>NC_064447.1:1279285-1599107 GCF_023343835.1 Lagopus muta | reverse complement strand
GGGCTCTGCGCCCGCTTTGCTTGGTGAGGATTGTGCACCTCATCTGCACAGGAGCTGCAGGCAGAGCAAAGTGGGCTTAATTGCCAATCCAGATGAGATAAAGTCGTTTTTACAGAGATTTATGGGCATAATAAACTGTTCAGGGAGATTTATGACACATCTAGCTGTGATCAGCGAACCTTTAAAAGGTTTATTGGACACGGATATTGCCTGCCACGGACGAGTCCCGTGTGGTGGTGCAGCAGTTGCATTCATTCTGACGCTGGTTTGGGGTATTTCAGTTTGATCCTTTCGTTTGCCAGCTGTGCATCCAACCTAAATTTCCCCTCTTGTGGTTTATGCCATTCTCCCTCCCATAGTCCCTGTCACTATCAGACTGTGTAAAGAGTCGGTCCCCCTCCTGTTCATAAGCTCCCTTTAAGTCCTGGAAGCCCGCAATGAGGTTTCCCTGCAGCCTTCTCTCCATGCTGCACACTCTGGCACCTCAGCCTGTCTCCATAGCAGAGCTGCTCCAACCTCTGAGCATCTTCATCACCTCCCCTGGCCCTGCTGCAACAGCTCCCACCTTTCCTGAGCTGGGCCCCAGGCCTGGATGCAGCACTGCAGCTGGGGGCTCCGAGGGCAGAGCAGAGAGGGAACATGGCCTACAAGATGTTTCTCTTTGCAATAAGCAACGAGTGTATGAGATGCTGAGTGTCTGCTGTGCTGTGCCGAGGGTTCGGCGCGTGCCTTGTAAGGAAACATTGCGGTGGTTTGCTTTTCTCATGTTGTCACGTCTCCCTTCAGTTAGAGGATAAATGCTAATCCCGCAGGCACCCCGCAGCCAGGCGCTGCCTGCCATGTCTTATCTCCTGTCTCTGCGCCATTGGAACAACTGCACAACACCCTCAAGTTTAAAACAAACATAGGCGGAAAACGGTCCCTCTGGATATATTAGAGCTGACCAGCAAATGTGCATTTCATTACCCAAAGTATGCTGGTAGACCCAGCGGAGCGTGCGAGCCAAGGGAAGCGGACCTGAGCGAAGCTCTGGTACATGATAAAATGGGAAAAGTGTTTTTTTCCAGCCCTCCTCTCGCTCTCCGGATTCCTCCTGCCTCAGATTCCTGGGTTAGGATGTGCATAGCTGAGGGAAGCCCAGGTGCCAGGGTAGGGTTGGTTGGCATGCTGCTCCTCTCCGCTCAGTGCTCGGATGCGAGTGGGTGCTGTGCATGGCCACACTGTGTGGTCCGGACCCAGCCAAGGTCCCAGCACAATGGAGACACAGCATTCCTCCCTTGGATCCAGTGGAGAGGAAGAGAAGGAAGAGGAAAGCTCACAGCACAGGGCAGAACTCAGTGGTGCAGAGGGGCTGTGCTGGAGGTGACCCTCTGCCACCCGTGGTCCCCAATGGCAGCACGTACCCCAGTGGGTAAGGCTCCTGGGTCAGCCCATCTGCACGGCCACGTCTCAGAAGAGGGCTGAGGGCAGCCAACACTCCGTTCACGCACTGCTGGGTCTGAGTTACACACAGCAGGGCTCCCTCCCCATCCCTTCCTGGTGGGCTTGGCACCGGCACTGCTCGCCTTTCCCAGTGGGATTTCAGAGGCGTCCGCCAGTGTTGATGCTATCTCCTGGTGCCTGGCAGCGTTTTGCCGGCCGAGTCCAAGCCCTGTGCTGGCCTTTGATGTGCAGAGCTGATCTCTGTGGGCTCCAAAGAGCTGCACAGCAAAGAGGTGTGTGAAGAGTTGTGTTGGTTTTTTTTTCTTTTAAGAGAAAGTCTTTGGCGCTGGATGCCGGCTCAGCGGTTGGGTTTGGTCATAGGGAAAAACAAAACCAGGGAGCAGCGCTTTGCTGTGTTGCTGGGAAGGCAGAGGTAAAGGAAAACCCCAGTGCAGGTGCCTACACATGGAGGTTGTGTCTCAATCCCTTCCCATGTCAACACACTGAAGCCCCACTGCTGATGGCAATGCCAGCCTGCGTCTGCATGCGCTCCTCTCTCTGCACTGATGTCCCCATGCTGAAGGGCAGTGGGGAACGTGATGCTGCTTCCCTGCCTTCCCAAGGGGTGTTTTCCTCTGGGCAGGGCACAGCATCACCTTGGCATCTGGCCCACCTTCTATGGGGACCCACCGTCCTGGAGCTGTGGGGCAGGAATGCATTGGGCTGTGCTGAAGCTGAGGTCCCACGGGTGCTGCAAATTGTGCACCAGCAGCTGCGTGTGGGGCACACACTGGTGTTGTCAGACAGCGAGTGGGATGGGCTTCATTTGCTCAGCCTTCTCAGTGGGCCCGTGGCTTCTCTGTGCTGGGTACCTGCTGCAGGTGGCTGTTAGCTGAAGTCACTGAGAACTGGGTCACTTTTGGCCGCATATAAACCGATTTGCAAATCCTGTGCATCAGCACAAACTCCATTGCTGGGTGGCAGGCAGCGAGCGGTCCCAAAGCCAGCAGTTGTCACACTGCACATTCGTCACGCAGGGCGCAGAACTGACAAAGCACTTCTCAGTGCTCGCCTGCAGGAAGTGATAAGGCGGCAATCTGCACTCCTTAGCGGTTCTATTCCAAGTGAATTACCATAAGATTCACTACATACAGATGTGTATATCTCAGTGTATCCTTGTACTTACACCCCCAAACTTCCTGGTTCTGTGCCACCCCCACCTGCACGCACCGGTGCCCGCTGTTGTGTGGTACAGCCCTGTGAGCCTGGCAGTGCCAGCAGGAGGTGCTGTGCTCTTGCTTTTGCTTTTGCAAGGAGGTTTCTGGCCCAGGAGTGCCCAGAGTTTCTGGTTACTTTTCTGCTGTCTGTGTGGCAGTCACGCTAAAATGCATTGGATAGGAATAGGAGGAGGAGGAATGGTGGGTTACTTTCCCAAATTAATGCTCCAGTGGAGGGCAGAGCTGGAGAAGGGACGTGCGCGGTGCACTGGGAGCTAAACGTGATGGTGGCAGCAGGGAGAAGTAGTGGAGCACTGAGGGTAGCAGAGCAGGCAGATGGCTTGTGGGGTCTGGTGAGGGTCCCACTGGCTTGTGCTGGGGAAGTTTGGCAGCCCCAGCTGCTTCTCAAGGCCTCGCTGTGGCCCTGGACACGTTGTACCTGCTGCTTCTTGTGCTGTCGTGCCAGGATCAACCTGTGCAATGTGGGTGCATCCCCAGCAGCCTGTCCATGGCTCTACTCCTGCGTGCTGTGATGGAAAGGGAAAGGTGTAACCACTGAACTGGTCTGGGGATGCAACAATCATCCTTCCTTCTCCCTGTTTCCTCCTTTCCCTTCCTCCGGCCCATCCCTCTCCTCTGCAGCCCATTCCGCTGGGGGACAACACAGATCTTTCACACAGCCGTGGGTCTGCGGAGTTCAGCTCACTGCATGCCAGCATAGATTGCCAGGACTGATGGCAAACCAGGGCTTGTAGTCTGGCCCCTCCTGTCTGCATCCCCCCAATTCTGGGCAGTGCCACCGCAGTGCAGAGCTCACCTTTCCCAGAGGTGTGAGATCAGAGTACAGCAGTGGCTGTGGGCTGAACCAGGGTGTCCATGCCTGCATGCAGGGAGGTCCCAGCATCCTCTCCCTGACTGATTCCCAAATGCCCTCATTCCTCATATTTTAATGCTTTTGCTTCCCATCTGTACCTCCTGCCCTTCCTTGCTCTGGACAGAAAAGTGAACACAGAGCTGCGACCACAGCAGGGAGAGGCAGAGGCCCCACGCCAGCCTGAGGTCCGGTCCGTTGCTTAGGGTTTCCCCTCACAAATACACTGCACACAGAACGCCCTGATGCGGCACAAAGCTGGGGCAGGGTAGAAAAGGGATTTCGTCAAGGGACACGGATGGCAAAGGCAGTCCTGGAGGCTCCATGCGCGTTGGCATCTCGTGGGGAAGTGAGCTCAGTGTCCTGCCCAGACCACACGGACAGCACGGGCAGACGCTGAGGCTCCAGGTGCTGCGAGCCCGGCTTTGACTCACCCGTCTGCGCTGCCGGCGGGGAGCTCCCTCTGCGAGTCTGTGTTGGTTTTAATTCATCATCCTCCCTCCGAAAGTTTGTACATAGCTGCCTGTGCTACAAGGCGGTGTTTGAGCAAGGGAAGCTGCGTCTCGCTGGGTGTGTTATCCTACAGAAATATCTTTCTATAAATAAACAGATAAAGGGATTGCTGCTGCAGGGCGGCCCTGCAAACGAGAGCTCTCGGTGTGTCTGCAAAGCCTCTTGTATAAAGGCACCCATTCAACAAATGAAGTGCCTGTCTGGGCTGTGTGTGCAGTGCCCCGGGGGGGTGGGTGATGGGGGGTTTGTCCCCGGTGTTGGGGACAGGGCTGGCACTGAGGGCTCGGGCAGAGCAGAGATGTGGGTGACAGCATCGCGCGGGGGAAAGGGCATCTGCTGGCATGCTTTGGTGCACGAGGAGCTGTTCTGTTGGGCTCACTGTTTTCCCCATCCCGGCTTGCAGAGGTGTAATGGTGGCTGTGGTTTAGGGATTTGGACTGCCTGGGCCATGGCTTGAGTGCAGTCATGTCCCAGATCTACAAAGATGCCGTGCTTGCTTTGTGGTCCAGAGGATGAAGGGGTATGAGTGCGGTGCTCTGTTCTCATCACCGTCGCTGATGGTTCAGAGCACACAGGGAAATCCAGTTCTGCACTGAGAAACAGCAGTCTGGGGGTAGTTCAAAAAGGCGAAATGATGACATTTCTTCTGGAGATGTCCGAGCCAGTTCTGCTTCTCCACTCAGTGCTTCTGCTTCTCCATTCAGTGCTGCTGCTTGTGCTGCTGCAAAATGGAAGTGATGCCCTCACCTCTGCCTGCAGCAGAGCCTGGGCACCAGTTACAGGCCAGCTCTGAACCAGGAGAGCTGATTGCTCCTGGTCTGGCCCTGCTTGTGTGTCTGCCTGCCTGTGTGTCTGCCTGTCCATCTGTCTGCCCACAGAGCAGCATTCTCACATCATGCTGTGGGTGCTCACAGTCAGCGCTGCGCCACGCTCATCCCACCCAGCATATTCCGACCTCGTAGGGTCACCTCACCATGGGGTGACATGAAGGACAGCTTTCCTCCTGCATCCACACACCCTTTTGGAAGCAGCCATGTGGGCAAACCAGAATATCAGTCTGTAAGCAGCACCTCTCTGTGGCTCCGTGGGTCGGAGTGGCTCCATCAGGTGCTCTTCCCCAGCTGAACATCTTTGGTTTGGGGCAGGGAGAAGAAGGCACATGGGGAGCTCATTCTGCTCCTTTTTGTGTGTCCCCAAGCGCGCTCTTCAAGCAGCAGGGAGGGAGATATAACGTTTTTTCTTCTACTGGTGCCATGTAGGGCAGGAAGAAACAACTTCTGAGCTTGCTGCTGGTGCCAGCAGTGCAGAGGAGCTGAGCTCACTGCCCTCCAGCTCCCAGAGCATTGGCTGTTCCTAAAGGCAGAGATCCATCCATGGCAGCATGCAGTGCTGTGGGAGCAGCATGATTTCCAATTGCCTGGTGCAGAGGCAAAGGGTCCGGGGGGCAGCTGAGCCCAGCCACCCACCCACAGCTGTGGGATAGGGCAGGGGGAAACTTCTTGTTGGCATCATTGTGTGGGGTAAAGGGAAAGTCAGCGCTCCCCCCCACCCCATCCCGAGGATTTAAACCCAGGCTTTAGAAGAGGAATAAAGAATAATGAGGACTTGGGTAGATGGTTTCTTTTTATCTCTACAGCTGAAGAGATAAATGTGACATTAATTATGTGACACGGCTTTGAAAATCATTATATATCTTTGGTGGGTTTTGGTGGTTTTGTTTTTTTTTTTTTAAAGGGGGGTTTCAGATTTCTGTCTGGGATTAATAAAGAGGAACAACTTAAAACAACAACAACAACAACAACTTGAGAGATGATCTGCAGGGAGGGATCCTGCCCTCTTGATTTGCACCTACCTCCAAGATTGCCCACTAAGCCATCTGTCTCAGTACAGCATCCTCATGTTCCTTGAACCCCTCCAGGGACCGTGACACCCCCCTCCCAGTGCAGCCCATTGCAGCACCTGACCACTCTCAGAGAAGCCAGTATTTCCTAATGTCCAATCTGAATCTCTCCAGGCAGAACTTGAGGGTGCACTCAGTGCCCTCATCAGAGCATCAATAAAGGCATCAAACAGGACAGGTCCCAGTGCCAACACCTGGGGACCAGCAGTCATGACCAGTCGCCAGCTGGGTGTAGCTCCATTCACCTCCACTCTCTGGGCCTGCCCATCCAACCAGTTCTTTACCAAGCAAGGAGTTTACCTGTCCAAGATACTGCCTTGGCTGCAGCCCTGGGCACATGGGGCACTCCATGGTGGTGGTGGGAGGACCAGAGAGCATGGTGACAGCAGCAGCAGTGAGGAATGTCCTTATGGGAAGGGAGGGGAGGGAGGTTCCCACGTGCAGGGTGCCATCCTCCTGAGAGAAATGCTGGCTAGAGGTGCGGAGAGATGCTCTGCTGGGCTGATGGCTGGAGCACACGAGGGCTTTGGGCGTTTTAACATCCATCTGCATGCTCAATGGCAAAAGGCTTGATAGCTCCTGCATGGTGCGCCTCGAGGGCTCTGCAGTTTGTCTGCAGAGGTAAGCAGGGTCTGTCCCAGAGCCTGGCACAGCCCTCACCCATTTGAGCTGCAGGATGCCAGCCGTGGCACCGTGGCTTGCAGAGCTGTGTCCCGCTGCAGGGTGGCCCTGCTGGCAGCGCCCGCTGCGGCTCCCGGCGATGTTTGCTTTATGACACACCTTTGATAATGTTTCGTGTGCTCCTGGCCAGGCCCTGTAACTCAGCGGGGCCGTTTCAGCCAGCATAATTTGAGACCAACAATAACAAAAATAAATCCCTCCACACTTTCCATTAAGTATATATTTAGATGTTACTGTACACGAGCCGCCACCAGAAGACAAGGCGTTGACTCGGCCTCCCCAGCCCTGGCTGCAGCCCTGGGTTCACCCCTCAGCACTGGGCTGGGCACACAGCTCCCTGTGCCCTCACTCCACGGTACCCCACAGCCCACCCAGAAGGGTCTGGGCAGCCACAGGGACCACCTTTCAGCTGTAGACTAAATAGGAGCATGTGAGCGCATCGACTGGAGCTGGGGTGTGTTCAGGTGGAGGCTGTGCCCCGTGGATGGTGGCTGTGAGGGTCTGGATGCGCTCCTGTGGGCAGTGGGGAGCAGCGGAGCTGGGCTGCCCTGCTGCCTGTGGGCTTTGTCCTGCCCCTGAGGTGAGCAGAGCTGCTGGAAGCCAACGTAAAGATTTCTTTTGGCATCAGGGAATTTCGGATAAGAGCTGTAATTGCTGCTTAGTGCTGTGAGGCCGGTCTCTTTGCTCCTGAGCCTGAACTTGCCTGCCTCACGCTGTCAGTGGTCTGTGGCATAAAGCCCTTGCCCATTGCCACGGCTGCAGGGCTGACCCTGAGCAATCAAGTATCGTCAGATCAGGGCAGTTCATAGCCTGCCATCAGTGGAGCTGTTCAGCTTTGGAAATGCACCATGCCCTGGGGTCTGTGCAACCACTTGTAGTCAGTAAAAGCTCCTCTCAAGTGGCTCTTTGCACCTCAGCATCTCTTGCTGGGCAGAGCCGAAGCCCTGCAGCACGGGCTGGGCTGCAAATCCACATCATCCGTGCAGGAGTGCTGAGCTGCAGAGAAGCACTGAGCATTCAGGTCCCCTCCTGGCAGCTGAGCACAGGAGCTGCTCCATCCTCCCCAGTCTGCACTTCTGAAAAGAGCCAATGCTGCACGCAAAGCGCCAGAGGCAGCCCAATATCTGGGCTTGCTGTAAAAATAACCCCCAGGGAATTCCCTTCCCATATTCTCCTTGGGAGAGGAATTTATTTCTGGTGTGCCTAGGAAATGAGCAGAGGGGCCTTTTTTTCCCTCTCGTTCATATGAACGGGGCAGTGAGGAGTGGGTGAATGATGCTCCTCCGGGGGGGAGAGCTGTCATGGGGGTGCACAGCGCCTTTCCCAGGGCACCAGTGCAAGAAAGCAGCAGCTGCAGTTGTGCCTCTCTGGGAGGAAATAAGTGCATTTCTGCCTCTGCCACAGCAGCTGAACCCCCTGATGTGCAGTGAGGGGCTGTGCTTGGTGGCGTGCAGCAGTGGGCAGTGGGGCAGTGTGTGTGCTGTATGCTTCAGACACGGATTTTAATCCCTTTTGGGGCCTAAGTTTAAGAAATGCCAGGTTTTGAATGTTTTCTTCCTAAGATTGGATCCATCGGGATCAGACCTCTCCTGCCTGCTGGTTGCTGCTGTTCATTCCCATTGCTGTGTTTCGTCCCTGCGTTCTTGGGAAACCTTCTGGTTTCTGAAGTATAGGTCACAGCTGAATTTCTGCTTCAAGAGGAAAGAGAAATGGAAGGAGACATGTTTGAAGAGGAGAAAACAACCCTGTTTCCTGTCCTACAGAAGTGCTAGGATTGCCCTGGGCTGAGCTGGGAGATGCTTTGAAGGAATCTGTGGCTGCAGTGGTGCTCAGCCTTCTGCTTGCTGTGGCACTTTCCTGCTGGGCTCCATGTCCCAGCTCCGAGCTGCCCTTTTGCTTCTGTTTCTGCTGGATTTGGGTGTGTGGCTCTCTGTGGACGGCCATGAAGTCCTTGGGAGATGGAGATGTTTAAGAGGCTCTGACGTTTGCTTTGTGTTGAGGCACGGCACCATGGGTCGCAGCCAGGCCCAGATCTGCGCCTGTTGTCCAGGTTTATAAATCGTGGTTAATCTGAGAGGTGGCTTTGTACATTTAATAGGTGTGTGATTGATCCCGGTGCCTAGAAGATTCGCTCTTTTCATCGGATTATTTCTTGTTTACAACTGGAGCAGCTGGACGTCTCCTCGCAGAGGCATCGGCACAGTGATGGAGATGGGCCCCTCCACGCTCCTGGCCCAGCCCCCTCGGGCCAAGTCCTCCCCACCCATCTGTCAGCCCCAAACCAGCTTTCGGGGCCCTCCTGCCAGAGGAAGGCTGTGCTGGCTGTGCTGGAGGCAGGGCAGGAGTGGTTCAATGAGCTGCACGGTTTCGGCCATGGCCACGTTCATCCAAGCCCTCGTCAGCTATCTCTTTAATGAGCCTGCCTCACAACTCGGTCGGCTAATTAAGGAGCCCGTGCAGTAAGCTGAGGCACTGGGCTGCCGGTGGGAAGCTTTTCTGAGCAGGATGTGAAGGGAAGAGGGATCACGCTGGCAGCAGCTGCTTGGCCGGGGCCCCGGCCATTGAGCTCACCCCATGAGCTACTGGAAATGGAATATCGGGTTTTAGGACCAGTTATAAATACGGGCACAGGAGCTGATGCAACCCTGGCATATGAAGGCGAGGTGTTTGGAAACGGGAGCCCGGGCTGGGCTGCTTCCCTTGTGTAACCCAAGGCGGCCGCAGGGCACTGGGCATGGTGTGGAGCTGTGGTCAGGCACGGTGCTCACTGCTCCCCTCCTGGTGATGAGGTGATAAGGAATATGGCACCATTTCCTTTGTGTTGGTGTGGTTTGGTTTGGTTTGGTTTTCCCTGCTCAGAAGGGAGATCTGCTCTGCCCATGCGAAGGTTTCCAGATGGCCATGCAGGAGCAGAGCTGCTCTGTGCACAGCAGCTGCCTGGCACACCAGAACCTATGGCTGCTCCCAGAGTCCCAGTGCATTTCATAGAAATAACATCCCACACAGTGCCACACTCCCCATGGATTTACATAGGCCGAGGCTCCCATGCACTAACCTCTCCCACTTGGTTCAAAACCCCCCCCCATCCCAGCTGTATTACTAATAGATCTTTGTTTGGAGTTCAGTAAAGACATTTGCACCTGCCAAAGGGTATTTCAGGCTGCCGGAGATGAAACACAGGAAAGACCCTCGAGAGAATTAAACTCTGTAGGTTTCAGAGCAATTTATTGAGCAGCCCATTACTTGGACACCTGTGAGGTTCCGTGTGGGACTTTCCCACCCAGCACTGAGCAGTGCATAAAGCAGCTCTGCACTAAGGGCCTGAGCAAGGAGTGCAGGCAGCAGACTGCTCCTGCTGCAGTGCCACTGCCCAGTGTGATCCATTTCCCCCACACAGAACCTGCTCATTCCCACTGCACTGAGGCTGGGCTCTTTACAGCAGATGCCACGAGAAGAGAACATGGCAGCAGCCCCCAGGTTCATGCAGAACAAAATGCAAGCCCTGCTGCAGCTCCCAGCTTGTGTGTCGTCTGCGTTGTCACCTGTGTATCAGCACGTGCCGGGGAGACCTTGGCAGTGCTGGGGTGGCTCACAGTGCCACAAGGAGCTCAACTTGGCACCTTGTGGGCAGCCTGAGTGCTGGTAGGGGTCAGTGCTCCATGGCCCATCTCACCCTAGTGCTGCAGTGCTCTGGCAGAGCTGCAAAACACTCCAGCCCTGTGCCGATGCAGAGCTGGTGGCAGCATCCCCTGCCTGGATGCACTGCTAGCAGGGCTGCAGGTGAGCCAATGAAGGCATTTTAAGCCTGGCATCACCTAAATCTCTTCTGAGCCTTGGTGTGAGCCACAGTGGTTAAGATGAGTTTGCTCCTGTCTCACCCTGCAGGCAGCTGGGGCTGTGCCATGGCCATATGACCTTCCCCATGCAGTGCAGGAGCACTGAGCCCCTCAGGTGGCAGCTACCCTCCTGCTCCTGGGCCTGCCCAGCCACAGTGTTAGGGACCTGGCCTTGCAGGCACTGGCTGAACCTTTGTCCTGGCTCAGCTCAGAGCTTGCTTTGTTCTGGCATTGCTGGGTGGGGGACATTGGAGGCTCAGCACTGAGCCTCCCACACTGGAAGGGGATTTGGTTGTGGGGCTCTTACTGAAAGATCAGGCAGTCAGGAGGTGAGGAGTGCCTCTGCTCTGGAGGCAGCTCAAGAAGTTCAGAGCTGCATCCAAACCCTGGCTACCTGACTGGCCTCTGTCATTAGTGCTGTGCCCCTCTGCAAGGATGCACTGTTCCCTTTTCCGTGGGTTCAGCTCTTGGCAGAGAGCTCATCCCCAGGACCCATCCAGTGGCAGGGGAGGCTTTGTTACACTGCTGGGTCTGATTTTGATCCCCCTGGCCCTTACTGGTCCCACAACCCTTCCTTGACCCTTGACCCATCCACTGGCACTTCCTGGCTTGCAGCAGCCCAGCACTACGACCCTTTTGCTGCTGGCTGTCCCCAGGTCCTCTCCCACTAGTGTCCCACATTCCTGGACTCTGTGGGAAGCACCCAGGCTGATGAAGGAGAGCCATGGAGGTGAGAGTGACATGTGCCCCTCTGGGAGGTCCCCCCCAACCATGTCCATAGACATATGATTCCCAGAGGAGATCCCAGCAGGGCTGCCCCCGTTGTTTGAAATCCAGTGCCTTGGGCACAGCTCTTCCTCTTGGTTCCCCCAAACCCCGCAGGCAACAAACACCCTACAAACCCCTGTATCCCCACTGCCCCCTGCCCCTCGCCTCCCCTTGGCACCAGCAGCCCCACGTCACCCAAATTTTGGCCCCATGAAGCCCTGCCTTCACTTGTGGTGGATTTGCCAGAAGGCAGATGTTGGACAGCTGCTGCCAAAAGTGGCACATGAGGTGTGCAAGGGACACACAGGTCTGGTTTGACTTTCCTCCTTTGTTCTGTCCCCTCCTGAAAAGAGCTGCCATCAGTAGGACGTGTGGATGTTTGAGAGATGCCCAAAGAGCATGGCTGGTCCCAATGGCTCCTGCTCCACGGGGTTCTCACCGCCAGTGGCAGCGAGTCTGGGCCGGTTTAGTTAGGAGGAGGAGGACCGGAATAGGGCAGAAATGCTGCAGGCAGCTCTGTGTATCACCGCCGCACGGGAGAGCGGTGCCGCGGCGTCAGGGAGCAGGCTGGCTTGGGGGGAAGAACCCCAGGGCTTTCAGCCCCTTTCCACAAGGCAGAAAATAAGAAGAGAGGAAGGCGAGGCTGCGTGCGACCTGTGGGAAACGGAGGACGGCGGAGGGATGGAAGGGGACGGGGCAGGTGGGTGTCCCCCCGCGTCCCCCCGGCACCAAGCGCGGCGCATTCCTGCAGGCTGGGCTCATGGAGGGTATTAAGCCCCGCGATGAGCTCATGCCGCAGGCGCGCGGTCAGCGCTGCCGCTCCGGGCGCGGGGGGCACCGTTGCAGATTCCCCGGAGTTATGCGCAGTTGTCATTTCCACGCATTCCAGGGTTAACGGCCGATCGGGTTTCGCTGCTCCCAACCCCATGGAGCACTCGGGGCGGTGGCAAAGCGGAGCGAAATCCCCTGGCTGTCTGGCTCCCGCTTTCCCAAACTTCTGCTTCGCCCCTCCTCCCCGACCCCTTCCTCCCCTCTCCCACGGAGCCAAACCCACCGCAGGTCTCATTTCCCTTCCTCTCTCCTGGTTGCACGCTGTGAGGCCAATGGAGGCCTGAGGATGGCTGCTGCTGCGTGGTGATGCCCGGAGGAGTGTTCTGAGGGCTGTCCTGTGGGATCTGTGCAGATCAGGATGGAGAGGGGTCGGTGCCACTGCTCTGTTTGTAATTTGGCCTCCAGTGGGTTTCTGACAGCCTCAGCCCCATGGGGTACCTGAGCTAAGCAGGTACCCTGTAGGATGTTAGCAAGACACATCTAGAACTTGACAGTAGTTGCTGAGACCATGGGTGTGCAGGGGCTGAGTGATGCTCTTGTTCTTTCACCTGCTCCTTAGGAAGGAGAAGCTGCAGTGATGGAAGCAGAAGTAAAAGCGGTGAAGAGAAATGTCTCAGAGAAAAGCTGAGGTGTGTGAGCAGGGCAGCGTGCTCTGCACAGGGAGCAGGCGGTGTGCCTTACAGCCGTGCTCATATTGTCACACAAACCTTTTTAATTTCCTGCTGCTGTTTTTCCTCGCGAATAAGGTTTCTCATATGTGTACATACACATCTAGACATGTGCGTGGAGGATGGAGAATGAGAGGCTGCTCGTGATGGCGACGCCAATCACAGCCCTGTCCTAGGAAGGCCGTCACCTCATTGCACAGTGCATTTGTGATGGCAGTGCTGGCCTGCGCCAGCTGTCCCACTCCTGGGGCTGCATCTCGCTTCTCTCCCAGCCCCATGTGCCATGTGTTGGTTTGGAGGCATCAGGCACTGGTTTGGGGCTCTTGCTCTCTTCTTGTGGTGCGTTTTCAGTTGTTGGCAAAATGGTTAGAAAATTGGCTTAGAAACAATACATATATGTATATACAGAAATGAAGTCATGTCATTAGGAGGAGTGCAGGAAACAGAGTGGGAGCTGTGGGGAAAACACCCAGTGATGTAAGGGCTGTGCCAGCACTGTGCTGCTCTTTGACTGATCTGCACCGCGTGAGACGTGTGCTGAATGGGATGGAAGCGAAGGAGAACGCTTTGGCGTTTCTGTTCCCCCACCACAAGAGCTGGGGGCTCTGCTCCACAGTTCCTCACTCACAGTTCCTCAATTAGAAGTGCATTACTGCATGGGGAGTGCTCAGGGGTCAGCAGGTGACATCCAGCCATGCTGTGCTTTGTGTTTAGCTGAATTTGTGGCCCCAAGACCTGAACACCATGAAGAACACCTGAACAACAGGAACCTGAACATCCACGAGTCTCTGAATCCCCATGAGATGCATCCCAGAGTCCTGAGGGAACTGGCTGATGCTCTCGGTGATGCTTGGTCAGCTGCAGACCCTGGTGGCTGGATAAGAGGCCATGTCACACCCATTTATAGGAAGGGGAGTAAGGATGAACCTGGGAAATGCCGACCTGTCAGCCTCACCTCTATGCCAGGGAAGATCATGGGGCAGATCCTCCTGCTGAGACACATAGGACAGAGGAAGGTGATGGGACAAGCAGCATGGCTGCACCAAAGGCAGGTCCTGCCTGACCAACCGTGTGCCTTTGTTGGTGTAACTGCATCAGTGAGGGGAAAAGCCACGGCTGTCATCTGTCTGCACATCAGTACAGCCTTTGAGAAGTCCTCCATAGCATCATTCTCACCAAACTGAAAAGATCTGATGGATAAGGAACTGGTTATGAGATCACACCCAGGGAGTGGTGGTCAATGGCTCAATGTCCGGATGGAGATCAGTGATGAGTGGTGTCCCTGTTAAAGAGTTGGTGCTCTTTAACATCTTCACCAGTGACACGGACACTGAGATTGAGTGCACCCTCATCAGTTGCAGGTGGCAGCAGGCTGTGTGGGGCTCTCAGTACAGCTGAGGGGTGCGATGCCATCCGGAGAGACCAGGGCAGGCTGAGCGCCCAGGGGAACTGCGTGAGGTTCTGCAAAGCGCGAGGTCTGCAGCCGGGTGATGGCAACCCCTGCTATCAGTGCAAGCTGGAGGATGTGAGGATGGAGCACAGCCCTGCTGGGAAGGACTGGATGTCAGCTGGACATGAGCCGGCAGTGTGCTCTTACAGCCCTAAAACCAATGGGATCGGGGGCTGCATCAGAAGGGGTTGTGTCCCCCGGTGCAGGACAGTGGCTGTTTGCTGTTTGCTGGCTGTGTTGTGCCCAGGGATGCAGTGACGCAGCTCACGGTCACTGCACGAGAAGGTCCTGGTGTGGGATGGGGTGAGCTGTGAGCTCAGCGCCGTGCCGTGGCGTCACAGCAGGCCAGGAGGAGGAGGGGGCTGCAGGGGGAACCCACTGAACTCGGTCATCGTGGAGCGACGTCAAAACCTTAGGCGGCGTTCAAGATAAACTGCTGTAAAATGTAATGGTTTTAAGTGTTTGCTTTTATGTGACAGCTGCTGTCAGAGGCTGGCGGGCGGCCAGGCGGTGCGGGCGGCAGAGCTCCCCAGCAGCACAGCGCGCCCTTCGCAGGGAGGCTCTGCAGCACGGGGATGCATTTCTGTGGTTCTTGCGGTTCTTGGGGCTTTCTGGGGGAGGGGAAGGGGAGCAGGAGAGCCCACGCTGCTGTGCTGCGGCCACAGGTGCTGGCCGGAGCCCGGCGAGCGCTGCCCGTGCCGCATTGCTCGGTGTCTGCTCATCGCGAGCGCCGCCGCGCTCTGCCCCGTGTGGCCAAGGTGTGCCAGCGGGGCACTGGAGGTCTGCCGCAGCCACAGGTTTGAATGCTTGCCGCTTTGGCAAGGGGCTGCATAAAGGCATCCTTCACCCTGCCAGCAAACCCATGGTGACAGCTACTGCGAGGGGCCGGATTGAAACCAGATGAACCCCTGTTTCTGCTGTGTGAGAGGAGCCAGAACTGCCCTCTGGGGACAGATCGGTGGGGAGGGCCCGGCTGGGCACAGAGGGACACGAGGGGCAGCGGCGTGGGGCCTGGTGTGCAGCCCCCCCACCCTGCTTGCTGGGAAAAGCATTGCTAATTAGAAAAAGGAGCGCGTCGTATTTGTGGCGCCGGCTTCTAAAGGGCTTTGCGTGTTGTCTTCATTCTGGATGTGAGAATGCAGCTCGCCCTCTTTTTCTTTCAGGACAAATTAAGGACACATTTCACCCATCAGGGGATGAAATAAAATACAAGCGGGGAGTGCGGTGGCTGGCGAGCAGCGGCCCCAGCAGCCCGGCCCCAGCCCTTACACTGGGCAGGTGTCGCCTTCCCCTCCTGCCCTGCTGCCACCCCGGCACGGCCACGGGGTCCCACACAGGAGCCCTCCCTGCAGGGTTTGGCCCCGAGCACCGATGTCAGCCACCGAGCATCAGAGCCGCTGGAGCCTGAGAACAGCCCCCGGCTGCCTTTCCCCCCCGGGTAATCCCTCCTGTGAGCAGGATTTGGGGATTCACAGCGGCATTAAGCGAGCGGGTGGGTTTTGCACCAAATGGGAGAGGTGGGGGAGGAAACCAAGTCTGGGAAAGGAGTTTGTGTGCAGCAACGTAACCGCAGCACGGAGGGGCCCACTGCTCGCGGTGTGTGTCTCGCTCTGCATGCCTCTGTTTTCCTCTTAATACTCGTGGACTGCTGGATTGTAACATGACGACTTTTCAACGTCAATAATGTATTGAATAACAGTGTACGAGCTGAGCTGGGGGAAGCGTTAACTCTTTCCCGTGTCTGCAGCTTGCTGCCATGAGCCCACCGGGGCCCCTTGTCCCGTGGCTGGGGCTGGGAGGTGAATGGCAGCGTGTGCCCAAATGTGAGCTCTAACCCCGTGCAGTAGGGCAGCCTGGAGGGGTCGGATGCTGAATGCACACGCACGAGCACACGGGGACTTCTTGGTGCTTCACACCTGGATGTTAGCACCCAGTCTTGCTGTACGGCCAAGCCAAGGCTGACCCAGTGCATCTGCTGCTTGAGGATGGGGTGGGCAGCAGTTTGGAGAGTGAGCTCCTGCTGGCAGGTGGGATGGGATGGTGCAGGATGGAACATCAGGGGCTTGGTCCCCTACTCCTGGCTCCCTGCCCCATGGCTCCCTGTGGGCACTACGGGTAGCAGGAGACTTCCCATAAATACACCAAAGATTTTAGGAGGTGGTAGGGGAGTCAAGGTATCGTCAGGGCTGTGGTGTGGAGGTGTCACTGCAGGAGGACTCTGGGTCTGATCTGCTTGCTGCTGGGAGAAGTTTTGGGAGCTGGAGGAGCTGAGCTGGGTCCCAGCCAGCGGGACTTGGGCTGAGTGCTGTGGGGGTGCCCCCTCCTCCTATTTGGCCTCAAGGAAAGGGGAAAAAAAGAAGAAAAAAAAAGGAAAATGTTGGTTTTGTTTTGGCTGGGGAGCTGGAGCCACAAGGAATGTAGGGTAGACCACAGCTCGAGTTACCCTCTTCCATCGCACGGCGTGACGCTCCTCTCATCTCTCCTCTGTGCTCTCCTCTCTATGCAGAGCACAAAGCAAACTCTGGGCCGTGCTGCTGGAGCGCTGTTGGAAGGGGAAATCCTGCCCTGGGCATGTCAGGGCTGCCTGCTGCAGGTGGCACACGGGGCTCCTGGGAGCTGGGTCTGGCACAGGAGGCACCAGGACGCTGCTGCGCTCACCCTCAGGCTGTACATCTCTAAAAGTGTCCCTGGTTCAGCTTTGCTTTCCACTTTGACAGATCTGCTTGAAGGTGGAACCCCATATGAGCAGAGCTATGGGGTGTGGGAAGGAGGCAGTGGGTGCAGCGCGTGGCCCTGCTGGTCCCTACAGTCCCTGTTGGTGGCAGCAGGGTGACAGCTGCCTGGTGACAGCTTTCCTGTTCCCTGCTGTGAGTTCCTATCCCCCCTCCCCCCAGCCTCTATCCCCTGCTCAGTGAGGGGCTGAGGACTGGCACCTCAGAGCTCCCATGTTTGTGGCACAGAGACTTCAGTTTAGGGACCAGTGGCACAAAAGGATTTGATGCTGCATACCATTGAGTTTTTCCACTGTAGGTACCTAATCCACACCTGCAGCACCTTACTGGTGTGGGCACGATGATGAGGCCACAGTGGCTGTGCCAGCAGGAGAAGTACCAGGTCATCCTCTGATGGTTCTATGATTCTGTGAATGGGACCTCACCAGCTGCTGCCCCTCCTGCCACACGGGAAGGTGCGAGCTGGGTTCTGGCTTGCTTGCTCCCATCCATGGTGGGGAGGAGGATGCTTGGCACCATCCCACAGTGCAGACAGGGCCGAGGGAAGTGTCCTGAGCCAAGGGATGTGGCACCCACTTGGGCACACCTGTCCCTGACCATTGAGTGGCATGGAACACTGAGCTCTGTCTGTTGGAGAGCGACAGCAGGGAATCGTGTTATTCCTTGGTCTCCAAAACCACTGACTTGAGATGGACAGCTAAGAGGAAGGAAGGAAGATCTGAAACTGGAGCAGGAAGTTCCTGAAACGTGAGAGCAGCCCTCATCCCAATGTGCTGCCCCTCTCTTCTTGTAACACTTTTGGCTGAGCTCTGTGTAGTATTAAATCCAACTCCAAACTGCCCCAGGGAGTTTGGAGTTCACATCCTCCTGTATCTGATAATTACCCTGACAATAAATCCAACCGCAGCAGTTCTTGTGCTCCTGGTGGGCAGCACATGGACTTTCTGAGTTTTCCACATTGTCTTGTATTTAATTTTGGTTCTGTTCTGACTCTACATCACTCCAGAGCTCCTCCAGGCACCAGGAAAAACAGGGGACAAGTCCCGAAGCCACAAGTTCCTGGTTCCTGGGGAGCAGCTGATGCAGGGCACAGGCACTGCCCCACGGATGGGAAAGGGTCTGGAGGTGCCATGGCTGAGCAGAGACGTGGGATCTGGACGTAAGCACTTGGAGCGAGCCCTGGGTGGGCACAACTTGCCCACGCTGGGAGTGTTGCTCCATATATCCCAGTTCCAGCCCGTTGGGTTCTGCTGGCTGTGCTCTGTGCCGGCGCTCCCAGCCGTGCGCCTACCCCAGTATTTCCCATGGCCGGAGCTACTGGCGGTGAGTGACTGTGGAATTAAAGTATCATTTGCAATTTTCTACATTCCGGCGCGGTGTCGGGTTCTGGCAGAGGGCAGGCTCAGTGCGTGCTCCCCGGATGTCTCGGGGGCCACATGGTGCTGCTGTTCCTGCGGATTCGTGCTGCATAGAGCTGCAGGGAGCAGAAGGCAGGGGCTGGCGGACATCGCATCACCCCCAGACTGAAGCCCGTTTTCAAAACAAAAAGCTTCACCCCAGCAACGCAGCTTCATTTTCCCAGGGTTGTGAATGATTGGAAGATTGGAACCCAAATAAACACAACTGCTCGTGGTCTCAGACATCTCGCTCTCACCCAGCATCAGGCGGGTGGTTGTCTCCAGAAAGGCGGGCCGCAAAACGTAACCGAAATCTCAGCCTAAACCCCAGCTAACTCGAGCAAAAAAGAAAGAAGGAAGTTGTTTTCCGCAGCAGCCAATGCATCTGCTGCTGGAGCTCCGTGGGGCCGGCTGGAGCAGCCAGTGCTGCTGCGGCTTTGGGTGCCTGCCCCGTCTGCTCGGCGGGGTTAAGCAAATAGCAGCCCTGGGGTTGTAGAGCACGGAAGAATCTCAAGGCGGTTTGCAGGCTGTAATGAATTAAGCCGTGCTATGCTGCTGTGGTTGGGGCAGGATGGAGTTCTTGGTGTGCACTGGTGTCTGGGCTGCGTGTCCAGGCTTTCTACATGGGGGATGGAGAGAAATGGGCATCTCCAGTGTGCCACAGGCTGTGTAAAACAGCAGAGGAACGGTGGCTGCAGAGATGGCTGGAGCCGATGTCTGCATTGCAGGCAGCTAATGGAGGAAGATGTGAAACTTGTGACTCGAGGGATGAATGAAACCTGAAAGAGGCGTGGAGGTGGGGTTTGGCTGTGCCGTGACCCCCCTGCTGCTGTCTGTCTGACCCCCAAGGCCTTGGCTGGCCTGCCCTCAGCCTTGGCCGAGTTGCTGTCATGCTGCTATGGGAGCAGAGGGGCTGCTTCAGCCCTGCTTCCTCATCCCACACATCCATGGTGCCCCTGCAGCCCTTTATGGAACTTGGCCTGGAGCCTCAGCTGAAGACATCCATGCGACCCTATTTCTGTTGGTGGAAGAGGTACTCCTTAGTCATCTTTCATGGGAATCTTAGTGTGGCAAGGATGCCAAGAAGGGAACTGAAACAAGCAACCCCTGGTGCTTGTGCAAGTGCAGCTCTTGAGGTTTTCCATGCCCAGTAGGAGTCATTCACAGGTACCAACGTTCAGTGTTGGCTTGTTGACTTCAGCTGGGCTCTCGGGTCCTTACCCAATTGATTGACCAATAGAGTCAATCAAACAGAGATGAACTCACTGGAAGACAAACAGAGAGCCTTGACTGGACATAAGGGAACAGGTAGGATGAACATGTCTGCAGTGGGTGTCTCCTTCCTCTGCTGGACCAGGGAGGCATCTCTGGAGCTGTTCCTGATTCTTCCCATCCATTGACTTTTCCTGAATAAGACGGGACAGATTGGGTGCTACATTCCTTGCCCTGCATCTTGGGGCAGCGCTCCATGTCACAGCAGGTCCCCAAGGCTGATCTGGAGATGGAGACGTCCTTCATCACCATATTCCTCAGACAGACACCTCTGCTATTTGCTTAATGTGTTGCGTGGCTTTGAAGTAACACAGATGGTATCTGCCGTGGATTGCTTACTGTTGTGGTACGGCTAGTTCATGGGAGGGCTGTTGTGAAGAGCAAATAGGCACTTTGTGCATTTATGTATGCATATAAATCAGTGCTTGGAGCAGGAAGTAAAGAGACCAAGTGGACTTTCCTCCGGGTGCTGAGATCTGGGAGGTGAGTGACTTTGGTGACATGGTTATTCCACCAGCATCCTCCCACGGGATCCTTCTCGTTCCCATCCTGTCCCTCGAGCACCTGGAGAGGCGGCTGCCAGCCTGGCAGCCGTGAGGCAGAGGCAAGCGTCCAGCTCTCTTTGTGATACATCCCTGGGGGTACGCTGCTGGGACTCCCAGGATCCCTTCAGGTGTCAGAAGCACTTAATTATCTCAACATTTCCCTCCAGAGGTGCCTGCTCAATATGGATATTAGCACCCGCCTCGTCTCGGTGCACAGCATGATGCCTTGTCAGACGCCAGCGATGGCTTCTTATTCCTTTGGAATGACATTCGTGGCAGGATGATGAATTTGCTCTTGGGATATGATTTGGGGCAGAGCTTTTCTTGTCTCAGCCCCATCCAGCTGCCCAGGACTGACATTTGCTCAAGACGTCTCACTAAATCCCTGCAGCGTGGTCCAATTCCTTTAGCAATGCTATGAGCTCACAGCATGTTTGCAGTTGGGTTTGCCTGGTGCTGAGCTGAACTTCCGGGCTCTTAACTCATGTCCCAGGATCACAGCATGCAGCCTGCTGCCTAACCCTGATGCCACAGCATACCTGAGGTTAGGAGGGAACTACAGAATGAGAGGACCCTCGGGATTTCCACTCTTGAACTTTTCTTCTGCGTTCATTTTTGTTCTGGCTGTTTCTATTTTTAATTTTGTTTTCTTGTGCAATCTGTGTGGGTATGCACTGCTCTATTTAATTCTTTGCTAGTATCAGATTTTGCTTTGAAGGGCTTTCAGAATGAAAACAACAAGAATCAAATCCTCTTGCAGGAGGTCATTGAGGTGGAATGGCTTTATCCCAAGTGCTGACATGCTTTGAACTTCTCTCTGCTCCCTGTTCAAGCCTCTTTCCCCCAACTGAGAGGCCCCTGTCCCCACAGCTGTCGCTGTGCCCAGTGATACCGATGACGAATGGAGCGGAGAGGGCAGAGCTTATGCCATCGTAGCAAATCCAGCTCCAGCTCCTTCCTGGCACCACTGGTTCCTGCTGGAGGAGCTGCTGTGGATGGCAAGCCACAGAGCCAGCCCACTGACAATCCCAAGCTATTGGCCATCCCAACCATTGGCCATCCCAACCACTGGCAATCCCAAGCCATTGGCCATTGCAACCATTGGCCATCCCAACCACTGGCAATCCCAAGCCATTGGCCATTCCAACCACTGACAATCCCAAGCCATTGGCCATTCCAACCATTGGCCATCCCAAGCCATTGGCCATCCCAAGCCATTGGTCATTCCAACCATTGGCCATCCCAACCACTGGCAATCCCAAGCCATTGGCCATTCCAACCATTGGCCATCCCAACCACTGACAATCCCAAGCCATTGGCCATTCCAACCATTGGCCATCCCAACCACTGGCAATCCCAAGCCATTGGCCATCCCAAGCCATTGGCCATTCCTAACCACTGGCAATCCCAAGCCATTGGCCATCCCAACCATTGGCAATCCCACCCGTTGGCAATCTCAACCACTGGCAGTTCCAACTGGACGTGTCCTATCGAGATGCTCCCAGAAGAGCTGGGACAGGGCTGAGCAGGATGGGTCCAGCAAGTGTCCCATGCCGTGGGGTTCCCTGCATTTGGGGCACTGTGTCCCAGCTCCCCGCTCGGCTGCGCAGGTGTTGTGCAACGTGGCTGTGCTTTATGTTGAATTTTCCAAACTTTGGGTTACACTGGGCTGAGGCTCCCACTGCCCTGCTACGTTTCTATTAGCCAAACTATTCAACCAGCAGAATTGTTTGCAGAAGCAAAACACTTTTGTCCTTGAATCTTGGAGCTTCTGGCTTCCACGCGCTCTCGGTCGGACAGCAATCGTGCTAAATCCCAATTAATCATTAAGGAGATATTTGAGGTTTAGCAGCTGTGTTATAAGATACAGTTTTTACTGGTTTTGACCTCAGTTAAATATGTTTTTAATAGTGGACGGTATTTAATTAAACATAAAATAACAGAGGCTTATTAAATCTAGAGAGACCTTCCCTAGCAATGGATATTGAATGTTAAGTAAATAGCAGTTGGTCATTAGGAGCGCATTCAGTGTGGTTTCACAGCTATGTAATAGGTGGGTATCTTCTTACACATTTACCCAGCCCCGATGAATGCGCTCTTAATAATCGATTGCCATTCATTTAATGCATAATAACTGTCCTCTTAGAGCTGAATTGGATCCTTGTCGGAGAAAATGGGTCCTCTGGTGCTCGCTGGTTTGCTGAGCAGATTTTGTTTTGTTTTCAGTTGATGGCTCCTTCAGATTAGCTTTCTCTGGGGCTGCTGGGTGGGATGGAGCAGCGTGCGTCACGTTGTGTTCATTGCCCCCAGCCCTGCAGTGACAAAGGAGAGGTGCTGGTGGTGGGTGGGATGTGCCCTGGGGTCCTCGCATGGTGTGGGATGGCATCATGAGTCACAGCATCCTTGGAGACGTTTTGGTCTTTCTCTTGGGCTTAAGTCCATTAGCCAGAGCTGCAAGGAAGCAAGTGAAGCGCTGCCGTGGGGCAGTGCTTTCTTGTACCAGAGGATGTAACCTGCAGAACTTGCTGCTGCACAGTATCTTCAAAGCTGATCCATCAGCTGGTGTTGGAGAGGGATGAGAGTCGTTGGTGGCTGATATGATCAGAAGGGAGCACTTAAAGCACAGCGCATGTTTCCAGGGTGTGCTCATGCTCATGCACCGGGGCAGCCCAGCAGCTGACCCCATTTCCCAAACTGCGTGTCTCCTCTCTTTGTCCCTCTGCTCCACAAAGTCGGGTTCTGCTCCCATGCATCTCTGAGTGCAGTACAGCCCGTGTTGGTGCACTCGCTCAGTACCTACAAGCTCACAGAACACAAGGGCTGTTGGGGGTGCTTCACAGCAGCCGTTCCACAGCAACATCCAGGACTCTGGCTGCAGGAGCCTCTTGTTCTACGCTGAGGTTACAATGTACTTTCTAAACATCATTGCTGCTTGCAGTGGTGATGCACCACTGTGCTGCAGAAGCTGTTTTGGGTGGGAAATAGTGACAAGGGCTTTTGTTCTGAGGATGGCCCCCAGCCCTGAGACACACGTTGCTCAGTTAGGGCTCTCTCCCCAGCCAGGGCTGCACATGTGAGGCACCCAGTGGGAGGCAGAGGAGGTGGATGCACAGCGCTGCCTCTCGCTGTGGGGCTCTGGGGAGCACTGGGGCACTGGGGGGGGCTTGGCTGCAAAGAAGCAGCTGGTGAGAAGCTGAAGCACGGAGCATGTCTTTTCTGGGGCTCTGTGGGCAGTCCCGTCAGCTTTCTTACAGTAGCACTGCCTTATAATTTCTCAGCGCTGTTGCATTTCGTAGGCCATCACTTTTAATTTCTGCCCTTGTTAACCTGCGCAGCAGTACTGACTCAGTGCTGAACAATGCGTTGGACAGGCAAGCAGAGCCGTGATTCATGCTGCTGCTGGAGGGATGAGCCTTCTCCTGTGCTTGCTTATTAATTTCTCCCAGCGCATGAGTCAGCCCCCCCAGGCAGGGAGGCAGCCCCAGGGCTTGGGAGCGAGGAGCTGGGGGTGCGGGTGGCTCCAGGGCCAACAGAGGCTCCACGATGGGTTTCTCCTACCTGCCCAGCCCTGTGGTGGGCAGATCTCCTGCAGAAGATGCTGGGAGAGCAGCTGCTGGGTGCCCTCGGCGTGGGTGTCCCATGCGGACCCTGGGGGGATGCAGAGCCCGTGCAGGACGGGGAGATGCATGGCACTGCTGCCTGCACAGTCCGGAGATCCTCCCCAGTGCCCTGCTGCCCTCTGGGTCTCTGTATCTGCCGTTTCTCACTGCTTGGCTCTGTTTGTTGGGAGCACTCACCTTTTTGCACAACAGGGACTTCACGTCTCACTGTGTGTGTATCAATTGGAGAAAACCTTTGGCAATGCCTGTTCCCACGGACCCAGCCCCTCACCACTGCTGTCCCCTCCTTGCCAACCCCAGGGCCGTGCTGGCCAGGGGCAGCTCCCAGCACATCTCCCAGCACATCTCCCAGCACACTGCCTGCGCCCCGCGCTGCAGCTCGGAGCTGTTTTGGAAAGGGCTGCGGCGCGGCATGATGTCAGCAGCACGGTAGTATCTCTGTCTCCAGCCTCGTTAGGCGCTTCCTGTGCTCTGGCTCTGGCTCTGGCGTGCCTGCCGTGTCTGTGCGCTTTCTTCTCTTCCACAACTCCCCAAGGATTTCAACTGGTGTTTTTTTTTTTCCTTCCCTTTTATTTTTTCCCTTCCTGCATCCCTTACCCAGCAGCTTTTTCGTCTCTTTTCCCTGTTTCTCCTTTCCTGAGCTTCTCCTTACTCCCCCCTGCTCCTCAGAGAACTCCCGGTGCGTCCTCTCCCCACTGAACCACTCTCTTCCCAGCTGCCTTCTCTCTCCACATCCCCACCAAAGCCTTCTCACTGCAGATGTGTGGCTGTGCCATCCACCCTTGTGTCCCCATCCCCATCCCTTGCTTCTGTCTCTGTCCCCATCCCTGTCCTCATGCCAGCCCTGGGCTCCCCGTGCCCTGCAGCCACCACAGTAACCAGCACCGTGGCTTCCTGCTGGGGAGAAGCAGATGCAAGGCTGAATCACGGCTCTCCAGCGAGTGTTTACTGAGCACGAACAAAATATGATTTATTTCTTTAATTTCTTCCCTCGCAGCAGCCCAAATGCTGCCTGAATGCGGATGGGCTTCCCCAGGGCCTGGGCGCGAGGGGCTGTGCTTCCCCTGGAAGCTGCTGTGCTTCCAGAGCACAGACAGCCACAACCCACTGCAGCTCTGTGCGTCGTTCTTGGGGTGCTTTGGATGAGCACTTCTCACAGCCCTTCTAGGGCTGGGTACTGCTATGTCTGCAGGGATACTACATGGTGCCATGGTGAGACACAGACTGCTGGTTTTCCATCCTTGGCCATGCTTGTGACTTGCCAGGTCATCTAATCCTTGGCACATTTGTTTTTCTGTGCTGTTGCCACAAATCCTGCCACAACGCCCCAAGGACGCTGCTGTGCTGGAGCCCACAGGGATGGGGTTGTGTGTGTGGCTGGGATGGCTCACAGGGCTGGGCTCTGGGGTCTGAGCTTGCCTTCATCTTCATCCCTTTGATAAATGCCCATCACATCTCTTTCTCCCAGCAAAGTCAGGTCTTTGCCCTTATAACCCCACATGGAGACAGACGTGTGCTTTTCTCTTGAAGCAGCTCTGCCCATCGATGGCTTGGGGCTGGGGCTGGGGCTTGGGGACCCTGTGTGGACCCAGTGCCATGGGGCTGGTGCTACTGGTCAGGACTGGGAGGAGGTGAGTTCGTGGGCTGCCATGGAACGGAGGGAAGAAAGCAGTGAATGGGCGGTTTGTTGCTTGTGGAGCATTGCTGCACCTTGGGATGGCAAGGCACAGGTCAGGCAGTGTGGAGTGCTGGCGTGGGATGCTCCTCCCAGGCAGATAAACCCACGTCTGAGCTGGGAGGGGACATTTCCATGGAAATTGCCTCCAGGTCTGTGATTGCCAGCTCACCTGGGGTGGTTGTGCTGCCCTGTAATCGTGGGGAGAGACCGTGGAATGGAGCCGGAACGGGTGGCAGCTGTGCAGCCAGGGAGGGGACGAGGAGGAGGAGGAGGAGGAAGAAGCCAGAGCCCTTGTGAAGACCAGAGCGTAGCAGAGATGGTGAGTGGTGCGCCTTGCAGAGCTGGGGTACCCCGGGATATTATTTGGGAAAAGCCTAATGTGAACCAAAGCATCTGGCTGCGGTGGAGGCTGGGCGGGTAAAGGGCCTCGGGAAGGCACGAGGTGAAAGGCTGGGCTGGAGCTGCTGCCAGGTGGGGTGGGGGCACTGGGTGCTGCCCTGCACTTGGGGGGGGTCAGTGCCCCTTTGGGACATGGGATGGAGCGAGCTCCAGGACACAGTGAGCTGGGCTGGGGGCTGTGCTGCAGTCGGTGTCTCACCACACAGAGATGTGTGGGGTCCATTTGGGGGACACCCACAGGGGTCCTGGTGGTTTGGCTCTGAGGCTTTGGGCACTCACATCCCCAAGGCCCTGAGGAGGTCCTGTAGGCTTGTTTGGTGATGTGCTGAGAGTGGTCTGCAGGCTGAGAGCTGCAGGAGCAGGGCTTGAGGTGGGTGGTTTGTGCTGTGGGGTGGTTTGCAGCTCTGCTCTGTGCCCTGTGGCACTGCGCCTGGTGTTGCGGGGATGCTGGAGCTGTGGGCTTTGCAGGGCTGTACGTTTACCAACCAAGAGAAAGCACTGGGTTTTTGTAAGAAATTGTTTTTTTTTTATCCTCTGTGTTCTGTGCAAGGATTTACTGGACTGATATCTTGTCACAATTGTATGTTTTATTCTATTTTGGCTTCCTGAGGCCTGCCTGAAGCTTGCTTCTCAGCTGAATCTCAATGCAGTCTCAGGGGCAGCAGGTCCATTTTGAGCAGGTGGGAACGGGGGGAACAACACCCTGCAGAGCACTGAGCAGAGCCCTGATGTGCCCCAGGCTGGGGGGCAGCCAGCAGGGGAACGCCGGGCTCCCCATGTACAGCTGGGATGTGCTGGTGTGTGGTGTGTCTTGGCACGTGTCTTCTGAGGGCACAAATAAAAAGGCTGTGGCCATGAATCCCGTAATGTCACCAATCCCAGCGCTGAGCTGAGCTCTGTGTGCTGAACTTCCAGGGAGCTCAGAAGGGCCTCCAAGCTCTGCCGGGTGTAGCTGGTGCATGCAGTGACGTTGGATGCAGAAGGGGTGGAAGGTGGATGCTCTGCAGACCACGCTCTTTCCTTCCCTGTGCTGACAGCCGTAACGCCAATAAAACAAATGTTTGTTTTCTCATTTGTTTGATGTGCAGCAGTGGCAGCACGAGGAGCTCGCTCAGCCCCCACCTCCTGCAGCGCTGCAGGAGCATGATGCGAGCTGTAGCCACCAGTAAATGGCATCTGGGGAGGAAAAGGGATAAAGGAAAGGTTACTGTGTTGTTCTTCGTGATGGATGAATGAGCTGTCAGCTCTGTCCTGCAGTGATGGATCCCCGGGTATTCCTGGGACAGCAGGAAGGAATGCGTCTTGCAGGATTGCTTCGCTTGGAGCAACCATTTGGCTCTTGTGGGGCTGAAAAATTTAACTGAGTAACAAATTAATGGAGTTATTAGTCACTGTCTGGCTTGAATGGAAACACTTAGCTGACACGGCCAGTCCATGCCTCCATCCCTGGGCTGGGGAGTCTCCCCGTGGGGGCTGTGTGCCATCCCGTGCTGCCGCTTGCCATGCCCTGCATTGCAGCACAGCTCTCGCAGGAGCACCCCATGGGGCAGGCAGTGCTGGAGCAAAAAGCAGGATCCTGCTGCGGGCCGGTGGGAGGGGCCCTGTGCAGGATGGGGCTCATTGCAGCCACGCTGCACCTGCGGAAATACAGGAAAATCGGGTGTTTTGGCCCCCTGGGATGTAGCACAGTGTGTGCAGGGGGCGAGGGGCAGAGCAGTGCAGAGCTGTCCATGCACGCTGCGTCCCTGCAGCTGTGTGTGCCCCCTCTGCCTGCATCGGTGTCACAGAGGCACCCGGAGCCCCAGCAGCCCAGAACAGCACCTCTGGAGCTCTGATCCCCACCATGCTGGTATGGGGCAGCCTGAGTGGGATGGGCTGGGAGGCTGCACACAGGCATGGTGAGATGGGAAACTCCCGACCCTGAGCCGCTTTCTTCCCATCGCCGGCCAAGAGACGTGACGCTGAGCAAAGGGGAGAAAAGCAAGGGAAAAACAAAACTCACGCTGGATTCAGAGATGGCCTTTTCACTGGCAGAATCGACGCTGTCTGCGTGCAGAAATCTTAATTTCAGATCCGGTCTTTAAATGCAAATGTGGCTTTAAATAGCTGTTCCTGCGCACACGTTCTGGTGCCTTCTGCCACGGAGCTAATGGATTGTGCTCTCTGTCAGTACATTCTTGTCTCATTTTGTATCCCCATACATTAAATTGATAGTTTGGGGGATTACAGCTCGTTCCAAGATTACATGGGTGGAGTCCCCTTTATATGGCCATGCTGGTATGTAGTGAATTTGAATTGGCACAGCAGAAAACTCGAAAATTTGGAACAGATAACTGTCTCCTATCTTTATATGGGAACACCAGAGTTCTTTGCTTTATTCTGGGGTTCCTGCCATTCCAAATATAATTTATTCTTTTATATAACTGTTTTCATATGATACACTCTTCAGAGAGGATAATGATTTGGGGAGGAATATAATCTTTTTTTTTTTTCTTTCCCCTCCAAGGCTGTCTTCCCAATTAATGAGATTGAGAACACGTTCCAAAAAGCTTTTTTCCCCCTCTGGGCTTTTTAAAATGCTCTCAAATTATTCTGCAGTGTGTCTCGCACTTCCTTGATGGGGTTTGGTGCCTCAGCACTTAGTGGTGGTCAGGCAGTGCGGTGTGAAGCCATGCGTGGGGCAGCAGCAGAGCGGCGCAGGGAGGCCCATGGGGAACCGTGTGTCCTTCTCTGCAGGGCTGCTGGGGGAGGGATGATGCTGGAGAAGTGTGTGACACCTGGGGGGATTCCCACAGACTTACAAGCTCACAAGCAGCAATGATGGTTTGGGACAGCCTTCTCTATGCTGTGCATCCCCAGCTCTCTCAGCTTGGCCCATAGGAGAGGCGTTCCATCCCTTGGAACATTTGTTGTAGCCCTCCTCTGGATGCACTGCAACAGCTCCATGTCTCTCCTGTACTGAGGACTCCACATCTGGACGCAGTGCTCCAGGTGAGGTCTCACAGCTCAGAGCAGAGAGGCAGATCTCCTTCCTTGCCCTGCAGGCCACGCTGCTTTGCTGCACCCAGGATCCATTGACTTTAGGGCTATGAGGGCACAGTGCTGGCTCTTACCCAGCTGCCACCCCCAGTCCTTTGCAGCAGGGCTCTTCTCCACCCTTCCATCCCCCAGCATGGTTTGCCATGACCCAGGTGCCATCGTGTCCCAGCAGCTGCAGCCAGCAGAGGGGAGCAGCAGGGAGGAGCTGCCGTGTGTCTTGAGTGCCAGGCTGAGCATCAGGGGCTGGGCAGCTGCCCCCCATCCGCAACGGGGCAGAGAGGAACATGGGCTCCACTGGCACCTGCACGCTGGGCTCCCTGGTGCATACAGTGCTGTGTGAGGCTGCACAGCACAAGCTCAGCTCTGCCATCACCGTGGCCCAAGTGCTTGGGTACGGGTTTGGGGGGTGGGCTTTGATCAGCATTAACCCACCCGTTTGTTTTGTGGAGTTTTTCTTCCAACATGGAAAAAAAAAAATAACCTCCCTCGGTTTTGGTCTCTCCTTTTGTTTGTGTGGGCATTGGTTATTCTGGGAGCGCTGAGCCAGATTTTATTGGGATGACTGAGAAAGCTGCCACCTGCGAGCAGCTGCTCGTCTTTGGGCATCGTTTTGGTGTCATTTCTGAACAATTGCATGAGGCTTCTTCAGCCCTTGCTCATAATGTGGTTCTCCCAGGGACACTGCCCAGAAAAAAAAGATGAGCTCAGATCATGCTTGGCAACATTTCAGGGAGTAAAAAGTGCAGCAGGATTGATGTGTGTCGGTGGGAATAAATGGGTCATGCAGAACTGCATCGGCCCCTCCGTGCCACCTGGTTCCCAGCCCCGTGGCTGCTATTTCCCAGTGAGGCTCAACTTCAGAGCTCATCACTGTCCTTTACAATGGTCTCATGTTTGATGCTTGCATAAGCCCTCTCATTGAGCACCTCTTTTCCTCTTGGTGTTTTTGGTGATGCTGCACTTTCAGGCAGGCTCTGAGCATCATGTGGAGCACTGTTCTTCTCACAGCAAGGGCAGCAGCGGCAGCACTGGCCCAGATCTGCGATGCTGGTGTAGGGAAAGGAAGAGGGTCCTGGTGGTAATGGCTTTGGCCCTGCTTGGGACAGCACTTTCTTAGTCACATTGGCCAACAGTCCAAAAGTGGGGGAGATTTAGGTGAGATGTTAGGGGGAAATCCTTCACTCAGAGGGCGGTGAGGCACTGGCACTGCTGCCCAGGGCTGTGGGTGCCCAACCTTGGAGATGCCCATGGCCACGGATGGGCCTTGGGCAGCCTGAGCTGTTGGGCACAGCCCACGGCAGGGCTGGGGCTGGGGGCAGGGAGGGCCCTTCTGACCCAATCATGCTGGGATTCAGCCCTCCCATCTCAGCCAGGCAGTGTCCTTGCTCCCAGCCATCATCTCCATTGGGATGTGCCACGTGCAGGGGCTGCTCCTGCCCCACCAGTGCACTGGGCTCCATCCAAGAGCTGTTCACCTCCATCTCTGGAGCGGAACGGCAGAGCTAGGCGCAAGCCTCACTCAAGGATTTGTTTTAAAAATACATGCCGATAAAAATGACTCTCTCCATTATTTCATTAAGGGATTTCAAACGTGCTTCCTAAGCCCTGAGTCATCAATGAAATGAGCAAGTGGCAGCAGCGCGGCGGCCCCGTGGAACGTGACTCACGCTGCGGTGTGGGATATGCACTGAGCACAGGGATGCTCGCACCTCAACCCCCCCCCCACCCTATGGCATCAGCAGAGCCCTCTGTGGCTCTGGGTTTGTTTTGCCTGTGGATCTGCAGCTCCCAGAGCCCCCCTCACTTGGTGTATGGCTCTCCTGGCAGCCAGCAGATCCCCATCTAGTTGCGTGTGAGACGGCCGACGTTCAATGTTGTGTTGTATAACTGCAGAGATAAAAACTTCTGTAGGCCGTATCAATGCAGGAGAGATTGATCTTTCCACCCAGAATGCAGAGGAGTGTGCCAGGCCATCTTCTGCTCTGCTTCGGGAACTCTCTGTCTCTCTCAGTCCCCTGGCACAGGTGGGGGAAGCGGAGCTCATCCCAGCTCCCTGCATGCCAGCAGCTCTGCCCAGCTCTGCGTGGCCTATCTGGTTGGTGTCCTCACACCCCCATAAATGCTGATCCTCTCCTCTCTCTGGAGATGGCTTCAGCTCTGCTGTGTGCCGGCACGCTTCTCTGAAGATTCAGGCTTTGTGTTCCCATCCTGCTTCATCCCTCTCTGCTTCATTATGGCGATCCATCCGCCTGGTGTTGCTTCCATCAGCCACTTGTCCACAATTCCCCACCTGTCACCATCAGCTGAGATCACCCCACGTTCTGCAGCGGGGCCAGGGCTGTTGGTGCAATGGGACTGGGGCCATTGGTAAAATGGGGCTGGGGCTGTTAGTACAGCGGGATCGGAGCTGTTGGAGCAGAGGGACTGGGGCTGTCACTGCCCTGGGTGACGCTGCTCCTCACCAAAGGGCTTCCAATTACATCCCGCATAGATGGGATGCCAAGAGCACATCCTCACCCCCTGCGCACGCTGAGGAGAAAGAAATGAAATGTGGGGGGAGTTTTGGCTGTGTGCTGCGCACAGATCCTCTCTCTTCTGGGAAGAGGGCAGGGAGGGCTGTGTGGGGGCTGTGGGGAGGCACGGGGCGGGTAGGGGTCAGCCAGTGGGGTGCAGGGCAGCCAGGAGCTGAGCCTGGGCTGCTGGCCCCGCTCCAGGCCCGACTCCTTGGACATGGTGCTGGAATTCTGCTGTCCCTCCTCAACTGCTATTTTCTCTTAATAAGGCTCCAAATGAGATGTTTTGGCTAGCCATCATTACAGAGCTCCCCGCTTTCTTGTTTTGTTTTTCCTCTCTCCAAAGCTAGTGCCTCGTTGTTCTATTCCAGCTATCCAATACCCCCTGAGTTTTCCATGACTCTTAAAAACCAGCTGCTCAGTGTGCTTGCATTAACCCATTCCTTGCCCCCTGGGGTTGCTGCTGCCAGCTGTGGGGCTCCCAGTGCCAGCCGTGGGGCTCTCAGTGTCAGCTATGGAGCACCCAGTGATAGCCATGGGGCCATTGGTGTCACTTTTCAGGCTCTCAGTGCCAGCTGTGAGACCCTTGGTGCCAGCTTTGCCTTTGCCAACTTTGTGCTGGGCCACCCCAGGCTCTGAGCTGCCTTGGGACAGTGGCAGCCATCCTGCAGAGCTCTGATGGTGCCAGGCTCTGGCAGTGGGTGCGGATTCCTCATGCATCAGGTAGTGGTGCTGCCACCAGTTCTCCACCATCCTTGCTGGATAGCGGATGAATCTGAATTTTTCATGGCTTGGGAACTGCTTTGTAGCCATAGTTGAGGATCCAGCACCCTGGGGTTTAGGTGGCAAGTCTAAGGAAGTAATGCCATACCCAGGGGGAGTGCTGTGCCCAATGTACAGGTGCTGTTCCCAGGATGGAGACTTGCTTTTGCCACATCGACAAGTTTGTGTGCTTTGAATGAATGGAGTGAGAACGAGACGTGCTGGTTGGGGATGGTCCAAGGATGTTTTCCTGGGGAAGACCATGAGGACGGTTCACACAGAGGCTGCAGAGGGGCCTCTGCTTGTGGGAGGCAGGAGGAAGGCTCAGTGAGGAGGAGGAGGAGCATTGCAACCTATAGAAGAGACCTCAGTGAAAGCCACCTCGTCTTGGAGACCTGCTTGGTGTGAGGTGCGGCTGTCGGCTGCAGCACAGCTCCCATCGCATTGCCCTGCGCTGTTCCTGCCCCGTTCGCATCCCATCATCCCATCATGTGGGGCTCCGCTGTTGCTCACTGAGTTCTGCCCGGGCCAGGGCTCGGCCACATCCCGGTCTGTAGGACAGAGCGAGAGCAGCGCAGCCCCTGCTCCGCGCTCCCTGTGCCGTAGGTTTGGCTACAGCCTCGGGGCTGGGGGCGGGTGGGTGCCTTCAGCCCCAGGGAAATGTGCCGGAGCCCGGCCGCTGCCCACGGCCGCTGCAGGACTGCGCTGCGCTGAGCGCCCGGAGCTTTCCTCGGGGCTGGGCAGGGAGCGCTCCCAGTCCCCATTAGCATTCGGCCCCGCTTCTGCTTCGGCGCTCGCCTTCGCGATTGCCTGGCAACCACGGAGCAAAACTACAACAGCTGCCGGGCCCGGCGTGCCTCCTTCCAGCCGACATACGGCCGTGGTGACGGGGACAGGGAGAGGACGGTGGCACGGCCACCCTGTGCCGCTGCCCGGGACCCCGCGCTGGTGGGCTGCGAGGGCTGGGCCGTCCCTGGGAGCAGGAGCAGGAGGAGGTGCGGTGGCTGTGCTGCTGCCCTGGCTTGGTGGGTCTGTTTGTCTGTCTGTCTGTCTGTCCGAACACCTATCTGTCTGCCTGCCCACCCATCGATCCATCCGTCTGTCTGTCTGTCTCAGTGTGTCTGAGCGTCACGCTGCACCCAGTGCATCCCTCTGTCGGTGGGGGCCTTCCTGTGCTCACCCCATCCCCTCATCCCTCGGGGCTGGGATGGCACTGGGCTTCCAATGGCACGAGCTGGTGGCAGTCGTGGCATTCGTGAAGGCGCGGGTGTGTGGTAACACGCGAGCGTCGGGCTGTGCTCACTTTGCACGTTGTTGGGGTTTTTCTGGACAGAAGAACATCATCAACCTGTCCCCATGCCTGTGGGTCTTCCCGCTGACCCCACACCCTGTCCTGCTTCCAGCCTGCCCTGATTCATGGTGCCACACTGCTGCAAGCGGTGACAGATGTGGATGTGCTAGACTCGGAGCCAATGCATCCTCGTGCTGCTGCCATGACCCTTTCTCAGCACAGCCCTGGTGGCTGCAGGCTGTGCCTGCACTGTTTTAGGGGATGGAGGCTCTGAGCTGGCAGCCCAGAGTTCCCCCAGCCTGCCCACCATACACACAGCCCAGGCACAGCTCTTCCTCCTCACACGTCTTCATCAGTGGCATTGCTCGGCCATGGGTTAAAGGGACGTAACTGTTTTGTCTTCTGTCTTGCAGAGCCTGGGGTCAGCAGACAAGAAGGACTTCTACCAGTCCAAGTAAGTGCCAGTGGTGTTGGTGAGTAATTGCGTGGAAATGCCCGGTTTGTCCGTATTGCCAGGCAGCTCGGGCTTGCTAAGATTAGACATCTCGGTGTACAGGAATAGCTGCAGCAATTACATGAGCAGGGATGAGAGTGAAGGGCTGTCAGTCACCTTGACTTCGGGGCATCTGCAGATTGTTAAATCAGATCAGGAGGAGCTGCCAGCATGGGGCCGGAGCTGGGAACCCATGGGGCTGTGCAGTGGGGCTGGGAGTGACCTGTCCACTGCTCTGCTCTGAGTGTGCACAGCACACAGCTGCTGCTGCACCCTGCATTCCCACAGCCTCACTGCAGCACGGCACCCTCCAGGCAGGCAGGTAGTTTCTTTGCTGGAGGGATGCCTGGCAGCATGATGAGCTGCATGGGGGCAAACTCTATTCAAACCAATGGTGAGAGCTTCAGTGCTGGCCCCGAGCGCGGAGCAGCTGTGCGTTGTGCTGCTGAGCGTGTTTGCTGTAGGACCCTGCGCTGCTCCTGTGCCGTCTGGGAGAAGTGGAACATCCTTCTGTTGACATCTTTTTTGTACTGGGAAAAAGATGCCATTGGTGTTTTTGAAACTGTGGAATAGTGCTCTGCCATGCGGGGTTGTCACTGGGAGGGGTTTTTTGAAAGGTGTAGAAGGGATTGGACTGAGAACATCTTTTGTCCTCCACAATTTGGTGTATTTCTTTCCTTGATGCTTTCCAATGCGTTCCTGCAGTGCTGCTCCCAGCAGTGCTGAGCCCACAGGGAGCACAAGGCAGCAGCATCCTTTGCTTCCTGGTCCTATTTATGCTTAACGTCACAGAGGCACCCCTTGGTGCTCAGGATGGCAGGGTGTTCTCAAACCCTGACAGAGCTGCTAGGATGTGGAGTGCCAGCACTGGTGCACGTGTCTGGGGGTATCTATGGGCTCCTTTCTCCGTATGCTAACAGAGGCTTTTGACATCCCAGCATGAGTCTCATGGGTTCCAGCTGAAAGGTCTGATTCAGAGCTGCTCTGTCCGCTCACCTGATTTTGGCTACCAGCTTCCCAATACCACTGGCAGCAAGAGCCTGCTGAAAACCCAGCCAGAATCATTTCCTAGGCTGCTGGATCCCACCGAGCCTTTTGGGAGACCACAGGAGCATCCCGGGGGGGTCATCGTGGATGCAGCACCAAAATCAACACACATTTGGCAAAGGATTTGAGAGATGTGTTTGTGACCTCTGCTGACCAAGGTCTGAGATTTCCATGCTGCTCACTGCAGTGCTGCTGTGTGCTTTGACCACCACGCTCAACAGAGCCCAAAGCAGCTCTGGTGTCCAGGGATTGCTGAGGATGGTGATGGCCATTCCAGCTCCTGGCCCACGTCAGGAGTGGTGAATCCTGGCTTCTTTTGTGTCCAGGAGGCAGAGTTCCCTGTTCTGCATTATGTGCAGGAATGCTGTTTGGATTGGGAAGGCTTAACCTCAAATAATTACATCACCTGAGAGCTGATGGAGGTAGAGAACACCTTGGAGAGAGCAGCACATAGAAAGCTGCCAGAGCTGACATTCCCAAGAGAGGAGCTGTGGCCATGAGCCCAGCACTGAGCCAGCAGCTGCACGAGTTTTACCACCTGTGTTGGCTGTGCCAGCCTCACGCTGAGAGCAGCACTGGCACCTCCATGCTGCTCTTCCCAATGGGCTGTCAAGGTGTCAAGACATGCAGGACACATCCTGGGCAAATCCCATCTGATCCTGTTTGGGGAGCAGCTCCCACCCGCTCTGCCCACAGCTCCAAAGCCTGGTGCCACTGCATGCCTTGGCACAGGGAGCTGCTGAGCAGGCTGCGGTGTTGGGTGCGTGCTGGGACATCCAGAGCCCCTTCTGTGTTCCTGGTAGAGGCCCCTTGTGAGTGTTGAGGAGCAGAGCATGGGACTGTGGCGGCAGAACGCTCAGTGTGCAGAGCACTGCGGGTGAGTGAGTCCCCCCCATTGGGGCCGGGGAAGGCTGCTGCTTCCTGGAGGCGTTTGCTCTTCGGTGTCAGGCGTGGACTGGTTTCTTTGAACCAGGAGAGAAATGTTGGTTGTAATAACGATCATAAAGCCCCATGTGAGCGCAGACCGAAATACCTGGATTTAATTAAAGCGCTGCTGATTTGCTGCAGGAGCTGCTTGCGCTCGCTGCCCTCCTCTGCTGAGAGCAACGCTCAGCTGTCAGGAGCCGCTGTGCTGCTCGTGTTTGCAGGCACTTGAGGTGTCAGCACTGACACTGCCCTCATCCCTGTGTGCAGACGTGGCCGTGCTCAGCCCTCTGTGCCCCTGGAGATCCCACAGCCCTCCCGTGGGCACTTTTCAGGGCTCTGTCCCCGTTCCACATTCAAGGCTGTCGCCCACCTTCCGTGTGAAGCCTCAGAGGTGTAAACACACCACCAACCTCTGAAACCTCCTTATGTAACTGCAGCATCTCGTGTTTGTTTTGTCTTGCAGTGTTCATTAAGCCAAGTGTCTGCGGCTAATTTGTTATCACCCTGCTCTTAAGGTGGATGTCTTACACTGAGACCTCTCTGTGCCAGCACAGGGATGAAAGTGAATGTTTCATCTCTGAGTCATCCCCTCGTAACTCCTTGGCATCTTTAAGGATCTAGAAGCCCATATTTACACCTTGGAAGCATTAAGAGCCATCACAATAATCTAGATGTGTTCCAAAGCAGGGTGTTCATTTCACTGCCTCCTTAACTCAGGCACTATCATTACAACAGTAATAGCAGTGTACCTGTGTGCTGGGTTTGACTTCTTTGCAGTGCCCGAGAGCCAGAGAGCCGCTCAGCTGGGATGCTGCAAGGAGCAGCAGTGCTGCCAAGTGCCAGGCAGTGAGAGGAGGAAGGCCAGGGGAAGGGAGGGGTGATGGATGGTGCCAATGCTGCAAGAGGGTAGGGAAGGCAATGCCCAGCCCATCTGTGAAGCCACAAGGTTCTCAACACTGCAAGAAATTGCCCAGAATGCCTTCACTGAGCTGGAGGATGCGTTGCCCAGCCTTAGGAAGGGCTCTGAAGGCATGAGTGACAGCTGAGAGGCAGCAGAGCCCTAACCCAGGCTTTAGAGTCAGGGAGTTAGCTCGTCCACATGCAGTGTAATAAAGCAAAGAAGATTCCATTGCTGGGCAGGGTATTGTAGGCAGGGGCTGAGCCACTGGAACTTTAAATATATATTTTCCCCATGGGTTTGGACGGTGGATACAGAGCCTATGTTATGGGCAGGTGGAGAGCTTCGAGCCTCTCCAAGTGCTGGGAAAGGAAGGGAATCCTTCCAAGGTGCTTCTGAGAAATGTTGTGGTTCAACAAATGTCACTCTGGGGATGGAGAGCAGAGCAAGACTGAAGCTGATGGAAGAGGAAGGCTAGCAGGGGTGGGTGTGAATAGCAGGAGATAGGGATTGCCTTGGACGTCTGCAGAGAGCAAAGATGGTCCTGCAGGGGAGAGGATGGGACACAGCCTGGAGCTGTGGGCTGGGAGGGCCATGGCAGGTTCCATGGGCAGAGGCCCCTTCTCTCACTGTGCCTGGGTGGCACCAGCATCAGTGGTACCCGGCCTGGGACCAGGGATGAGGACGTGCTCCCAAATGTCCCAGCCCAGGGGACAAGGAGCTGCTCAGCTCCACCCCACACAGGACGGGAGGAGCAGTGCTCCATGCCGGCTCAGTGCTGCTGCGAGCTCTGGCAGAACAAAGTTTGGGGTTTAGTTATTTCTGTACAGCTTTCAATGTGTTAAGCGAGCTTTCGATGCAGGCTCTCGCTGTGCCGGTTGTCATAGAAACTTGAAGGGCTTTTTTTCTCCTATCCCCCCAGCCCCTTTCTTTAAACCAAAGCTGGTTTTTTTTCCTTCATAATTTCACTTCCAATGCAATTAAACCTGCTCGGTCCCTGCCACACCAGGAGTTGGTGCCTTTGCACTGTGTCTCCTTCTGTCCTCACCTAGGGGTGGCACACCTTGGCAGCCCTGGGTCCCAACCCATGGGGACTCCAATGTGTTGGGGGTCCCACGCTGTGCCCGAGGCCACACATGGGAACCCATGCCCTCAGGGCAGCAGCAGGGCTCACTGGGCCATGCTGGGGCCAGCTGGGAGCCCACTGCACCCTCTGCAGCCCTCCCACATCCACCATGCCTGCCATTAATCACGGCTGAGGAAGCAGGCGCAGGGGGGTTGGGTTTGTGGCTTTGGTGGAATGGGGCTGTCACATTGCACTGTGCAGGCTGTGGATGCTCTCCGAGCAGCATCCCTTCCTCCCAGCTGCTCCAAGGGACCTAGTGAGGACCTGTCCCTGTGCCAGTCCGCTGGCTCTGCCCCTCTCCATGGAGTGGGGCATGTGCTGCTTCCTCCTTGACCCATGCTCTGGTCTGGGGGAACAGGAGCAGAATTTCTGTCAATAAATTGAACGCAGCTCAAGCTTTTAGAAGCAGGACATTTTCCCAGCCCTCGGATCCATTTTGTGGCCCGTCTCCCTGCGGCCCCTCTGGTTTCAGCGTCCCACTTTAAGCACAGCATCTTGATGGCAGGAGTGCTGCCCTGCGTACAAAGGTACCTCCCCTCTCCCACAAGAGCCACATCAGCCCTTTTTGCCACAGCACCACATTAGGGCCTTGTGCCGGGCTGTTCACCCGTGGTGACCTCCAGAGTCCCTCCCTCACCGGGACAAGTCTCTGCCCCTGAGTGTGGCAGGGATCCATTCCACAGTGCTGGGCGGCCTCAGCTCGCGCAGCTCAGCACTACTAGGCAGCCCACATTTCTCTCTTTGCCCCTCAATATTTCCTGTTGCATCCATCTTTCTGTCATCCACTCATTTTCCCAGTGAGGATTCTGTTTTCTCCCCAATCACCGATGGAACCACCACCAAGCACGCTCCCCTGGATCTCACTGAGAACACATCTCTGCACTTCCCTGCTCTGTTTGGGATCTGCCAGCCAGCTCCCAGCCTGTTCAGTGTGCTTCATTGGCTCTGTGTAGCTTTTCAAATCAGAGAGTCATGAAGCACTGAGCGCTCCGCTTGCGCGGGCTGCGTGTGCACGCAGTGCTTTTACAACTCAGCCTGCATTCACTAAAGAGCAAAATCAGGTTCATTTGATGAGATCTCTTTCCCATGAAGACCTGCTGGCGGGTTTTAATTACAGCCTGCACCCTTTAATCATTTCTTAATTTCACTCAGATGAGCCCAGGCTCTGGGTCTCAGCCCTGGCCGCTCTGCAGCCAACTGGGTCCCCCTCCCCCAGGCTCTGCACAGCACAGTGGGGCTGCCTGCCCCCCAGCCCCACAGCCTGAGCCCTCCCCAAGGCACCGTGGAACCCAATGATAGCTGTGCTGTTCTGCCTGTTCCAGCTGTGCATTTTCCTCATCAAGTTTCTACACATTTTAACTCTTCATTTGGATTGGCCTCTCTTTGTTGCATATTCCATTTCCACACTGAGCCCTCACTTGGCAAACAGGGCTTTCAGCCAGTTGCTCATTTTCCTACCTGTGAAACTGGACTTTGCAGACATCTGACAAACTCCCCATGAGAAACTCTGTATTTTTCCCCTCACTTTTTCAAAGCCTTTCCTTGCAGTGGATTTATCCCATTTCCCAGGCATAAGAACAGCCATTCTGCAGCCTCATGCATGCCCAGCTGGCTGCCACCATCCCCTGTTGGTCTGCAAGGATTGCAAGCAGCCTTGTGTGTGCCTGAGTCCAGCCTTGAATGATGAGGAGTTGGCCCCAGGAGTGCTTGGAGATACACATGCTGTGGTGCTGCTCACCCCTGCTGCACAGAGGCTTCAATCTCCTGACCATGGGAATCATTGCAGCAGGTTTCAGTGGTGCCAACTGCGTGAAATCTCGGCCCATGAGTGAAGATTTCCAGTGCCTCACTCCTTACTCAGCCTCACTGCTCCACAGGGCCATGTGCTGCAGCACAGCAGTTTGCTGCTGCAAAGGCAAAAGCTGCCCGTGCTGGTGGAAATGACAGCATTGGCTTTGAAAGCAGTGAGCCTCCGGGTTTCCGTCCTTGTGCTGTGCTTCTGGTGGGGCCATTTGCTGTGGGAAAATGAGGGACCATCATGTGAAATGGGCTGTTTACCTGGCTGTGCCACACAGATGTGGAGATAGTGCTGATTTGCTCTGGAACCAGTGCGTCTGAGGACATGAAAGGAGGAAAGTACATTGGTTTTGCTGCACCCTAACAGCAGCATAGGGGAGATCTGACATCTAAGCTCGCCCTCAGGTTTTGGCCATCAGCAAAGGCAGAAATCAGAGCAACACGCCGACTGCCTGGGATGTGGGGCAGAGGGGAGGGCACAACTGCTTGGCTGTCCCTGCAGGTTCGAGACACTGTGTAAGGCTGCAGCACCTCCAGCGTTGCTGAGAGGCTCTTGGGGACATGGATCCCACCCCATGAGGGCTCCTTCTCTGCCCAGGCTGCACATGGAGCCTGGCTGCTGGCCCAGGACATGTCTCTGCCACATCCAGAAAGGGCTGTTGGAGAGAGGGTGAGCCTTTAAGAATAACTAAAGGGTCACTGGGCAGTGATATTTTCTCCTAACTGAAGACCTGATGGAGTGAAGCTGTGGGTATGCAGGAGGTGTGCTGAGCTCCAGCACTCGAAATTCAGTCCCTCCCAGACTGAAGGTGTTCCAGCCCAGGGCTGTCATGCAGCAGAGGATGTGGGAAGGGGACACAGAACCCCCTGGGACCCTTCTGTATGGGCTGGGCACCACATTGTGCTCTGGTCTCACTGCTCTTGGTTTCACTTCTGGCCCCACACCAATGCACAGACCCATAGAGCACCTGTGGTGTGCTCAGGGGAGTGACATGGAGAGAGGGGCAAAGGAACCCGAGGGTCTCCCCCCCCCCACTAGGGTAGTGTACTGTTCCACATTTCAAAATAGGAAAGGCAAGCTTTCAAGAAGCTCAGATCCCTCAAAAGAAGCACTGCACATGGCAGTGATCGAGCAGGGGCCATTTGTAGGTTTTCCTTTGCAGTGGGAGATAGGAAAGATAAAGCACCCAGGGAGGGAAGGCTCAGATGTGCTCATTCTTCCCTCATATCAGGGATGCTTTGTTTGCCAGAAGGGCAATTATTTGGGCTGCTGTCTCATTAGACAGATGAAGTGCAGATCAGGGCTTGCTGAGGCCCAGGCTTGGATGGGCTTTGCACACAGCCAGGCTGCACCACCTGGCTGTGGTCCTGGTGTCACCTCCTGCTTGGTTCCTCTCCTTGTGACAGCAGGTTCAGTGCAGGGGCTGAGGCCATCAGTCGTGGGTTTGGCACCGCTCGTCCCGAGGCTCCTTGTTCCCTTAGCTGCCTTCTTGCAGAAGCGCAGCTCATGTGCTGCCATTCTGGATGTTTCACCCCCTTCCAGGCAGCCTCCTGCCCACCCCTGGCATCCCAACATCTGCAGATTGGACTCACCAGCCCAGCACTGGGAGAGCCCTGCCGATGTGGTTGTCCCCACTCCCCCACCTGTCCCCACTCAGTGCCACGAGTGCTGCTGTCACCTCAAGGCACGGCTGTGTCCCTGTGCCTCACTGCATCCAGCAAAGCCTCTGCAGCAGCCCAGAGGGATCCCCAAAGGAACGTGGAGCCCTGATATGCAAAGGCTACACCGAAATTCGCACCCCAGACACTGAGGGTGTCAGCTAAGATTTCCCGACACAGAGAGAGCCCTTTCAGGTTGGCCTGCTCAGACACTGCAGCTTTAATGCCTGGGCACCCAGCGTGTTTCCACTCCCCTCGCACGCATCAATCAGGTCTCGGTGAGGCTCTGAAAGAGCCAGTTTGTTAAACAAACACACTTAGTGTAAAAAGTTTATTCCAGTTAATTAGGACTTCATTGCAATGGAAACAAATTACCCAGCTGTCATCTGCCAAGCCAAACAGTGCCAGGGCAAAGGGGGTCCCGGCCAGGCGGGAGACAAACAGCCATCTCAGGCAACCTTATTTATGTCCTTTTTATACATTTTGGTATTTATTTGGACATTCCAGAGCAGGAGAGCTGGGTTAACGCCGAGCTGCACGTCCCGGCGTTGCGCAGTGTTGGCTGGTAATGGCTGCAGGTTCTCTGCGCAGCGCGGTGCCGGTGTCCGTGGGCACAGCCCTGTGGCTCCGCAGCAGGCAGGGGGTGCTCAGCAGTGCCAGGTGCTGCTCCCGGCACTCGGAAGTGACAGATAAACCCATCGGATTAGCAGCGGGTGTCAGGAGCCCGGTGTCCCCTTCCTGCAGCGTTAGTCACCCGAGCCTGGCGGTGGGGCAGGGGGGGGTGAAAGTCATCGAGTTACCTCCCCCAGCTCGGTGCCTCGCTCCCATGGGATGCCCTTGCTCCATCCCTCTGGTCACGGCTGCGGGCTGCGTGGCGTGTAAAGGGTGTGCGTGGTGAGGGGGGTTGGGCTCATTGGGCTGCGGCGTGGTGGGTTGAGGCGACAGCATGGGGACATGCGAGGTGACAGCGGGATCCTGCCCTGGCACCAGGATGGGTGCCTGGGTTCCTGTGTGCACGCAATGGGTGAGCCTGCAGAGGGACTTGGACAGGTTCGAGAAGTGAGAGCATAACGAGGTTCAGCAAGGTCCAGTGCAGGGAGCTGTGCTTGGGTTGGGTAACCCCAGGTGTGTGTACTGTGTGTACTGTGCACTCACAGCCCCGAAGGCCGACTGCATCCTGGGCTGAAGCAACAGAGGGGGGCGGCGGGCAGCGAGGGGATTGTCCCCCTCTGCTCTGCCCTCGGAGCCCCCAGCTGCAGTGCTGCGTCCAGGCCTGGGGCCTGGCATAGCAAGGGGGGGAGCTGTTGCAGTGGGGCCAGGGCAGGTGATGAAGATGCTCGGAGCTTGGAGCAGCTCTGCTGTGCAGACAGGCTGAGGAGCCGGGGTGTGCAGCATGGAGAGAAGGCTGCAGGGAGACCTCATTGTGGGCTTCCAGTGCTTGAAGGAAGCTTATGAACAGGGAGGGGGCCAAATTTTCTAATACTGTCTGATAGTGATAGGACAAGGAGGAATGGCTTCAAACTAAAAGAAGAGTTGGATGTTAGGGGGAAATTATTTACCCAGAGGCGGTGAGGCGCTGGCACTGCTGCCCAGAGCTGTGGGTGCCCCATCCCTGGAGGTGCCCATGGACACGGATTGGTCCTGGGCAGCTGAGCTGGGAAGCACAGCCCACGGTAGGGCAGGAGCTGGGGGCTGTGAAGGCTCTTCCAACCCAACTATGTTGTGATTCTGTGTGGGAAAGACAGTGGCTGGCACTGTCAGGTCAGGTTAGGCTTTGACTCTGGAGCTGGGAAGGGAGCCTAGGAGGAATCAGGGAGTTTGGCATCTTGGTTCCAAGAATCAGCTGGTCCATCTTGAGAGACACCTGGAAACTACACGGATGAAATGACACAGAGACCTGTGCTCTTCACAGAAGTGTGCTGCTGGTCATTGCTGCCACGTGGGCAATGGGCTCTGTCTCTGCCACGTGTGCATGCACTGCTCGAGTCCTGCTGTCCCCTCCGGCACAGCCCTGATGCCCAGTGTGCAGGGTGCCACGTAGCCCCTCCACTGATTGGCAGTCCTCTATTCTTGGGGATCCTGATTTGCTTTTCCTCCATCGATTTCTTGTCAGTGCTTATTTTCAGCTCCTCCAGTGCCATATCCCTCGAGGGATTCTTCCTTTCCCTCTCTCTCCTGCAGGTTTCTGCACAGCAATGTCAATCCCATGGGCAGGAGCACTGGGCACCACACCACCTTGCATGGCCCCACCAGGGCACTGTGCAGGGCCACCACAGCCACCCCATGCTGTGGGGATGGTGGCCGTGGACACAGCCGCAGCGCATTGGGTGGCCGTGGGCACCGTCCCACTCAGCGCTGCCCTCCCTGAGGTTTCTCTCTTTCCAGCTGCGTGGAAACAAAACCGAATGTGACCCACAGCTCAGGGTCCCCCCGCAGCTCCACAGCCGAGTCAGATGGAAATTTTTAAGCATTTAAAAGCTGAGCATAGAGTAATTCAAAACAAGCCTCGAGTGTGTTTTGGACTCCATCGAGCTGTCGTCGTCGCCCGGCTTCGGCCGCTGTCTGTCCAGGACAAGGGCTCACTTTGAGCCTCCCCTTCTGCTGCTGAAGGGGGAATGTTTTCGTTCCTAATTTAGCGCATCCGTTCCGCCGGGGTCCGACCCGACTCCCGCAGAGCCGCGCGGCGCTGGGAGCTCCCGCAGCGCCTCTCCCTGTCACCGCTCACAAACCTGGCTGCCCTCACACTCAGCCTCCTTTCTCTGGTCCCAGGCTTGCGCTCGGCGGGGGATGTGTGAAGGCACAGTTTGTGCTCGGTTTTTTTCCAGCATTTTTTTTGTTGTTTTGCAGAGAAGGCCGAGTTTGCTTATTTTTGAACACCTAAAATAAAGGTTGACGCGGTGTGGGCTCACTGCTTGTCCAGGGCAGAGGCAGCACCAGGAGGTCCCACTCAGGTGTTGGCTCCCAGGCTGAGGTGCACTTCGTGAAGCATCGCTCTGCTGGGCCGCTCTCCCCCTGGCAGATACCCACATGCTTTGGGTTGGTCCCTCCAGCAGCTGCTCCCAGCTGAGAGCCCCTCACGAGGCCATGGCAACGCGGTCCCCCCGGGATGCTGAGCACCTGGGATCCAGCGCACCTTTCCTCTCTTCTCTCATCCGGTTTGCTGTAGGTCTGACTGCAGCAGTTCTAGGGTTGAAGTTGTCACTGAGGTCTTCTGATCTTTATGATGTTCATTAGCACAGTTCTGATCAAAGAACAGCACGTTCCCTCCCTGTCCTCGTTTTCCCCTTGGTTAATAACCCATTGCTGCTTCGGCTCATTTTGAAAAAGAGACAGTAGCTTTGGGAACGGCTCCGGATATAATAGATGGACGTCAGCAATTCCAACCTGGTCTTTAAAGCGGTGTTAATTCAAAGAGAGGCGCAGTTCAACAACTGTGTTTTAGACTGCAGAAGGCTCATTCTGTGTCCGGGGAGCACTGAGGCAGTCTGCCTCAATCCCTGGCGGTGTGGGTTGCTCTGAGCTGGGGCTGTGCTGGAGCATCCTATAGGGCTGTGCAGCGGTACCCTATAGGGCTTTAGCAGTTGAAAACACCGGGCTGGGGCTTGGGGTGCCCAGTAGTGGGGCTGTGCTCAGACCTTACACTGGGGCCAAGTCACCTCAAAGCAGGACGAGAGGCTGTGCCCATGGGGTGCTTTTGGTAACACCCGGGGTTTGGCTCCACGGGTGGTTGGGATGGCTGCGTGCCTTTGGCAGCCATGGGTAAGAAAGCACTGGATGCCTGTGAGATGCCCAAAATCTTGTTGACTCATCCTATCCATTCCTTGCTCAATTCTCAGCACCTCCAAGTCACCTTTTCTACTGTCTGTGGAAGCACAGCCAGCACAGACACACCTCAAGGTGCTGTTCCAGCATCCAAACCCAACACTGCCAACATGGGCTTTTTGCAAACCCTCCGGCAGCTCACGTCTGCAGCATTGCATGGATCTGCTGCTGGGACCCCGGGGGACTGCGTACTCCATGACAGCCCTGAGGAAGCTGCAGGACAGTGTGAGGGTGCTGTGTGTGGGGGGGGAGCTGCTTCCCATCATGTCCCACCTGTGTGTGTCACGTGCTGAGATGTGGTTTTGGCAGTGACCTGCAGTGTGTTCTGTGCCGGAGGATGGAGCGTGGCTCAAAGCATTTGTGGTGCTATTGCCAGCGCAAATAATGCAGCTCTTCTTGGTTCTTCAGGGCACCAGATTTTCTTTACGGCAGAACCCTCCTGTGGTTTGTCTGTCATTGCTGGCTGTTTGCTTTCGGAGTGTCTGAAGCAGCCTGCTCAGGCTCCCTGCAGCAGCCCTGCCAGCAGCACCGTGTCACACATTGCGTGTCTGTGCTCTGCTGTGAGAGGTGGGCAGGTGCTGCCCCGTGTCCCCGTGGGTCCCCCCCACAGAGAGGTGTGGGCCAGGCAGTGTGGGCACGCTGCATTCCGATTCTTCACCCCTTGGGATGGGACTGCCTTGCACAAAGAGGCTTCTGTGTCCGAATGAAGTGCCTTTCAGCAGCCTGTCTGGCATGGCTGTTCTTCGTGGGGTCTGAAGAAATGGGCCTGATGGGGATTTAAGGGATTTAAGGATGGTGGGCACAGTGTGATGCGCACAGCTGGTGGCCCACGAGCTCAGTTCCAATGGACGTTGAGTTCGTGATGCCAGTCTGCGCAGCCCTGGGCAGGACGAGCTAATAGGGAAACTGAGGCACCAAGCTGTTGGCTCGCAAGGGCCTGACTTACTCAGCCTGGACTGCACCCTTAGCTTCTGCAGGAGCCAGGGAAAGCCACTGTGCTGTGTCCTCAGGGTCCCACAGCTCCCATGGCCCTGCAGTGCCCTCAGGAACCAGCTTTCAGCTCTCGTAGTGCTTGCCTGGAGCTGTGCTGTTGGTTCCTTTGGCCCTGGGTCCCTCCCCGCCGCCGCAGAGCTGCTCTGCTTGGCTGCAGAAATGCGCTCAGCATCCCAGAAATGCGGCTTTCATCCGGGAGCCAATAGTCACACAGCCTCCGTCCAGAAACTATCATTATCGGCCGCTTTCTTGTTCTTGGTTTCTTTGAACTACAGCTCCCAGGATGCCTGAAGATATGCAGACATCCGAAGACAGTGGTTTCCCATAAACTTTTGGGGTTTCATGCTTTGTAGGCAGGAATGTTTTTATTGCATCGCAAAGCTCTTCAAGTCCCTCAAACCTCCGCGGCGGTTCCATGCTGTGGGGAGGAGCGGGGGCTGCCCGGGGCTTTTCTCCAGTGCCTTTTTCCTCTTGGTCCCTTCTCCAAGGGGAACCTTTGCACGTCCCTGGGAGCAACGAGCGAGGCACAGTGCTGTGGGGGATGTACCAGCAGCAGGGAGCCTGGCAGGTTGCGTTTCCAATAGTGACACACTCACGAGAGCTACTAAAAAACTGGAGAGGGAAATCTTCCTTTAGCTCGGAGATGCTGTAACTGTGACCGAGTGGATCTGGTGCTTGCTGCATTCCGACAGTGTCTCTGTGGATCTGCCCACAGACCAGGCTGTGTGTGAGCCCCACGGCTCCGCAGCCTCCTGCTACCCAACCTGGGGCTGGGCACTGTGGTGTGGGGCTGGGCTGGCTTGGGTGACTCCTTACCTTCTGTGTCTGGGTGGGTGCTGAGGGGAGGGCACAGCCCAGGCCACGCTGTGCCTCTTGCCTTGCCCCACAGCACCCCGCACACGTGCTGTGTGAACACAGCATTCCCCACGTGTATTGCATGCCTGTGTGCACCGGCGTGTCCGTTTTCACCGCTGTGCCATGTGCACCAACACGTCCACGTGCACGCGTGGCTGCTGGCACCTGCCTGCCCTCTGGGAGCTGCCCGATGGCGTCAGCCGGTGTGGTCCTCTGCAGGTTGATGCCCGTCCAAAAAGGAAAACCATGGAGGCTCTGCGGCCGGCTCGTGTTAACCACATCACTCCTCTCCTGCACTTGGAAAACCCGGCCGGCTGGGCAGCCCAGAATAACAAGTCTTTCCATTCCTGCGCGCAGCGTTGGACGCGGGGCCATCGAAAACAAGGGTTGGCTCCGGTGCGAGTGCCGCCGTCAGACTAAACAACAGCAGGTCCATGGGCTGCCCGTGCCCCACAGCGGGCTGCTGGGCAGAGAGGGGCCAGGCAGGGCTGGCAGCAGCGTGGGGCTGACACTGAGCATCCACATCTCGCGGGGCTTCTCTGCTCCCCGGTGTGGGGGATGTGCAGGGGAGCCCCTCAGCCCGAGGTGCCTTTGACTGCTGCCACAGAGGTTCTGTGGGGAGGGAATGCTGAGCCCTGGGGAACTCATCCTTGTTCTGAGCAGATTGATGGGAGGAAAGGGAGTTATCAGGGTTTGCTTTGCAATTCATTCTCGATTTTCCCAGGCTCTCGGCTAGTTATGTTAGTTATCCTGTTAGTTATGATAAAAGCTTGAATTGCTACAGGGAACATTCTGAAGAGCGAGTGCTGGAGCTGTGTGTGCCAGCCTCCAGCAGGAAGGGATGCACGCACATGGCTCCGTGTGGCATGAGGACACTTGAGGCTCTTTCAGCCACTGTGGGACAGCCCAGGTCCTGTCCTGCTGCCTTACACAGCCCAGCATTTCTTCACAGAGAGGGAGATGGCAGAATCCTTAAAAACAAGCCAAATGGTAAGGATTTGACCCGAGGAAAGCAGTTTCTACCTGTCTTATGTTCCCTGCAGTTGACTGGAGCTTCGTTTTGATGTGGCCGATTTTGAGGGTGAAGCACTCTGATGCACTCCCATGAGATGGTGCTGCCAGCAGTCTGTTACACGGCAGGATCAGATCTCTGCTCCCATTTTCTTTTAGCTGCTTCACATCACAAAGAAGGGTCTCAGTGGGACTGGGAGGCCCCAGCCCAAGCCAACAGTCTGTAAGGAAGACCCAGGTGATGCAAGGCCAGCTGAAGACAGCCCTGCCTCACCAACACGTTGGGCTTGGGTCTCTCTGTACTTAGCATCCCCTACATGCCCATCTCTGCTGCTCTGCAGGCAGGCAGCTGCTGCTCCGAGGGCAGAGCTGCTGTTGCCGGGGAATACAAATGAACAAAATCACTGCTTTGGCAAAGGATTCGTAGGGGAACGACATGCAAATTTACCTTCCATTCCGAGTGTGGATGGGCATTAAAATACAGTGTTTGAAAGCCAAAACAAAGGAACATTTTAATTTAGGACTCATGAGGCGGTCCCTTCTGCTTGGATTTGCATCAAATCCTTTGCAGCAAAAGCTGTAAGTTTAACAAAACTCAAAGAAAACGAGAAGTTCTAAAAATGCCATCCAGTCCCAAGGGTTGGCACTTCTTTTGTGCAGCAACCGGCTGGGTGCTGGATCCCATAGAGGCCAACAGGTGTTGTGAAAGGCAAAGGATGGGCGTTGGGTTTCTTGTCTTTAACGTGGCTCCAGCAGAGTCAGCCTGGGGGACAGCTGGGTCAGGGGACCTTGGGGTGCACCCAAAGGACCATAACACCAGGTGGGGAGTGAGCAGGCAATGGGGGGCTGCACTGTGGGATGTGTCAAGCCGCTTCCCAGCCTTTGCTATCAACACCTCGCATCTCAAACCCGCGCTCGGAAGCAGCTGCTCTGCTCATCTGACCACACACAGAAGGTATCTCCGTCCTTCTCCCCACGCTTCCCTTCTCCTCTCACCCTTGGGGCCGCCCGCCCTCCTGGTGTTGTGGGTCAGAAATAGACAGCATCCCCCAACTCGCTACTTGTCATACATCCCAATAATGCCAGCTATAATTAGGTGCAAGTATCAAAGCTGTGCTGCTGGAGGAACTTTTTGCAGCCCCATTATCATCCATTAAACAGAGGATCTCACACGGGGCCTCATCCATCCGTGGTCCGGCTGCCCCTCCCCATGTGCCTGGGGGTGAGCTGCCCACAGGCGGCCCCGGGGCTGCGGTGCCATCAGGCCTCATACTAATCGCATTAATCACACTAATCATGTTAATCATGGCTGAATCAGCACCACCACGGGAGCATGGGGGGACCAGGGGGGCTGGAAGGAGCTATGGAGCAGTGAGCATCTATCCCTGAGGCTCTGAGCATCCCACCCAGCTGCCCGCCTGCAGCATGTGTGTGCAGCACTGGGGGCTCAGGAGGTCCCGTGGGCATTTGTCACCTGTGAGGCCACCACCATTGGGGACTGCTGACCAAAGCCATTCCCTGAGCCACCAGAACAGCCCAGCAGTGTGAGGGGCTCTTGGGTCACCTGCCCTAAATTACACGTGGGGTTTGGTGAGAGCTGGGGCCGCTCTCAGCGCCGTTGCCCCTTCTGCTGCTGATAGAAGAGGGTGGCAAAGCAGGGCAGGCAGGGAACAGGGCCTCTGGGGGCATGAGCGGGCTCAGGGCACGTCGTGGCATTGGAGTGTGTGTGGTTAGCCCTGGGCCCCCTCCCCATGCCCAGTCCCCATGCCCAGCCGCGCAGGCTCCCTGTTATGTAAAGCACCGACAGGCGCGACCAGGAGATTCTTCAGTGTCGGAATCTGAGTCACATGGGGCTGTTTTATTTCCCCCTCTGCTAATCTCGTTTCTATAGAAACAAGATTGAGAAAAAAAAAAAAAAAAAAAAAAAAGAAAAAGAAAAAGAAAGAAAGAAAGAACGAAAGAGAACGAAAGAAAGGGAAAAAAAGAAAGAAAGAAAGAAAGAGAGAAAAGAAAAAAAAAAAAAAAGAGCGGAGCGCAGAGCCAGCAGGATCCTGAGGTGATGGGTGAGGGAGGCGGAGGTGGCAGCTGGGAGCGGGGCAGCGGGGCTGCGCTCCCGGCCGGGATGGGAGCGTGCGTGCGGCTGTGTGCGGAGAGGGGATGGGGATGGGGATGGGGATGGGGATGGGGATGGGGATGGGGATGGAGATGGGGATGCTGCCGGGGAGCTGTGCGCGGCTGAGCGCTGCTGGCTGCTGGCAGAGCGCGAGGGGAAGGCGGAGGAGCGGTGCAGGTGAGTGCGCATCCCGCGGGCATCGCATCCCTCCCGGCGCGGCACCGTGCGCGGCCCACCGCTCCTATCCGTGGCTGCTGCTCTGGGGACGCGCCCCGTCGTGCCCAGGGAGTGCGGGGCTGACGGCGGGATGGGGTCTGTTTGTTCGGTGCTCGTGTTTGACGCTCGCCGGGGGCTGCGTGTGTGCAGCCGTGGGTCCGTGCGTGCTGCCTCTTTGAAAACTTCTGCCTGCTCGGGAGGTGGTTCTTTTTTCTCCTTTTTTATTCTGACTGCACCTGTGCAAATAAAGCGCTTCCAGGAGCCCAGCTGCTCTGCTGAGAGGGATGCGGGAGCTGTGCCGGCTCCTGCCCTCTGTCCCTTCCCCAGCACGGGAGATGAGCCCAGCTCGGATGCTGGTTGTGCAGGGACCGTTCCAGGGGGAGGCACTGCGAAAAGCGCTGCGGAGTGCCTGCAGCCACCTCGTGCCCCACCCTGGCGCCTGCATCGCCCGTGCCTGCTCCGGGGGATGCTGGCTGCCTTGCAGGAGCGGGGTCAGTTGGTCGCCACGTCCAAGCACGTGCTGTGTCTCGGACCAGCGAGTGCAACAGGTGGGAGCTGCTCCTGCCACGGCTAAGATGTCTCCCTCGCTGCTGCATGGCTGCTCCGAGCCCTCATGCAAGGTGCTGGTGAGGGGCTGGGCTGTGGGCAGGGGGTGCTGCTGGTGCCACCTGCGTTGCCTGCTCCTAGTGGGTTCAGGTGCTCTGAGTGCTTTGTTGCCTTTCTGCAAAGGCCCTGCAGGCTGGGGACAGAGCAGGCACAGAAGCTGCTGCAGAGAGGTGTTGACCGTGCATGGCCCTCACATGCACCAAGCTGTGATTTCATGGGGAGGGAGGTAGCTGCATTTCCCCCCCACCCTCTCCTCCCCCCACATCCCGTTGCCTTCACTGCCAGCCTGCTCCACTGCAATATTCTAAGGGAAGGGATGAGCCACAGCTCGGTTGTGCTGCTGCAGGAATCTCCAGGGCTGATAATTATTTCTGGGAAAAAGATGCTGTGTTCGGACTTAAACGCTGACATGGGACTCTGAACATGTGTAATCTGGCTGACAGATGGCAAGTCAGAGAGGTGTGATTTATGATACAGCACAGTAGCTGAACAACCTCCTCTGGTTGTCAGGAGATGGCTCTCCCCATCGCTGCGGTTGATGTTTCAATTGATGGCTCTCCCTGCACGTCCCTGGCTGGTGGCAGGTTTGGCAGGAGCTGGGGCCAGGATGGTACTGGTGCTGCTGGCAGGAGACACACACACCTTGCTGGCCGGTGCAGCCTTTAGGGGATGGGGCTGACAGCCAACGGTGAGCTGTCCTCACTGCGTGGCCTCTGTGCCTCGGTTTCCCTGTCATTATTGTAATATGAATTAAGGGACAAGGGGCAGCTGTTTTTGGAAAGCACCTGGGGAGTGGATGTGTGTGACAGCAGCATCCCTGCTGTGCCAGTATCCTCCCAGAGCTGGGCACGGACCCAGCAGCATCCCAGAACCAGAGCTCAGGGGGCTGAGGGTGCACCCAGCATGGAGCCTGGGGGCGAGGGGAGAGGGCAGAGGGCATGGTGTGGGTTTGGGCACGGCGTGCGTGCAGCCGGGGCAGAGCAGGTATGATTCATTCTCTCTTCTGCAGCACCGTTTATGTAAAGCAGTGCTGTATAAATAGCCAGATGATACTGTAATGTGCTCCTGGATTTCTAAATAGAAAAGGAAATGAAGTCTCTGTTGGAGCTCTGTTGGGTCTGGTGGCCTCAGCACTCATGGTCACCCAGCTCCAGCACAGCCCCTTTCGCCCCCCCATGGGCACCGTGCCCCCAGTGCCAGCAGCATCTCTGCATGCCCACATCTTGCTTCCTGCAGTGCCCCTGGTCTCCTGCTCCCAGGCTGCCCCGTGCCTCTGCACAGAGCCCTGTGGGCACCTCTCCCTGTTCTCCCTATGCCCTCCCCCACCTCTCGGCTGCACTGAGTCTGGGAGAGGATGCAGGCCGAAGTACCGACTGCTCATGGCCAATGGGAGTGCATTCCAGGCAGGTCCCACAGCCCCCAGACCCCTCAAGAGCAGTGATGGGCACAGAGCATTGCTCCTCCCAGCCGTGACACGGCCCCAGAGAGGCTGCATCTGCAGCAGCTCTGCTCCCAGTGCTCCCATGGGCTCTCCTCACCCCGTGCTTCCCTGCAGCGCTCTGAGGGGGAACGCTGGGGTTTGCATTTCTGCTTGGTTTCTTTAAAGGCAAACCTCATCCTTTACATCAAAGTAGTGTTTCTTCCCAAGAATGTGAGGAATGACCCTGGAAGGGCTGACCAGCTCTTTCCCGGCGGTGATGGCGGAGACGAGCGCCTGCTCCAGAAAGCTGTCTCCACCCCGTCCCAAGCAACAGCAATTCATAAGCTGAAAAATAAATCAATAACCAGAGTTAATGAATTGAAGATGTCTGTGTTTAAAATGTATCAGGAAAAAAACTGTTAGCTGCTCGTGGTTTATTTAATTATCGTAAGGAAAGAGCGAGAGCTCTTATTTCTGAGAAGTCCCTTCCCTTTATGTTATTGTGTTTTAAGAGGCATTTGGTCGGCGAGACAGCTCAGCACCCCAGAGAACAGCAGCGTCGGCCCTGGCAGAGTGTGGCAGCGCCGGTGCCGGGCAGGGGCTCAGCTTTGTGCCACTGCTGCAGCCCTGTGGGGCTGACGCTGGAGCCAAAGCACCGCTCAGCCTCTGCTGCTGTGCTGCGGTGCTGCTGTGCTGCCCGCTTTGGAGCCCCCTGCCCCTTGCAGCCCCCAGCACAAGGTACCTTCAGTGACATTAACTCCTTTCCTCTCCCCTTCCCCAGGTCGGAAAGCAGCCTCGCTAGGTTTGCCCACCGCTTGTCGGTGAAGCAGAAGCAGGAGAAGAGAAGGAAAGCTGAGTATGGCTCGGCCGAGCTGTCTGCCTTCCGGCCCAGGTCTCTGAGCATTGAATGGTAAGAGCTGCAAGAAGGGGCTGGGGGCAAGCAGCCTCCCAGCCCCCTCCTGCCCCCCTGTCCCCACTCTGTCCGTGCATTGCCCCATGGGGGAACACCCTTCAAACCATCACCCCATTGCAGGAGTGACGGGCAGCCCCAGATGGGCTCCTGCTGTGTGGGGTGAAAGGAGAGCAGCGAGACGGGCATCCGTCGGGGCTGGGCAGCTGTGAGCCCGCTGTGTTGGGTCCCAGCCCCGGGGCTGTGGGGCTGCCCCTTCCCCACGCTCAGCCCAGCTCCACCCCAGCTTGCTGAGCTCTCATTCAGCAGCCTTGGAAGCAGATCACAGCCGGCCCTCCCTGTGCTGGAGGTGACCTGCTAAGGATATTTTAGAGAACTGGAAATTGCATTGCTCTCTGCTTCCTTAGATGGAGAAAGGAGGGTAAAGCTTAAAAAAAAAAAAAAAAAAAAGTGAAAAGAAGAAGAAAGAGAAAAAGAAATGCTCAGAAATTTTAAGAATGTCAAGTTTGGTTTTTGCTTTCCCTGCTTTCTTTGGAGAACTGTCTGGCATTCGTTGTATGTTCTCACACTTCTGTGTGAGGCGGTGGGTCCTTCTCCAGGCTGCCCCATCTGTGAGGTTGTTGGGCACTGAAGCTGTGCAGGTACCAAGGAGGCCAGGCACAGAATGCCAGCTCTGTGGGATCAGATCATTTTCCTCTCTGTTATACAACCTTCTTTTTTGCTGAACCGATGTCATCAGAAAGCTGTACCTCAATTGCTCTCAATCTTCCCAACACGAGAATTTGTAACATGGCAAACAGGAAAACAAGCAAAGTGCTCCTTAAAACCCATCGGCTTGTAGTTCTCCTCTTTTCTCATCATGCATACATGAGAGAAGTCAGCATTTCTCTTCTCCCTCTAATGCCTCTGTCAGCCCCGGGGGCTGCAAGATGGGAGCCCATTGCTCTGCAGCAGTTTGCACAGCTGTGGCACCACGACAGCAGGAAAAGGTGCTGCTCTGAGGGACGGTAGGGCAGCCTGCACACGGCTCTGGGGGAGGACAGGCTGGCTTTCAGCTCAGCTTGCTCTGTTGTGGTGCTGCACTGAGTGAGCAGGGTCTGATCCCGAGCTCAGCAGTGACCGAGCAGAGCCCTGTTAGTTCTGCTTATTACTGGGAGTGGAGGGAGAGGTGGCAGGGAAAAAGTGAAGTCTTGAGAAAACACTTCTTTCATTCATAGGTTGTTTACCCAAATAAATACTTCATTATTAGGATATATTTTTTTTTAGGGTATTTTTTTAAAGGCAGCACCACAAAGTGCCCACTGTTGAGGCCCTGCAGCACACTGGGCAGTGCAGCATGAGCTGGGCAGGGGGCCTGGAGTGCTTATGGCCACAGCCCCGGGGGGTTCTGCTGCTCCATGATACCCATCTAATTCTGAACCCTCAATGAGATGAAGGCTGAGAAACAAAAGCATTTGCAGTTCAACACCTTCTGCTGTCTGAGTTCCAAATCAGAACCCTGATGGCCCCCACAGGGACATCCTGGTGTGTGCAGAGCCCCTCTGGGAAATGTGAGCATCCGTCTCTCCCTTGGGGTGAGCTGAGGTGAGTGGGATCCTCTTCTCCCTGTGTGCCACCTCAGGACTGATCCTCTCTCCCCTTACATGAGCTTGAAGCAGATAGGAGGGCTGCACCCCTGCTCTCCTCCTGGCTCTGTGCAGGGCCTGGGGTGCTCTGTGCCCTGTGTCACTCCTGTGCCATGCAGCAGTGTGCACTCCTGGCATCAGGTTGTGCTGCTCTTCTGCCACTGATTTGTGCCTTCCTGGCATCAGGCTGTGCTCTCCTTTCCCTACCCACCTCTCATTCCAGTTTTCCTTCTTCTACTTGCCCTCTGCTCTCTCATTTTCCCCTGCTTTCCTCCTGTTTCAGGGTTAGGGGCTCAGGGCTGCTCAGCACTCTCTGGTTCCATGTGAGCTGCCCACATTTTCAGCTCCTCTGTGTCTGTGGTCAGAGCAGTGCACTCCCATGACAACTGAGGGAAAGCACGGTGCATTCCTCCTGTCCCCATCCCCTATCCCCTCTCCTTGGCTGCCCATCGCAAGCAGTGCTGGCAGAAGCCCTGCTGGCCAGGAGCACGGGGGTAGAACGTCTCCTAATGCAATAAAATTCCCCCTTTTTGGGGGATGGAGACTCTCCCCATACTGCTGCTGGTATGGGGGCACAGTAGCCATGCGTGGGAGGTGCCTCACTTCCAACTCGCAGTGCCCTGCAGGTGCTGTGCTGCTTTGGGTCTGGTGGACCATGTCTGTGGATGGTTTGCAAGGCTCTTTCCTTGGTGACTGTGTTTTTGCTGAGGGAGTTAGCAGTGACTTTTTGGGAGCCAGGGAGCAGCAGCACCATGGAGGGCTCTGTGCTCCTCTGGGTTGCGTGGCCATACCTGAGCGATCCTACACCTTACATTACATGCCCAATAGGAGATCCACTTCTCCCAAGCCCAGTGCCTCTTGGTCTGGTTAAGGAGCAACCAGAGGGAGCATCAGGCCCTGATGCACCCAGTGAAAGCATTGCTGGGTTCTGTAGGGTCATGGGATGCTGGGAGCTCAGGGATGCTCTTGGCAGGCAGGGAGATATGGGTCCCACTGGTGCCATGAGGCACATTGCCATGCTGGAGTTACTTGCACCCATAGTGGATCCTGACTCCCAGCTCAGTGCTGCTCCTGGCCGGGCAGCACAGCAGTGGGACGAAGGAGCGGTGTTTTGTCTCTGCTGAGAGAGCTTTGAGCCATCACTCAGGAACAATGGCCAAGCTATGGGGTCATTTGTTCTGGTATTTCAGCAGCTCCTCATGATTTATGGGATGTTTTGTTCTGCTGCTTGTCTTAGCTTCCCCCTCTCCACCCTCCCCGTCTCTCTCCCTTCTCCATTTCAGCTCCTCCTCCCCCCCGTTCCCAATTCCCCTAATAGCTGTGGAGCCTCTCTGCCGTATGAAGTAATGGTATCTGGGACTTATTGAATTAGCTGTGTGGAACCGGACTTCAGCACAGCGCTCCGCTCATGATGGCACGACCTCACAGCCCCATCCCCACACCTGGGGGTGGCAGCAGGGTGCCCCCAGGATATGGCCAGCAGGGCCAGAACTCACCGATGGCTGGGGGACTCGCTGGTGGGGACAAGTGCACCCTCAAAGTCTGAGATCCACAGAATAATGCGGGTTGGAAGGGACCTTAAAGTCAGTGTCATTGTGATCTCTGCCTGTATCTCCCTGAATGCTCAGGTTGCCCTTAGGAAACCATTCGGAAGGAAGCATCACCAGCAGGGAGCCACAGAGGGAGCAGCTGGTCCCGGGGTCTGTGAGGGCAGGAGAAGGCAGCTGGCACTTGTTTCTCATGTGGCTTCAGTGGGAAAGAGGCAGCCCTCTAGGAAAGGGACAGAGAAAAATGGTCAGAGAAGATCAACGTGCATGTTTGGAGCCCTTGGGCCGGACCCTGCCTTGCTGAGAGCACAGGGAGCAGATGTCATTTATTGAAAAGAATAATTTGAACCGTGGCACCAGCGTGTGGTTCTGGGCACTTCCTTCTGCTGGTGGTTGGTGCATCTGAGCCTGATCAGTTCATTTCTCAGTTGCAGCATATCCATTATCCTCAGTGCACATTGACTCCAGGCCATTTGCCTTCTCATTTCTTTCTCATCCCCCGTGGCCTGGCTCTTTACAGCAGGATGAATGCCTCAGGTCCCTGGATGCCAGGAGCGTAGAAGGTGCTCTCCATCGTGCAGTATCTTCAGTGCTCCTTCTCCATGGATGCACCCATGCCTGGAAGGTGCCTGCTGCTGGGTTTGTATAGCAGCACCCAATGCCCATGGCTGTGCTGGAGGAAGGTGCAGAGATACCACAGTCCTTGGTATGAAGAAAAACCTGGTGGATGTCTGGATCTTACTGTGAGCCAAGCCCTTCCCATGTGCTTTGCAGTATCCTCTGCACTAGGTGCTGGCTAGTGTCTGTGTACTGCACTTTGAGAGGGGTCTCAGCTCTCCCAGCCCTCAGCCTGCACACAAGATAGATCTCAATGCAATTCTGCAGTGGGAATATCAAGAGAAGTCCTGACTTCCCTACAACAGGGCTCTGGAGCTCTGAGCATGACTTCCCCAGCACTCTGTGGGGCAGGCAGAAGGGACCAGGCTGATGTCTGGGGCAGACAGGGTCCCACATCACTGCTGCTCTGCTGGGGACATTGAGGTGTGGGAGCAGCACTCCTCACCTGCACCACCTCCCCAGCCCCATCTCCCAGCTCCTTCAGGGCAGTGTGTGCCTGTAGTCCTCCCTCATCCTACAAACAACAGCAGTCCGCGTTGCGTGGTTTTCTCTGCTCTTTGATAGTTTCCTCCTGGCTGAAGCACTGCTGCCCGCCAGGGTTCCAGGAACCTTCTGTTTGCCTTCCTGGACAGCATGTCCAGGCGCCAGCTCAGTGCTGGACCTCCTGGCTTGGCTGCTGTGAGATGGCTGAGCGGTGCCCCGGGTGTGCTGGGATCTCCCTCACCTCTTCCCCACGCTCTCCCCTGGCTGCATGCTCACTCTCCTGCACTGTTTTGCTTCTCATGCACTCCCTTTACCCAACTTTCTTCCACCACTTCGGGGAGCCAATCCTGCCCACTTTGGGGAACCCATCCTGCTGAGCATTGTGCCTGGGGGATGTCAGGAAGAAGCAGTTTCATTCCCATCTGCTGCTCACTTCCAAGTTCCCTTGTCTTCCTTTTTGGCATCTCCGTTCTCCCCAGCACAGAAGTACGTGTCCATCTCCCCTGGTGTGCCCTGCGGTTGCTCACTGGGGCCTTTCCTTTCTCATCCCTGACCTAGTGGCTGGCAGGGATTGGAACTGGGTGATCTTGAAGTCCCTTCCAACCTGAGCTGTTCTATGATCCTATGATCCCACTTTTGTCTGTTCCTTTATTCCCGGTGTCAGTGGGGAGGGTCAGGCAGGGATGAAGGTCTTTGGCCACAAAAAGCTGCTTGGCAGTGTGGAGGAGGTTTTGCCATATGGGCAGCGCAGAGTAGTGCAGATCTGATAGAAGCTGCAGTTTCGTTCAGAAATGACCCAGATGAGAAAATCCCAACACAAACTGACTCATAGGGGTTTCTGAACTTCACCCATCACCAAGGAGTGAGGCCCAGGCTGGAGCTCGGGGCTGAATTGCTGAATTGCTGGGGTGTCAGGACATGGCTTCTCCCAGTGGAGGCAGAGGCAGCCCCTGCTCATGCCTTGGCTGCATTGTTAGTGTGCTTTCCCCTCCTGCAAAGAGCACCAAGGTCAGGGTTTGTGCACTGGGTCCCACATAGCAGAAGCCTGTGGTGGCCGAGCGGCAGGTGCTATAAAAAGCAAGGCTTATTTTTCTCCTGAGTGGTGTTCTCACTCATCCGTGTCTTTGTGGAGAGGAGGAGGCAGTTATTCTGGTCAGAGGCAGTGACAGAGCGGAGGTGGGTGGATGGCTCTTCCCAGGTCAAAGGAGATCCGGGCAGGTATAGCCTTCAGTTATTTCCTGGCTCAGTTTTGGATGTCTCTGCACTGGGGGATGGCTCCTGCCGGATCCCAGGAAGCAAGGAGCATGATTCTGGGTGCTGCTAAGCTGCCGTGGCACTCAGCTGATGCTTCTGCTCTCCCCATGCAACTCTGTCTGGGTTGTACAAGAGAGCTTCAGCCATGTGTATACACTTGGAGCCTTGGGTTCTGAGCAGGAGGAGGCAGATGCTGCCAGAAGCTCCTGTCCTCTTGTCCTGGCCCTGCTCTGCCCTGGTCGCACTGTCCCAAAGTCTCATAGCAAGCAGACAAGCAACACCACTTGTGAAGCAGAGCTCCAGTGGTGTGAACCTCATGTGAACTCGTGTGAGATCTGGGGCTGATCTTCGGCCGTTTCCCATACCCACAATGCAGGAGGATGCTCCCGCGGTTGCTGCGCTCACCTCGCGCTCCTGATAAACCGGGGGGTGGGGATGTGCCAGCCGAGCAGCCAAGCGCAGGGAGGAGGGACGCCCGCAGCCAGGCAGAGCCACCCCCAGGCAGCACGGGGGGACCGTGCAGCCACAACCACAGCGCCCCGGTCTCAGGTTCAGCTCCGTGCCTGCGGTGTCTGTGCCGCAGCAGCGCCGTCCTCGTGTGCCCTGCAGTGCAGGGGAAGGGGCGCGGGGGGCAGGGGGGCACGTTGTGCGCCGCGCTGATTGCGGCCGGAGCCAGCAGACGCTGTTGTTGAAGCTATACAATGCTTTCCAGTGGAAGTTTGTTTGCTTATACCTTTGCCAGACCTTAACTGTTGGGGCTGAATTTTTCCATGCTCACTCTGCCTCGGGCTGAACTTTCTCTCTCCCTTTTTTTTTTTTTTTTTTTTTTCTTTCAAGTTTCAGCAGAAGGTTGGGGAAAAACGGTAGCTTTGCCAATGCTATTTTTTTTTTTTCCGTCTCTTTGTTTAAGGACTTCTGGTGCCTCCATGCTTTGGAAAAGAGACTTGAAATTTGGCAGGGCTGGGACATTCCTGATGGAAATCAACCCAGATTTGGTCAAATTGTTAGCCTCTGGGAAGCATGACCGTGCATGCCAGGATTGCTCCTCAGAGTCCCCAGTGGAGGCAGGGAGGCTCCTGGCCACAGTACCAAGCACTGAGCACTGAGCCACCTCCAGGCCATGTAGGTCCAAGTCAGCGACTACGTGGACCCATGCAGGGTCACTGGGAAGCTGCAAAGCACTCCACAAACGATGGCATTGGCTTGGTCCACGTGTGGCCATGGGTTGAGAGCCTGGCTGCTGGCAGGAGCTGCCCTGTGGGTCTCCTTGTGAAGCCCGGAAGGCACTGTGAGCCCCCTGGGGTGCTGTGCCCAGGCCTCCAGCTGCTGGGAGGTGATGTGTGATGGAGGAGAACATCTCCATGTGCTTCTGCATCCTGCGAATCCTTGGAGAAGGGCATTTGCCTCCGTGTCTCCAATGGGTGTGCTTTGCAGTGCTTGCCACATCCATTGCAACACGTGGGCAGATGAGCGTGTCCCATCACCTGGAGGTGCAACCTGGTGGTTGCTGAGGCTTTTGGCATCTTCTTTCATATTAGAGTGGAAGGCAGACCTTTGCTGACAGCTTCAGAAATTCCTCCGTACACTCGACTGTCCTTGTGCTCCTCACCCAATGATGGGAAGGATGGAGGGAGGCTACGGGAAAGCCTCAAGCTTCACTGCAGGGCACATGGGAGCACTGGGAACACTTGTGCTGTAATGGAGCGCTTCCTGGCCAGGCCAGCTTGGCTTCAGACCCCTGTGTACGCAGGGCAGGGAGGGGTCCTGCAGGCCAGGGATGTCCCCGAGGGATGGATGGTGGCTGCTCTTGGTCACAGTGCCAGGACTGCCATGTGGGTCAAGGCCAGTGTGCCCGGTGGTGCCGGCTGCGCCTTGCTGGTTGCCTTCCAGCAAGAAAGGGGTTTTCTGACTGCAGTAACATTTACCAGCTGGGCAGCAGCTCTGGAGCCGGGTGTGTGCGCTTGTCTGTTCTTCCATTGTGCCTTGGCCGTCGTCTCCTCCTCCCCACTGAGATCAATGTCTGTGGCCTGCCTTTTTATAACCCCTTTGGGTGCAGCTCTGGAAGTCTTCAGCCAGTGCTGGTTTTCATCGTGCAGCCTTGGCATGAGCAAGCAGCTTGGTCCCCATCTCGCTGCATGACTTGGGTAGGGCGAGGGACTGGAGGTGGCCTTCCACCAGCAGGGAAACCACCGGGAGGGCTGGGGAGGTCGCGTGGGGGGCCGTGGAGGGGTGCAGATTTGGCGGACTGGACTGGGTCTGGAGTCCAGCTCCAGGCGTGGAGCAGAGGGCATCCCCACATCCTCCTTGGGCCGGTTTTCTGCAGTTTCATGGTTTGGGAGAAGAGGTGGTTTCCAATGGGAGCCAGCGCTCATCCGCGTATTCGTCCTGGTGGCACCAGGTGGCGCAGGAGGTTAAAGGATTTGCTGTGCATCCCACAGGCCTGGGTTCAAATGGGTGCCTGGCACTGCTGTGACAATTCTGCAGGTCTCAGCCCAGCAGGTTGGCCTGGGAAGAGCTGGGGGGCCTGCCTGCTGCGTGGCCCCATGGCCCTATATCTCAGTGATACAGTGTTGTGATGGAGCCGCTGGCCCCACAGCTCCTCTGGCCCCACTGGGAGCTAAGCATGGGATGGCATTAGCTGTGGGTGCACATGGCTTAGCGCCCTTCTCACCCCTCCCAGCACAGCAGCCATATGTCCTCAGCTCAGCATCCCACCCTTCCCTTGGGGGGGCCCAGCGGGGACCCGGTGACCCCGCAGAGAGAATTTTTCCCCTCCTTTTGCCTTCAGTGATCTTTGAGCCCAGGCGTCGTATGACTCAGCTCCTGCATTTGATACCCCCGAGAAGAGTTTGCACACATGCATCTGTGGCACAGAGCGCTGCCTGTTCCTGGCAGGCCATGAGGGGATTGGGTTTCTTCCTGAAACAGGCACTAAGTCCCCGCTCCTCATCCGCTTTTGATATGCGGAAGTCGGACTGAGCCGGGATGGTGCCAGCGGGTCGGGGCGTCCCCCCAGCACCTCCACCCGCCCCAGCATCCCAGCACCCATGGGAGCACAGGGAGCACACTGCGGTGCGAGGCCGGTGTTCAGATGGACGCCTGCACCGTGGGAATCCCTCTGTTTCCCGTCCCTACCTGTGCCAGAAGCTCTGTGTACGTGGAGTGCTGGGGCCTGGCAGTCGGCGCTGGGCAGTCAGCAGAAGTTGACACCGATGCCGATCCCATGAAGGGCAGTTTGGGCGCTGACCTTTAGGTCCCGCCTGCTGCCTGTGAGCAGCTCGGCTCTGCTGCTGCTCCTGGAGCAGCTGGGAGCACTGTGGGGTGTGCGGGGTAGCTGTGAGCTGCCCCATGCATGTCTGGGCAGTGCTGTGGGTTCAGGTGGCTGCGGGGCTGCTGTTCCCAGTTGGGTTTCCCAACATGCGTCGGCCACGGCCCGCAGAGCCCTGTCGCGCTCAGCCCCATCCCCATCAGGTTCCAGTTAAAACCAAATGCATTCTCCAGCCTAAGCTGTGCTGCAGCTTAAGCCCTTCCAAAAATGAAACAAATACCCACGGACTGCAATTCGAATTGCAGCTCAATTAGGGCTCGTTCCCAATGTGATCATAAAACCTCCAGTACGAAAACAAACAACCCAACCAAACCACATCGAAGCCCGACAGCATCCTCCGGAATGCCTTTAAAATAACAAGGAAGGGGGGGGAAGAGGGGGAAAGGGGGAGATGAAAGCGCCGTGCCCGGTGGGCAGCGTGAGGGCAGCAGGTGTGTGGCAGCGGTGCCGGCAGCAGTGGGCACGGGTTGGGGGGATGCTGCGGAGGGGAAGGAGGGCTGCGGGTGCAGAACGTGGGGTGAAGGATGGGAGGGCACGGGACGCATTGCAGGGCGGTGGAGGTGCCCGGAGCGGCGCGGGTCGGAGCCGGCCACGGCCGCTGGAATGCGTCCCCCCCGTCCCCCTGTCCGGCCGCATCCAGCCAGGCTGGTGCCGCGCTTCGGGTTTCAGCGCGGCCGCTAAGCCCGGCCATATTTAGCGTGAGCTGCTCGGCCCGTCGGGGAGGGGAAGCCGCAGAGCAACTAATAAAAAAAGCCAAACAAAAACAATGTAATTAAAGAGACTCAGCACTGTGTGTTCCCATAGCAAGAACATTTACCCAAGACTTCCTCGCTCAGATACTTCATGTCAAGCAGCAATTAAGGGCTGCACTGCAGAAGCACAGAACATTTGCCCTCAATGGAGGCAGGACGTGGCCGAGCTGCCCCCCACGGCCCTTCAGGGCAATCTGCAGCACCCACACCTCGGCACCTTGGATGTGCCGAGGCAGAAACGCAGCATTTCCAGGCACTGGAAGAGAAGGGAGCAGATCCTGCCCTGTGGTGCCCAGTACGGAGGGGCCGCATGTTGGCACACAGAGCAGCAGCACCCACTGCCCTCACGGCTGCAGTGGAAGCTCATGGGTGAGCGAGGAGCTGGAAGTCTAATTGCAGTCATCCATTACTGGGAGTTAAGCCACAGGCTCCTTCTGGGCTCGTTAAAAAACCCTGATCAGAATGCTTAATTAAAGCAAATAAATAAATAAACAATGCAGGGGAAAAAAATAAAATAAAATAAAAACCCCTAAAGAAACGTCGGCAGCGCGATTGTGTTGCAACAGAATTTGCTTGAGTGTCTCAGCTCCCTTCCTGCCCCAAATTTACTGCTCGGCTGGCGGGAGCGGTGTGTTTTATGGGAGGCCTCCTGTGGCTGCCAGCAAGTGATCTTCTTGGTTGGCTCCAGACCCTTCTCAGAGTCCCGGCGTTTTTGCTGACCTGCAGGCTCCATCTCTCCCGGCCTCAGTGCGCGTGCCGTGGGAGGTCCCAGCATCCTGACTGTGCTGTGCTCTGCCGGACGGAACACGGGAGCTCCCAGGGCGCGTCCTTGTGCCTGGCTCTATGGCTGTGCAGGGACACCCTGCTCCTCCCGGCGCTGGGCTGACAGCGTCGGGCTTCTGGAGCCCAAGCAAAAATGTCCTGGTGGGAATGGGATCTGTATAAGTTGGTTGTTATTGCTAAACAAAAGAGGCAGGCTCGTTTCGGCTCCATTCAAAACAAAACCCGGTGCGTTTGCCAAGTGGGAAAAAGAGAAAATCTGCAGGACACAAACAAGCAAAGCCCTATTGCTTGTTTGCTGCCTTTCCCTGGACCCAGGTTTCAGTAAGCAAGTGCATTTTCCAGGCATGCAGATGTTTCCATCGCACACAGCAGTGTTTGGCCCAGCAGTGCAGGCAGAGGCAGCCCGGCTGTTGGGGGTTCTCCATCCTTGCAGGCCTGGTCACCACCCAATTCTGCGCAATACTTAAATACCTTTGGGGTGCGTGCACGTGGGAAACAGGGCTCTGATGTGGCGAGCAACCTCTGTACTTCCCTGGGGTTGGGCAGCAATGGCAGTGCTTGCGACTCGCCTGGCCAGCAGCAGAGCCGCACGTTGGCTCTAGGCTGGAGCCCAGCGGCGCTCCAGGTGCCTGGTTGTGAAATCCTCCATGTGCAGGTGGCTGGGGCACGCCGTTCCCAGCAGCACTGCCGCCAAGCAGGGATGCCAAGCGCAGAGCTGTGTCCTAGGTTTGAGGCTGCCTGTGGGTGGGTTATGAAATCCCACTATTTTGGAAGGGAGCTCATGCTCCGGTTTTGATCCATTCTCTGTTTCTCCAGTCCTGAAAAATTGCTTGTGCTCAGGCGATGATAGTGGAAAATGCAGGTGCTCTCTGAGCCCTTTGGCAGTGGTCTGCACGCCTGCCCTTGGGCAATATTCTGGCTGATACTTTGGTGCCAGCTCCCATTCTGGATGCTCGCTGATCCTTTGGTTCCAATCTCCCAGTTCAGGGCGAGGTTGGCCACAAAGGGTTGGCAATTCCCTGACAGCTGCTCATCGGTCTTCTCCCCGGCTTTGCTTGCTCCTTTGCTGGGTGACCTCGAGCTGGATTTGATGGTGGTTCAGGAAAGCAGCCCTGGCACTCAGTGCAGGCATCCCAACAGTGCCCTCTGCACCAAAACCTCCCCCATGCCACGCAGCCACAAGAAGCCCTGCAGGACCCCAGCCCCTGTCTCTTTGCCACCCCAAGCCACAGCATCCCTTAAAAGAGTTAACTCCTCCCCACCTCTGTCTTTTGAGCTCCTTCTTCTCAGGATGGAGCAGCCCCATCCGACATGGACTGGTTCTCTGCTGGAGCCCGGGCAGCCCACACCCTTCAACAAAGTGTGCTTAAAATTGTATAATTACAGTAATTATTAACACTATTTTCTGGGCTGAGATCTGCAGCACTGCGAACAGGAAAACCCAGAACATGCAGAGACTATGGCACTGTAAACCACCCAGTGGAAGAGAGTGATAAAAATGAAGCCATGCTGAGCACAACCATCCTCACACGCTGTGAAAACCGTTGTGACTGCACCCGCGACCTGCCGACCCCGGGGCAACCCTCAGCTGAGCAGCAAGGCCTGATTGCAGCGGGGATAAATGCAGCTGAGCTGCAGCAAGGAGCTCATTGCTGCGGCCCTGACCCGGTGCTGCATGCCCACAGCACGCAGCCTGGCTGCTGAGCACGCTGCTGCGGCCGGTTGTAACTCGTGGGCGTTGTTTGCAGCTATCAGTTGCTCCACCGCAGAGTTTAGCTCTAGATAAATCAAGGCCCTTTCACTGAGTCCTGATGACTCACAGCCACAGGGCACGGAACCCTTTTATCTGCGCCGCCGCCAGTTTAATATAGACAGAAGTTCACTCCGGAGCTCAGAATCATTTCCGTCTCTTTACTTCTCATTAGAAGCAAATCAGATGAAGGAAAACAGTGAGAAATGTCCCTGTATCTCCTCTGTTTCTAGTGTCTCGGAGATAATTGCCTCCAAACTGTGCATTCTGCCTGCGCTGGGTCGTTTGCCTTCTGTTTTAGTTGGCAGAGGAATGTGCTTTTGCTCTCAAGTGCCATTCACTTTAAGCCGCGGTTCTGTGGGCACGGCTGCCTGCTCCATCCATGGAGACCTCTCAATCCGTGGGCTGAAGCCGATGAGATGAGAGGTGGGCTGGAGCCAGCCTCCTCATCACACTGCTTTTAGACGCCACAGTCATAAAAGGTGAAATGAGAGGACTTTGGCAGCCTACTGAGGAAATAGGATGGCAGAGGGCATGTAGCAGTGTCAGTGCTGATATCCTGCCTTCTCGGTGATGGCTTTGTAAACATCATCGCCTCAAGTGCAGCTCTGCAGTACCACTGTGCCACAACCTGCCAGACTGCTGCAGGGCTTTTGCTGTGCTTGTTCCTTGCTTGGTGCTTAAAATCAGAGTGAAGTTAGGTTCAGAAGCAGAGGAATGGCTGTTGAGCGCTGGAGACAGGTTGGGGCTCCGGCTCTCCTGGGTCACGGCTGGTGCAGGTCCCGGTGCCTGCTGCCATGTCCTGCTGGCTGGGTGCTCACTGCCTTCTGTCCCCCGGCCCCAGGTCATCGTCCCCTAAAATGACGCAGCAGATGCGGGACCTGCAGCTGGCACAGGCCAGGAAGCCGCCGGGCCCATCCTCCCCAAATGCGGCCAAAAGGCTGTACCGAAACCTCTCGGGGAAGTTCCGTGTCAACTACACATCCTTCGATGAGGGCAGCCTGGCGGGACGGGGCGAGAAGGAGAAGCCCCGCAAGTCCTACCTGGTAAGAATCACTGTCCCTCGGAGGAGGGGAGAAGGGGATGGGAGCACTACGGGGGCCATGAAACCCATGGGTGCGTGGAGTGGAGCTGTCAAGGAGTGGTACGATCACTCAGCACTGTCAGCTGTGTCTCCAAAGGCCTCCTGTTGGCATTAGGGGTGTTGGGTGCAGGAGGCTGCTCCGTGCCCAGCCAAACCGCGCATCTTCCTCCATCCAGTTTCAGAGCAATGCTGCTCTCTTTGAGGCTGTGGAGCTTCAGGACCTGGACAGGGTGCAGGAGCTGCTGAAGCAGTACAGCCCTGAGGAGCTGGATCTCAACACCCCCAACAGCGAGGGGCTGCTGCCCCTGGACATCGCCATCATGACCAACAACGCGCCCATCGCCAGGGCTCTGCTGCAGGCGGGAGCGAAGGAGAGCCCGCACTGTGAGTTGCCTGGGGACAAGCAGAGGCAGTGGGGACAGCGTGAGGCTTTGGGTGGCCTGGTGGACTTCCTCCCATTCCTGGGGGGATGTGTGTGTGGTGGGTGGGAGCAGGCTGTGTTGCACCCCAGTGCTCCAGCTTGGGCAGCAGAGCCCATTTTTCATGCTGTGCACGCCATGGAGCAGTTGGGGATGGTGCTGGCCCCACATTTCAGAGCAGGGAATCAAATGGTAATGGTGCTGTGAGGGCAAGGAGCCCAAGTGCATGCCGGGGAGATGCTGCCTCAGAGCTGGGCTTTGGTGCCAGCACAGAGGTGCTGCTCCCAGAGGTGCTGCTCCTCACCACCCTCCCCTCACCTCTTTCCCATTCCTCCTGCTCTCCCCTCGGCCCCTGTGCAGTCGTCAGCCTGGAGAGCCGCTCACTGCACCTCTCCACACTGGTGCGGGAAGCGGAGCAGCGCGTCAATGAGCTGACAGCTCAGGTGGTGAACGAGGCCCCCAACGCCGACTGCTCGGAGAAGGAGAAGCAGCTGAAGGCCTGGGAGTGGCGGTTCCGGCTGTACAAGCGCATGAAGGCAGGGTTTGAGCACGCCCGTGAGTCCTGCTGAGAGCTGAGGAGGGATTGGGGCCATATGGGGGCCGGAGAGGAGGTGTGGGCTGCACCGGCTTGCTATGGAGGTGCCCCTGGGTGGATGGTGGGGTTGGAAGTGGCCGCTCTCACTGTAGTCATCCCCTGCATTCTCTTTCCCCAGGAGTGCCAGACCCTCCTGCTAATGTCCACCTTTCGGTGGCCAGCAGCTCCTCGGTGCAGGTGACCTTCTGTGAGCCCCTCAGTGTCAACTCGGCCGTCGTCACCAAGTACAAGGGTAAGGACCTGGTCCCCGTGTCATTGCTGAGCACGTGGCGACAGCAAGCATCCTGGGTGTGCGAATGGGATGTGATGGGGGCTCACTCTGCGCACGCCGTGCTGCCTTGCAGGGGGCTGCTGAGCCCCCACTGAGCTGTGGCACAGCCCTGGCACTCTGTGGCATGGCATGTCCTCCGGCCAAACAGCCCAAGCTGGATTAAATCACCCACCTGAACCAAAGCAAACTTCAAGGTGCTGCTTGTTTTCTACCCTCCTGTCCTGCAGGCACATGGCTTTGCCATGCTTGTGCTCCTCTGAGCCATAAAACCACGGTATCACAGCACAGTTGGGTTGGAAGGAGACTTGCAACCCCCCCCCAGCCCGACCCCTGCCATGGACTGGCTGTCCCCCCCGCCCCCAGCTCAGGCTGCCCAGGGCACACCCGTGGCCATTGGCACCTGCAGGGATGGGACACCCACAGACCCACAGCTCTGGGCAGCAGTGCCAATGTCTCACTACCCTCTCGGTAAAAAATTTCCTCCTCACATCCAAACTACATCTCCCCTCTTTTAGTTTAAAACTGTTCCCCCTTGTCCTACCACCATCAGTCTGGGTCCTGCCAGAGCAGTGCCCAGGTGGGGTTTGCATCTGCTCCTGTGCCCCTCACCCATTTAAAAAGATACTTTGGCTTTGGGGAAAATCCCTCCCATCAGCATCGCAGGCTTGCGGCCCACCGCTCACTCATCAGGCTGTGTCCCCTGGCTTTGGCTGGTCACCCCCCTGTCCCCTCCTCTCCTCTGGTGCTCCATGGATGCAGCACCTCGAGGTCTCTCGTTGCAGTGGAGTGGAGCTGCTCCCCCTCCTTCTCACCGCTGGCTGGGGAGGCTGTGGTGGACAAGCTGAAGAGCCTGCACTACACTATCCGTGGGCTGACCTCGGTGAGTTGGGGGCCGGGCTGTGGGGGCAGCAGAGTGCAGACAGACTTGGAGCCGGGCTCTGTGTGTGGGGCAGATGGACATGATGGCAGCTTGTTGGGCAGGGGGACGGTGGCAGAATGAGGGCTTGGGGGGGGATGGGAGAAGTGGAGATGAGGGGGAGCATAGGAAGGGAGTTTAGCACGTCCTGCTCTGGGGTAGAGAGGCACTGGTGGGTTCAAAGAGTGGGATGAAGCCTTCTATGAGGTATGGGGTACTGGGACAAGCCAGCAGCACTGCGGTCTGGGAGCTGCTGTCCTGTTCCACTGAAGGACAGCACGGGGCAGAGCCCTGGGCAGGGAGCATGTTCCAGCCCATCCATCACATGTGCAGTGATGCTGGGGGTAGTCAGACCGGGTAGCAGGCTATGAGGTCCAGTTTTGTGCTCCTTGCCGTGTTCTGAGGTTCCTCCCCACCTACCTGCCCCATATCCTGAGTACCACCATCCTGAGCACTGTTTCCCCCCGCAGGGCACAGCTTACTATGTCCAGGTGTCTGCCTACAACATGAAGGGCTGGGGACCCGCACAAGCCTCAGTGCCCCCATTTGCCATCCCTTCCAGTAAGTACAGCACCTGGCTGTGGGATGGGGCAGGAGGGGGGGAGCTTTGGGGATGAGGTATTAGGTCTCGTGGAGCAGGGGTGGATTCAGAGCTGGATTCAGCATTTGGAGTTTGCTGATTGGCCCTGGAGTGGGCAGAGTGGCTGTGGGGCTCAGCCTTAGAGCCATCAGCTCTGCCTTTTGGGGGATGCTGCCTCCAGCCTGTGGCATCTCTTATACATTTGCACACACACTGATGCATAAATGGGTTGCCCAGCTCTTGCAGCATGCTGGCTGTGCCCTGCCCTGGCAGCAGGTATTGTTGCTGTTTGCTCCCTTGCAGTCCTTTTGCTGTCCAGCACAGGTCAGATCTGCATGGTGCAGATACAGAGTGCAGCTGAAATGAATCAGACATAACTGACTTTTCTTGCTTTTATCTCCATTAATATTTCTCCCCTCACCAAGGATCCCTCCCCAGCCCAGCAGAATATAGTCAGGCACCTCCCTGGGTGTTTTTAAAGCTCCTAAAAATAGTGGCCAACCTCAACTGAAGTTAACAGAGCTGAACTTTCCATGGAAAACAGCAGCAGGCAGGATAGGGGGTGTGCAAAGCAATTAGTGTACAAGTGTCATTGCCCCGTCCTGGTCCCATGGAGCTCAGCTGTGTTACCTGGGAACCCCATGCTCAGCTGCAGCTCCAGGGAAGACTTGGAGAAAGGCACTGGAAAGAGTTTGATTTTTTAAGCCCTGTGAAGAGTGGCAGCAACAGACAGGACCTTGTCTCTGACCTCTGCCATCCCCCCTCTGCAGGACAGCTGGTGGCCCTGGGGTGCTGCTGGTTTAGCTTCCTCTGCCCCATTTGTGGCAGCACTGCCCCCAGGGTGGCTCTTGGTCCCCAGATGTGCTGCATGTCCTGGTCCTGCTGCCTGGGGGAGGACAGTGGATCCTCAACATATGGCATGGTTTGGGCTGGGGGGACCTTACCCATCTGGTTCCAACCCTGTGGGCTCCCATAGAGCAGACTGATCAGGGCCCATCCATGGCCATTGGCACCTCCAGGGATGGGCACCCATAGCTCTGGGCAGCAGTGCCAGCACATCACCACCCTCTGAGAGAAAAATTTCCTCCTTACGTCTCGCCTAAATCTCCCATCTCTTAGTTTAAAGCTATTCCCCCTTGTCCTGTCACCACACCCCTGATAAAAGAGTCCCTCCCAGCTTTCCTGTAACCTCCTTTAGGCACTGGAAGGCCACTGTAAAGTCTTCCCAGAGCTTCCCCTTCCCCAGGCTAAACCCCCATCCCTCACCTGTCCCCATAGCAGAGGTGCTCCATCCTCTGACATCCCCACATCCTCCTCCATCCGCTCTCCAACAGCCCCACATCCCTGTGCTGGGGCCAGAGCTGGACGCAGTACTGCAGGTGGGGCCTCAGAGAATGTAGCAGGGGGGACTCCCTGTCCTGTTGGGGTACCAGGGATGGGGCATCCCCACAGCGAGGGTTGCATGGGGGTAACACTGACGCTGTCCCTGCAGACTGGCGGGAGTATGATGGCCGGGCTCCACGACGGAGAGGCCAGGCTGAAGCTCTGGACCATCTGCTGGGCCAGGTGAAGACCGTCCACCAGCACTGCATTTGTCACGGTGAGCCTGCAGCACGGCGTGGCCCCCCAGAGTGTCAGTCAGTATGGCACAAAGGGTTGGGGTGGCACATAGGAATGGGGTGGGTGCAGCAGGGAAGCATCTCAGGCAGGGGAAGCACAAGAAGAGCCCACAGATCCTTCGCCTGGGCTTCCAGAGCTGCTCTTGTTCTCATGCCTCTGCTTCCTGCCTCGCAGAGCCCTGCAAGAACCAGCCCCAGAGCAGAAAGCACTCGGTCTCCAGGAGCCTCAAGCACCTCTTCCACCCCGGCAGCAAGTTCCTCAAGACACTGAAGCGGTGAGAGGCTCATGTGCAGGGATGTCACAGCCCTTCACCCCACGGGGACATGGGACTACCCAGCCAGGGCTCGGGATGGGGACCAATCCCATCTCTTGGAAATCAAATGTTTCTGCTTGGACTGATCAAGCTGTGCCTCTATTCAAATCTCTATAACATCTCCATGCATTGCCCAACACCTCACCGTCCTCCAGACCCTGCCACCCTCCCACCTTCATGCTTCAAGCCTGTCCACACCTCCCTTGCTTGTGTCAGACATGGTGTTAGCCAGGCTGACCTTGCTGCCCATGCAGGTTCCTGGTCCTGCTGCCACTCTCCCACGAGTGCCTTTTCTGCTGCACTGCCTACGGGGTGCTGGAGAGGAGCTCAGACCCATGGACACCTCCTCTGCCCTCCAGGGAGACACTTTGGGAAGCAGTGCCATGGGTGACCCCACAGCTTGTCTGTCCTCCCATGCAGGGGCCTCTACCTAACAGCCATCTTCTACAAGGACGACAACATCCTGGTGACCCACGAAGACCAGATACCGGTGGTGGAGATCGATGACACCTACTCCTGCCTGCTCATGCAGGACTTTCTGTGGTTCACCAAGGTAAATGGCCCCATGGTCTCGTGCTCTGCGCTGTGGTGTGGCAGCTGTGCTTGCAGCCTGTGTCTCCTCCCTCAACTGCCACCAGCCCAGGCACTGGTTGGATGGTGGCAGCCACCACACTGGATGCTGTGCTCTCCAGGGGTGTCTTGAACTGCAGGGTGCCTTCCTTGAAGCTTCATCCTTGGTTCTGCCTCTCCCATGCAGAGTAGGATGCTGCTGCCTGAGCCTCTGCTCTCACTAAAAAGGCGGGTGGGCAGCTCAAGCACAAAATCTCTTGCTGGAGGATCCTAATCTGCCAAGAGAGAAAGAGGGAGCACACCCTCTTGGCAGAAACCTCTTTAGGAGGGGTGCCTTCGGTGTAAGAAAATGCACCCCTGCTGCTGAAAGTGATCCGTGCACGTGCACCTTCCCATCCCAGCGTGAATCGCGAGGAGGTTTTCCTCAAAGCACTTTTGTGGGAGGTGGCTCAGCTGGGTTGCTGGCAGTGATGGCTGCTGCTTGTGCTGCAGGTGTCGTGCATGTGGGACGAGATCCTGTGGCTGCGGCAGTGCGTCACCGTCTCCCAGTCATCCTGCTCCTGCATCCTACAGACGCGCTTCAAGATGCTGCTGGCCATCTCGCAAATGCAGGTGAAGGTGGGGGGGTGGGAGCGAGCGCAGCACTCTGTCCCTGCTGCCTTGCAGGGCGCTTTTTGGGGGTGCTGGGAGCTGGCTCCTTTGGAACAGCATGTGGGAATGTCCCCAGTGCAACCAGGTTGCAGCTGGGCCAGCAGGAGCAGGTGATGCCATCACCTTGTCATCACCAGTGGGTCCCCTCACGGGGACAGTAATGTGCTAGCTCCATGGCAGAGGGAGGGACCAAGGACTGTTCTGGGACTGGTTTCCAGCAGCAGAGCACTGTCCCCTGACCTGTTGCTTTCTCTTGTCTTTCACTGCTATGTGCAGGGGCTGCTGGGCATCCAGGACCTGGGGCAAGTCTTCTTTGAGCCCATCAAAGACAAGCAGGGCAACATCCTCATTGTCACCCTGAAGGAGGTGAAGACCAACCAGACCTTTGAGAGCGTGCGCTGGGTGCCCATCTGCAAGCTGCAGACGAGCCGCAAGTCTGTGTCCTCCCCAGAGGAGCCCACTGCCCTGGACTCACTGCTCATCTCCGTGCAGGTGCTGCTCCACAATCAGATAACAGGCTGGGGGCACAGCCGCTGGTCCTGACCGGCGCACCGAGGCTGTCCTGACCTGTCCCACAAGGGCTGGAGAGAACCCTGCCACAAAGGCTGGCTCTCTCCAGCGGTTCCTGTCTCCCCAGGACAAGCTGGCTTACCACCAGCGGAGCAGCCATGCCCTCCCTCCGGGCCTCTACTTGGGCTACCTGAAGCTCTGCAGTGCTGTGGACCAGATCCGGGTGCTTGTGCCTGAGCAGCTCCCCAACATCCTGTGCCATGTGAAGATCCGCTCCAACCCCAACATCTCCAGGTGGGGCTTTGGGGGCAGCCAGGTCTCACTGCCTCATCCAGCCCTAGAGCATCCTTGGCTTCTGCCTCCTGCTCATGAGCTCCAGGAAGCAGCAGCATCACCTCTCAGCTCCATCCCTGCCATGTGGGCATGAAGCAAACCAAGGTCTCCTGCTGCCATTGCAGCTCCCATGTCCCTTGGAGTGGAGTGCCATGCAGGGTGGAGCAGATGAGCCAGCATGGCTCTCATCGGGATTGTTTGTTTGAGCTACCTGAGTTGCTCCATCCAGCATGTGTCTGCGTGCTGTCTTTCAGGGAGGAGTGGGAATGGCTGCAGAAGATGGCCGGCATGGAAGAACCCGTTTCTGTGGAGTCTGAGAATGAGACATCACCAAACCACTTGTTTCAGGAGCTCCAGGTGGCCATCAAGGAGCTGATGGCTCTGGTCAACATCCCATTGCAAGAGGTGCGGGTGGGAGCCGAGGTCCAGGGTCATGGGAGGTGACATTTGCAGCCATTACTTGAGGTGTCTTTTGGACGGACTCTTGCAGGCGAAAGATTTCCGTCTGTACAGCCAAGAGGTGCTAGACTTTGGGGGTCAGGTCTCCTTCTTGCTGCTGCTGCCTCCCTCAGATGACGTCTGCACAGCGCCAGGCCAGAACAACCCCTATACTCCACAGTCTGGCTTCCTCACACTGCCACTGCAGATATTCGAGCTGGGTGAGAAGAGCGGTGACCCACACTGCCCACACCTGTCCATGGTGCTCTCCCCTTGGGATGGGCTGTCTGTGTTCCCCCAGGACAGAGGGGGGGATGCTGGCGGCTCCTCGCTGCTCCAGGCCAGCTAGAGGAGAGCATTGCCTCCCTTCTGCATTGAGCAGGAGGGGAGGGACCCATAGGGACGTGACATTTTTCATTCCCTTCCTCTCGTTCATCCCTCAGTGCACTTCTTCACGTATGACCGGGAGTTCATCACGCAGTACTGCCAGGTGTCTGCCCTCCTGGAGCTGGAGTCCCTCCTCTCGCAGCAGAGCCTCAGGGAAGCCTTCTCCGACAGCGAGCTTTCCACTGCCAAGCAGCGGCACCAGCAGGTTCAGGAGTACATCCAGGTACCAGAGCAGTGAGCCGGGCTGAGTGTGGGATGTGGCTGGGACAGGGATGTGCTGGGAGGGCTGCAGGATCGTACGTAGGGGACTGCATGCTGCTTTGCCACAGGGACACTGCAGTGTCAAGGACTTGGTCTGGTGAGTTCTTCCTAAGTAGTTGTGTTAAAGTCCTGGTTAGAGAGCTGGATGCTTCCTCTGGGCCTCTCAGGAAAAGTGTGTGGGGATAGGTGGGGGTTCAGCTCGTTTTTTTTGTGGTGGTGGTTTGTTCCATGAAAGGGATCCTTTCTTTCCTGCTCTGGCAGCAAATGGAGGAGATCTGGCGCGAGATGCGCTGGATGATGGATGCCCTGCAGCATGCCCGCTACAAGCAGCCCTCCTGCGGCCTGTCCCTCAATGGCTTCCTCAGCACCTCCAGCGGAGCCATGAAGGAGAAAACCCACTCCTCCTCATCCCACCTCGACTTCCTTCCCTCCCCAGCACCCTCACCAGACAGCAGCCGTAAGCTCAGCTCCGGTAAGGACCTGGCACCGCACGGCTCCAGCACGCTGCAGACACCCAGCGGCCAACAGCCCCTCTGTGCTTCCCCCGCAGACCTGCACGGGCTCTCGGATGAGGAGGGCTCCTCCGAGGTGTTCCTGGCCACTGACAGCGACTACGACTCCAGCAGGGCGCAGAGCCCCAAGGAGCTGGACCTGGTGTCCTTGGGGCCCGAGTGCTGCGGGCGGCGGGCGGCGCGCAGCCTGCGGGACAGTGCCCCTGACGTCCTGCAGAGCCACGAGCTGCAGCCCGCACCGCTGGCCCCACCGGAGCCCCGGCCGCCCCCAGAGCTCTACGACAGCGACTTCGTGCTGCCCAGCCGTCAGATCGAGCTGCTGCGCGTCACGGAGAAGCGGCAGGCCTACTGCGTGCGGACCAACAGCCTGGACTTCCCCAAGCCGCTCTGCCCGGTGACCAGGAAATCATGTCCCGGTTCCGTCGATAGCTCCCCGACGGAGAGCAGGACCGGCGGGCACGGCAGTCAGGGCAGGCCAGGGACTGGCTCCACGCACAGCCCCGAGCACGGCCGCACACGCTCGGCCGAGTGGACTCCGAGCTTCCAGGAACCTCCAGAGCAACCCGCTGGGAAGAAGCCGGGCTCTGTCACCTTGCGGGTCTGCCCTCAGTACGAAACCGGACTCTCCAAAGAGACCAGTGTCAAGGTACCGGCGCCCGCTGAGGGCAGCGGTGTGGCTGTGCCGTGCCCAGGCAGGATGGGGGAGGATGGCACCATGTGTGGCCCTTGCCTGGCTCTGCCCTCTGCATCCTCTGCTGTGCAGGAGGTGCCCCAGCTGCTGACCCGGCTCCTGTCCACCCCTGCTGCAGGATGGGGTTCCCCGTGGCCCCGGCAGCTCAGCCCACACTGCTGAGAGCCTGGGCTAGGCTGTAAGGGATCCGAGGGGGATGGCGGCTAGGTGGTGCCATGCAGGGCTCCACGGCCTCTGCTCCTCTGCTCCGTCCGTGTGTGTGCACCCTCAGAGGTGCAGGAAGAGCTGTGTCCCAGTGCAGGGCTCTGCCCCGCTCGGTTCCCTGCAGGCAGAGGGGCAGATGGGAGCTCTGGTAGCCGGGTTCTCTTCACCCGGCAGGGATGGTAGAAGCAGAGGGAAAGCTGACTCGCGGAATTTATTTTCCATTTAAGAAAGTCCCATAGATTTCTGTGCAACTGAAGCGCAGCCCCGGGTTCCTGGCAGGCTGCCCACGTGGCATTTGAAGTTGCAGAGCTCAGGACACGCCTGCTTGACAGCGTTTTAAGATGTTCTCCTCGAAGAACTGAGTTCAAAGGAGAGGCTCCTGGCTGGCATAAATCAGCAGAGCCCCTCGATGAGCGCTCGGAGCCACAGGGTTCATGTGGGCTGAGGGCTGGGACCACCCGGCCGGGCACAGCGCCGCGGCTGGCAGGGATGTACCGAGGGATCCGCCTCTCCCCGGCGGTCTGCCCCGTGCTTCCCTCACCGCCCATCTCCCACCTCTGTCTCTCTGCAGCTACACGTCACCAGCCAGACGTCGGCCAGCGAGGTGGTGAAGCTGGTGGTGCTGCAGATGAACGACGTCTCCCACGGTGCGCTGGGTGGCTTGGCCGCCTTCTGCTACAGCGAGGAGCAGCTGGAGCACTTCGGACTGGTGTTTGCCTCCGAGGAGGGCGAGCGGTGGCTGCCCGATGAAGCGCGGCCGCTGGCCCTGCAGGCTGCCCGGCCCGAGGGACGCTTCTACGTCCGCATTAAGGAGACGTCGCCGCTGGTGCTGCAGTTCGGGCCGGCGACCACCGTATGAGCACAGCCCACAGCAGACGGCGCGTCTCTGATGCTTCCTTCTTCCACGGACACCCTCCACCAGGCGTCCGCGGGGTGGAATGGGATCATACTGGGCTGTGTGTTTCTTGTTGGTGTTCCTTTTTTCCCTTCTTTTTTTTTTTTTTAACCAAAGAGACATCGAGACTCGGTTGTTCTGACTGCAGAAGGCGAGGGTGGAGTGCGAAGACCTCAGAGCTTGGGAGGAATCTTTGCAGGAATGGAATATTTGAAAGCAAACATTTTTAAGGGGAAGGCTGGGAGGGGGATGGAAAAAGAGAGGACAAAATATTATGAGAAGAAGCAGCAATACTCTTTTTTAAATTATTTTTCCTCTTCTTTTTCTTCTTTTTTTTTTTTTTTTTCTGGACATCCTTGTCCAGGGTTGGCAGAAGGAAGACCTGCAGGACGCTGCTGGTGGAGGCTGTGGTGTTGGTGCACGGGAACGGCACTGGGATGGGAGTTTATCTCCTACCCATCCTCATTGCACTGCACCCGGAGAACAGCTCTTGCACACCCTTCTCAGAACAAAATGCTTTCGCTTCTTCTTTTCTTTCTTTTTTTATTTTTTTTCCTGAAAGAAACAAACAAAAAAAACAACCTGTGCTAGAGACACTGGAGTTGTGTAGGAGGTGTGGACACTTTTATTGTTGTAGAGGCCGAAGGAAGGCACGCCGACAGCCCCACACACATGTATGGAGCTGTGCCCACACCACCACGGGTTTGCTATGGGGCACGGCTGCAGCGCGCCCAGCACCGCCGCGGGACTGCCTTTCCTCCTCGGTTGCCGTTCTGTCCTGGTGATTGTGAGTGGCCTCTTGTATGTCCTACAGCATGACACTTAGCACCTAGGTCTCTTGTTCCCAAGGTTATTTTTCTGATCTCCTGTGGTCCATAGTAAAGGTGACTGCTGCTGACCGTGTATCGCTGTCTCCTTGTGGCCTGATGGGCAGTGCCTGCTCCTTCACCCCATATTAACCCCATATTAACCCCCCTTTCAGTGGCTGGGCTAATCCTTCCCAGCAGTGTGTAATGGGATGCTCCCAGCTCAACAAAGGTTCATGTCGCTCCATGTGCACAGTGTGCATCGGAGCAGCATTAGAGGTATCCTGTCCCAGTCTGGTGTTGGAAGCCCGATGGCTGCAGGCCCAAGCCCTGCAGACATGTCACTGAATTCATGGGTACGGTCCTGCAGCCTCCACGGGGTGAGCACACAGAGCAGAGCATGGCCACATGCACCTCAGGGGACACCCAGATCTGGGCAGCAGTGAGATGGCACAGCTGATGCCCGGCTCCTGACAGCCCTGGGCTGAGCTCAACAGGGCAGTGTGCATCTTCTCACATTTTGCTCTTCCTGAATGTCTCGATGGGCACATCACTGTATTTTCTTCCCAATGGATCCTGAAGCCCTTTGGTGCCCTCCTGGCCTTGCAGGGGCAAACACTGGGTTGGCCCTATGTGGGGCAGGTTCCACGCTAAAACTCAAAGTGCTCAGAGCTGTGGTGCTGTAGGAGCCAGGACCAGCCTAGAGCCAGGCTCTGCATCTGGAACGTTGATGTTACACCTTTTGGGGCTGTTACACACACAGCAGGGTCTTGTGGTTGGAACACAGTACCAGGGCATGGTGGATTCTGGCACTCAAAGCCACATGGGGGCAGGTGGGGTAGACGTTCTGCCTTCAGTTGATCTAGATAAAAGGTCCCCCTGCTCAGTGCTAATGGCACAGGTGACACCAACTCAGCAAGCCACTTTCCAATGGGTTCCAATTCCATATTTGTTCTTTCATGTGTGCCATGGAAGCAGGTCCTCAGAGCACCAGTCCTCAGCTCTGCTTCCTCCCGCTACTGGGAAGTGCTGGAACTGGGAGAAGCATCATTGTTTTGTTCATCACAACCCCTTTTTTCTGGTATTTCAACAAAAGAAGGATGCTGAATTGCAGGAGGGACCCAGGGGCCTGTTGCATATCAGTGTCACGAGGTGCAGATGTCCCTGTCCCAACAGTGCCCTTGTCCCCAGCATACCCACCATGGGCTGCATGTGTCCCAGAACAAGTGCTACACCCAGCAAGGTGAGCACTCACCTACGTGCCCCAAGCCCAGGACTGCTCCATGCACTGTGGCCATCGGCTGCCATCCCCTCTGGCATCATGCACATGTACACAGCCCTCACGCAGCCCTGCGTCCCATTGGGGGCCTTAAACATCTTAGATACCCTTAAGCATCTCCTCCAGGTGAGGGCTGATGTGAGCAATACTCCTTGGGGTGAGAAGGGCAGCAAAGTGCTGGGGGGTCACCAGCAGCTCGCCGAGCACCAACCTGGACCCAGGAGAAGTGTTCTGCTGGCTCAGCTGCTGCTGCTCAGCCAGCACATTGTGTGCTCTGAGATTTCCCTGAGAGCAGCTGGATGCTCCCATCCTGGACACCCCGAGCACCAAAAGGTGATGCTGCAGAACGCTTTGTGCTTGGTGAGGGTGCCTGCATCCTTATCCACTCCTGTCATCAGCAGCAGTTGCAAGCAGATCAGTGCAGGCAGAGGTTTGGCCAGGTTGGCAGCCAGGCTTTCTCTTCTGCTTTGAGGTAGACCCAGGTCCAGGAGCTCAGCAGGAGAAAACTGGCACCATTCCACAAAGGCAAATGGGGCTGTATTAATTCAGACTGCCAGGAGAGACATCACCGCACGGTGCCTTGCTTGCATTGCACAGATTCATAGAAGTAAACCTGAAATGTGACAGTCTGAATTTCCGCTCCCCCCCCCCCCCCCCCCCCCAAATCAGGAGCTTGTTGGCACCAGTTCTGAGGCATCTGCGTTTCTTTTCTCCCACCCAAGGGGGGAGTTGCTCAAACAAATCCAGCTTTATTTTTCCCAAGGTTTGGCTCTCTGAGGCTGAGACGTGGGGTTTTTGTTGTTGTTTGCTTTGGGTTTCTTTTCCCCGGGACACTTCTCTCTTGTGTTCCCACTGAGGAATTTCTTGCCTTGGTTCTGGTTTCTGGGGAAGGCTGAGGAGTTTCCCTTTCTGTTAAGGCAGCTGCAATGTCCGCAGACAGGAGATGCTCTCAGCCCACCCCAAGACATGCTGCAGCAGAGGAAGCCTTCCTTCCAGCTGCCTCAAACAAGAGGCGAGAAAACAAGCAAGAGCCACACCAGCACCTGAAAGGAGTGGGGCAGATCCAGGGCTGGTCTGGCACTGCGCAATGACGAACTTAGTTATTGCTCTATCAGCTGCAGGAACTCTGTGCAATTCCTGTTGCAGCCACTGCTTACCCAGGTAATAAATAGAACCGCTATGTCACGGAACTGCGCGGTGCTCGGATGGGTGCCGGGGAGCCGAGGGCTGCGCAGTGCCCACACTTTCCATCCTGGCTCAGATGCTCACAAGGACAGAGCCCGGCGTTCCTGGACAGGCCGGGTTTCTGAGGGAAGCCACACGCCGCCGAGCACTGTACACTGTGGGCAAAGCCACTTCCCATGGGCAGCTGGGCTGGACAACGCCAGTTTTACACCGAGATTGTAATTTCCCAACCACAGAGACGCTTGGGAGGGTGGAGAAAGGAGTCCTGTGGTGGGAAGCCCCGGCTGCTTCGGTGCGTCTGGGATTCCTGGCCTGAGGTTCCCCAACGCCACCCGAGGGCTGGGCAGCATCGGGGCTTTCCAGCTCAGGAAGGCTCCTGGGATGCAGGGAAGTGGTCTGTTCCCAAAGTGACCTGGAAGCTAAAACATCGTACGAACAGGGGCCAACACAAAAGTGAAAACTGGGGAGGAAACCATTGCTTTTTATATTTTCTATTTCATTTTGTTCTCTTGCGCTTTCTCCTATTATTTTCTGCTTTTAAAGAACAACAACAACTAAATAGACATTGAACAGACTCATTTTCATATTAATGAAAAAAAAAAAAAAAACCACCAAAAATATACCAAGTGCAGGCACAGGACAGTGTGAATGTTGACAAGCTGGTTCTAGCTCATGAACTCTGCAGAATACATTTGTTGAAACCAACAGTCCTTTTTGAACATTTATACTATGGCTAAAATGGTGTTTCTACTGGGAAGAAAAAAGAAAGACCCCAAAAATAATGTGTTGGAACAACTTTTTTTGCTATGATTTTCCCTCAAGCCCCAGATTAATCATAGAATCATAGAATGGTTTGTATTGGAAGGGACCTTAAATGGATTTAGTCCCATCCCTGCTGTGGGTTGGCCGCACCAAGGCACCCAAAGCTCTGGGCAGCAATGCCAGCACTTCACCACCCTCTGGGTGAAGGATTTCCTCCTCACATCTCACCTAAACCTCCCCTGGCTTAGTTTAAAGCCATTCCCCCTTGTCCTATCTCTATCAGACTGCATGAAAAGCCACTTCCCCTCCCCTCCTGTTGATAAGCTCATTTCAAGCATTGGAAGGCTCACAATGAGTGAGAGATCCATGTGGGATTCCCCAACCCCAGCGCAACACCCTGCACTGGGCCTTGCTGAGCATCATGTTCTCGTGTCACTGCTTCTCGAGCCTGTCCAGGTCCCCCTGGATGCCGTCCCCAGGTGCACTCAGTCCCACTGCACTGCCTGTGTCGTTGATGAAGGTGTTGAAGAGCATCAGTCCCAGGATGGACCCCTGGGGGACACCCTTCCTGACCAACCTCCACTTGGACATGGAGCCATTGACCACAACGCTCTGGCTGTGACCATCCAACCAATTCCTTATCCACCAAATAGTACAACCTTCAAATCCATCTCTCTCCAGGTTAGAAACAGGGATGTGATGTGGGAACATATCAAAGGCCCCGCACAAGTCCAGGCAGATGACATTATTTGTCCCTCTTTTGTCCACCTATGCCATCACCCCATCAAAGAAGGCCGCCAGCTGGCTCAGGCATGATCTGCCTTTTGTGAAGCCATGCTGGCTATCTTGGATCACCTCTGCATCTTGCATGTGCCTTGACATCTCTTCCAGGAAGATCTGTTCCACTATCTTCCCAGGCACAGAGATGAGGTTCACCAACTTGTAGTTCCCCAGGTCTTCCTTTCTGCCTTTCCTACAAATGAGAGTGATGTTTCCCTCTTTCCAGTCACTGGGGTCCTCAACTGACAGCCATGACTTTTTGGATATGATGGAGACCAAACCCCGATCACGTGCTGCTGTGGTTTGCAGCTGAGCATTACGGTGGGAGAACGTGTGGGGAGAAGTTATTTCCCCAAATGTCACAACGTTCCTGGCCCTACACCACCGTCCCTGCTGCTCTATGAGTATTAAGAAAAACTGTGGTCCCATTTCCATCTGTTGGTGCGGACAACAGCTGGAACACCAGCAGGGCAGGGCTCCTGGAAGCCCATGGATGAAATAAAGTAGAGGCAGAAGATGCGTTGGAGAGCCTCTAGGAAATATCTATCTGGACAACCCTGTGGTCTCGTTTCCTTCCAGATGACTTTTCCAGCCTTCATGCTTTGCTAGATTAACTCCAGGTCATGCCTCAGCAACTCAATGGGGAGATGCTTGGGGCACCTGCAGGACCTGAGGTGGCCCACAGGGACCCTCAGTAAGCACATGTGCAGCACGTCCCTCATTGTGTGCCGCGGCTTGGGTCCTGTTTTTTGGCCTGGACTGTGATGGAAGGACACTTGCTCTCTCCTTTTGCAGCCTTCTCCAATTCCATGTGTGGCTGGTAGAGGACAAGCCAAGCCCTTTCTCAGTTTGTCACCAATTGCAGGCAACTTCACAAAGCCCAGCTCTGTTGCGCCGTCATGTTCTGGCTGGAAGCAGCTTTGATCTGGGTGTTTAATGAAGACGTTAATTGATAGCACGTGGGGAGGAATTTGAGCTGCTCAGAGCTGTCTTCCAGCCTCTCAGATCCCAGAGCCATCATCCCCTTCAAAACAAAACAGAAGAGTTATTACAAAACAAATCATGTTTGTATAGACGCTTTAAAAAAGTCCTCTCCAGCTCTGCTAAGCTCATATTCCTGGCAGTGCTGAGCCAAAGACACCATGTGCACCGTTGAAAGCCTTCAGCAAATTAAACCAGCATCCACGTGAGGAGGAACAAGGCGCTGCTGTCCCGGTCCCATCCTGGCCAAGGCGGGATGAGATGCGCCGTGGGGCTGTGGAGTTGCTCCTGGCAATGCGCATCTCCACGGCCAGGATGCAGAGGAGACCACAGCCCCAGCACATTGGGGAGCTGGAGGCGTATCAGCGCTCAGCTCCGCGCATTCTGGCAGCCATGGCTCACTGCAGATGCTGTCCTCCCTACCCAGACGTGTGCAAATCCCAGGCAGCGCCAGGCCCCGCTCAGCTGGAGCGTGCACCCTTCCGGACACGCTGCTTCTCCAAGCGCACAGAGCATCCAGCTCTGGCCGTGGCTGGCAGATGTGCTCCTCGCAGACGGCCTATGGGTTACTTCGTGGCGGCCAAACGTGGCCCTGCTTCCTGACTCTGTGATCTTGCCTGGATTGGAAGATGCTCCAGTTCCCTGCCTCGCAGAGGTACCTGCAGCCCCGCCAGCCGTGGTAGGACACTGCGCTTCGAGACCTCTCCCCCCCGTCAGATCGGGTTGGAATTGGCTTGTGGACTCAGAAGTTATTAGGAACAGACACCCCCAGACAATGTGATTGCACAAGCTTCATTTCCTTAGAAAAGCAGGCCAGCAGCGCAGGAGCCCGTCAGTAAACATGTTGATTCCAGGGGCTCTTCTGCAGCGCGCAGGGAGGAGCAGAGCGCTGGCACCCAGCCCACACCTGTGTGTGTGCTGCTGAGCCTGTGGACGTCAGGGTACAACAGGATGTGCCGTGTTCAAGCCAAAGGTGCCCATGGCTCCTGGCAAATCCCGACAGCCCGCATGCCCCAGTGCAAGCGGAGCAGGTGGCAAAGTGAGCTGATAGCTCCTGTGGCACGTGGTTTGTGAGGAGCACCAGTGGGGTGGGCTTGGCCCCATCCTGCCTCTTGGTCCCTCTCGGGCACTCCACCACGGCCTGGGGTGGCTGAGGCACAGCGCCACACTGCAACCCATGCTCGCACCCCAAGTCCTCCATCCTCCTCCCTCAGCAAGATGCAGGAGCAGCAGATCCCAGCGGCCTTGCAGCCCAGCCCTGCTGTGCAGCCCATTTCCACCCAGGGCTGGGGTCCATGGGGATTTTCTGCCCATCGGGGCCCCGTGTCTCCCGGCTCGGCACTGTGGCCTCCCCTCCGCCGGGCTGGAGGACAATCTCTTGCAACACTGGAATGCTCTGAAGTCATTACCTCCCTCTCTAGAAATTTTTGGGGTCAGAGGACATGAGTCTCAGTAATCGTCCAACAACGTCAGTGGAGCTCCGTTGATTTACACCAGCTGAGGATCAAACCCCTCCCTTTCCTCTCCCATATTTAAGATATTTTCCAGACTTCAGACACTTTCAGAGGAGGGAGTTGATGACTCTTGGGTTGTTGAAGAGGTTCCAGCTTTGGTCCTGGCCTGGCTTAGCACGATGGTGGCTACCCACACTGCATTGACTGTCGTTTCCCTCACAGCCCCCTTGAGGACATCCCTGTGTGCCCTGGCACTGCTCTGTAGCTCACTCTGGACCCTCCTGGCTTCTCTGCCCCTCCAGCCACGGTGAGATCTGGCTCACCACAGTCCAGCAGGGACACCCCTCCCCTCCTCGAGCCCTTCCCCAGCAGGATCCTGCAGTCATGGAGCAGTGCCAGGAAGGGTCCCAGCCCCACACCAACCTACACCCGGCATCAACAGTCCTGCACAGCACCACCAAGCTCAAGACGTGCCCAGAGAAGAAGCCCAAGCTGTGGGCCACCTGGACACGATGCGAGACAAAAGCACTCGAGAGCAGTGCGGCGACCTCAGCTTCAGCACACAGCAGTGAAAGTTTCCTCTGAGCCCAGTGTTTTGGTCCGGGCAGCTGAGCCAACGTTGAGGGGAAGCACAGTTAATATTGCTGATAGCTGGATCCAATTTATAAGGCGCTCAGCAGAGACAATCATCAGGGAAGGAGACAAATAATCTTTAGGCAATTAAATTTAATTGTTCCATCTGAAGATTATTTATCTCCTCGCCTGATGAATGTCTCCTCGAAGCGCCTAATAAATTGGATCCAGCTATCACTGATAGTGACTGCTTTCCCCTGGCAGAGGGGAAGGGTGTGGAGAGCAGAGCAGCGCTCAGCTCTGTGTGTTGCTTAAGATCTGTCACCTCGAAACATCTTTTTAGCAGACTTGAAAGTGTCCGCAGGCTTTATCAGCGCGCTGCCTTTGTGCAGAGAGCTTGGCAGCCCAGGGCTGGAGCGTGCAAAAGCTCCTGGACAAGGCGCAGGGTGGAACGGGATCCCACAGGCTGGGTTTTAATGTCAGGCACCAGCAAGGACTTGGAAAGCTCTCTGTGTCTGTCTGTCTCCACTTCATTATCCTTGGGCCTGCCTGCTCATAAAGAGGGCTTCAAGGAAGCCTCAGCTTGTGCCCTCCCCTTCTGTGTCCCCAGAGTGGGGCTCAGAGCTAGGTGCAGGCTGCTCTGCAGTGCCCTTCCCTCCCACCACCAGCACTCCGCTGCCCTTGCAGCAGCCCTTTTTCTTCTGGCTGTTTGCAGCCATTGGCTACTGGCTATTTGGGGATGTGCCCGGCTGACCCAACGTGCGCCGCGGGGCTGCCCAAAGTGAGGAAAGTCATCAAAAGCAGCACAGCCGGGAGTTTTCAGGAAGGGCATCAGTGAGGGGCATAAAGCTCCCATCCCAGGAGCTGCAGCAGAGCACAAAGCCTTCGTTTGTGATCCCATCATCACCTGGAGCAGGAGCCCTCCAGTCTCATCTCACCACGGCTGCACACAGGCGCGGGGCCGCGGTCTGTGGGTGTTCTGCGGGCGCGTGTAGCATTCCACCATCGGGGCTCTATTCGCCATCCAACGGCTGAATAGTTCAGTAGTATTTAATTACCATACAATAACTGTCCCATTGAATTTGATGGAATACATCATTTTGGAATGCTATTTACAGTGCTAGTTTTCTTACAGAAATCCATGTGTCAGAGCTTTCACCATTATTATAGACTTTAAAATAGGCAGATGTGCCTTTCATGGCCAACTGCATGTTTTATTAATGGACTAGGACTATCAGATGTGCTGTAAATCATGGGACTTAGCCACCAGTCTGCTGCACCTCTCTCCCAGAGCCTCGGGGTGACTGAACTCAGCTCCCTGGAGGGCGGCAGCGGTCACAGGGTGCATGCTCCCATCCTGCTGCATTCCCAACCCTCCCAGAGCTGCTCGACCCAGTGCCAGTGCTGCCCTCCTCCCCATCACCCTGTTTGTATCTGACCCTTCTCTGTTCCTTCCTGCCCTATGCTGCCGAGGGCAGTTGCAGCAGAGCAGGTACACTCCAGCAGTCGCATCCCATGGCCCTTCTCCCTTCTCACACTGCCCAGGCTGCTCTGCACACTGCCAGGCCCCAGCTGGCTCAGGTCAGCAGAGCAGTGCCTCGATTCATTTCTATTTTCATGAACAATTTCAGTGCTTTCTGGTGTGTCAGAGAACCCCATGTGAGTGATTGCACCATGGGAAATATCCAGGAGAGGAGGGGAGGGCCACGTGAGGAGGAAAGCCAACGCCAGGATGAAGGGTTTTTTTGTTGAAAAGCACTCGGCAGAGATGTGCTGCCCACAGCCAGAGCCTGTCCCAGCAAACTCAGCCATGTGCCAACACGGGGCCAGCATCACCACACTCCCACCTGAACCCAGCACCCTGCTGCTCCACGCTGCCTGGGCAAGGCTCCTCAGGTGCCAGTGCTGCTCCTATCAGGCAACAAAGTCACTGCCAGTGCTGTGGTCTAGCACCTGGCCCTTGCTGGTAGGTGTGCCTGGTTGCTGCTAGTAAAGAGAACAGCCAGCAAGCAGGACTGCTAAGGAGGGGTTAGGGCAGCCTGGGCTGTGGATCAGGGGCAGCGATGACTGAATTGGAGAAGGAAGAAAGGAAGATGCTGCTCAGTGCCACCCTGCAGCAAGAGCATGTTAGCTGCAGTGCTGCACAAGCAGTGGATGGGATGATGCTGCCTGCTGGACTGCTCAAAGCAGCTGCAGAATGGCTGTACGCTCTATATGTCACCCCAGCCCTCCTCCCTGGCTGGCTTCACAGAGGTGTGAAGCACCAAGTCTTGGGCAGGATGCTCCCAGAACCATCAGTGCACAGTTAAAAGGGATGGAGAAAGAAGAAGCAGCAGGTTTGCTTGCAAATGCCACCTGTGGAAAGTGCTCAAGGGCCTGGAGCTGCCATGGTCATGGGGAGCCATGGTGGTTGTGGATGAGGACGGCAAGGGGAAGGAGTGCAGAACCGTGCGTGGCCATCTCCGTTCTGTGCATCTGTAATGACAGCACTGGACGTGAGCACAATGCTAAAATCCTAGATCTGTGCGTAATGCTCCTCTGGGGACAGATGTCCTCTCTTGTTTTGTACACTGTAAATGCAACATCAGTCCCAAACCCAAATGATTCCCCCCATCCAGCACCGTCCCCCCTTCCATCAGCTGCAAATGGCACAGATGGCTGGAAAAAGAGAATAGCTATTTAAAAAAAAAAAAAAATCCCCAACCCTGTTATTTCTGCATTTTTTCTGCGTGAAGACACTTCCTTCCTTCCAGGAGAAATCAATCCAGAACCAAAGTGTTAACCGCTTCCCAGCCGCTTCCTCCACACAAGGTGTAGCTGCGCCAGCCCTGGCCAACGTCCCACCTTGTCGAGCGCTCCTGGCTCTGCAGCACAGAGCTGCCCAGCTGCCCAGCTCCCCAGGGATGGTGATGGAGGAGGGCAGTATGAGCAGAAGGAGATGCTGCTGGAGTGGGCTTCAGTCGTCTGGCAGGAGCACAGAGGAGCTCAGCCTGCAGTTGGCTTCCCAGAGGATCAGGAGGTGGATGCACCCTGGGCAGGAACAGCCTGATTGCAGCACAAGGGGCTGGAGTGGATGGTGGCCTCAGGGATGTGCCTCCCACACTTGCCTGTGCTGAGCATCACCTGCTCCTGCACATGTCTTCCTGAGCCCAGCTCTGCAGTCCCACAGATGCTTCAGGGCATTTGCCCTGAAGAAGAGCAGTCACCAAGAGCAACCCTCCCCTCACCTACATTTGCAAGTGGACAGGGTGTCAGGAGGGGCAGCACCCAGGCTCTGCTGCAGGCCCTGAAGGTTGCAAGGTGATAGGGCTGCCCAGGAGTCTAGTGGGGTGGAGGAGAAGGCACAAAGGTGAAGGCAGAGGGATGTACACGGTCATGATGCAGAGGGACAGGATGGGTGCAGAGAGATGCAGATGGATGATGGCTGGTGGCTGTGTAAAGTGGGGCGCTGAGCAGAAAGGATACTGCTCTCAGGATGGAGAGAGGAGGTTCCGACAAAGCTGTGGTGAAACCCAAATCAAAATCCTGTGTCCACGTGCCTCCACTTAAAGCGCAGCTGCACCAAGATCTCCCCCAGGTACTGAGCGTCGTGTCTTGGTGTGGGGAGGAAAGGGGAGCCCCAAGTGATCCTGGTGCTGCAAGGAATGGCTGGAGGCTCACAGTCCTCGGGTCCTCATCCTGCTGCTCCATTGGGGTCCCTCAACACCTGAATGGCAGCAGTTTGCACCCACTGCTGGGAGAGAACATGGAACAGCTCCTTCACCCCTGCCCTGCAGCCTGAGCTGCCAGGTATTGAGTCCGGCTTTGGGTGAGGGGGATGGAATAAGGCTATGGGGGTGGGAAGGCTGTGAGGAGCAGGAGACTGTGGGATTTGGTCCTTGTAGGGGCACAGGGGCCAGTGGGGGGGAGAGACAGGAGCAGAACCTGCTGTGGGAGCCGGGGACAGACTGAGGTGCACCCAGAGCTTTGTGTGTGCAGCCCGCACAACAGCTGCCGGCAGTATGGTTGGCTCCAAAGCTGGTGTTGACAGTCCTTCACTTTTATGGGAACTAAATTTACCCAGACACACGCAAAATCAAAAAAAAAAAAAAAAAAAGAAAAGAAAAAGAAAAAAAAAAAAAAGAAAAAAAAAAGAAAAAGAAAAAGATGGGGGATTGGAATTAAAATAAATTGCAGCAGTGCCAGCATCTGCTCCTTTGTGGCGCAGTCTGGGTTACGGAGAGGGGAGGAGAAGTCCCTGAAAGGGAGTAGCACTGGTGTTTACTGCAGCTCTGAAACATCCCCCGTTTGAAAGCAGTGTGTTTGCACCGTGTTGCCTCAGGAATCCCTGACATCCAAGATGCCAAGGAAATGTACCCTCAGGGTGGAAAATGAAAGCCCAATATTTTTCCATGGCTTGTGTGTCAGTGTATAGGGGCAATAATGCACCGTGCTGTTGGTGGAGAGGGGTCTGCTGGGAGCATAGGGGCTGCAGCGGGAGGAGAATGTCACTGTGGGGGCCTTTCGACTCCTCCTTTATAAAGCTGCCCTAGCGCTTCTGCTGGTTGGGGTTTTCCTTGGGTCGATTCCTCGCATTTCAGCGAGCCGCCTCCTGCATGTGCCCTGCAGCAGGCACGCAGGCACGAGGCAGGGCCGGCCGCTGCGCCGACACCGACGTTTTGGCACTGTGCTTCCAGGGGTCTTTTACTGGAGGAGCTCCTGGAAAATATGTGCTACCGTTCTCAGATGTGCCGATGCCACGTGGGCACCTCTATCTGCACGGCTGCTGTAGGAGCGTGCGCTTTCCCCAGGCGTTGCATGGGCACAGAGCCGGCATCGCCCTGCTACCCTGCTGCTGCCGCCGCGCAGCTGACGGAAACACAGCATTGCTTTCAAATATCTCTGCCACCTTCACGGCCCTTTTGTGCCGTAAACAAACTTTGCAGCAGGACGGCGTGGTGGCAGCGCTCACCCACAGCCCCCGGCGCTGCAGATGCGGCGCTCCTCTGCGTTGCCAAAGCAAAGCAGGGCCCGAACAGCGGCGGAGGGAAAAGCGGTGATGATTCCGTGTGCGGCTGCAGCGGAAGGCGTTTGGGGTGAGTGGGCACAGCTCTCGGGACTTCTGCAGAGCTCTATTTTTAGCCGCCTGCTGTCTGATTTTTCCAGATGACAACAAGTGCTGCGCTCCTTCTAAAAACTGAATTCTTCTCGGGTGTTTTCGGTTTTATCCCTAATTTTTTAATTGAAAGGAAGATGTTGAAAACAATTAGTCACTTTTACAAACTGTAGCCAGCATTTCTTTTGCTTCCCTCAGCTGTGATGTGACCGGGGCCAGCAGTTCTGCTCAGGGCGGAGGTGGGGAAGCAGGGCGACTGGTGCTGATTTGGCATTCAGTGGGTGTGTGAGATGGGTGTAAATTGCCCCAGTGCAGCCGTTAGGCTCCCAGCAGCTCTGGCACGAGCCGCGAGGTCAGCGGGAAAAGCTCCTGTCCCATGGCTGGGCTGGGGCCGTGTCCACAGACTTTTCCCATGGGGTTTGTGGGCGTTGGGGTTCCAGCAGCTGGAAGGGCCCAGCTGCCCTACTGAAGCAGTCCCAGCTGCACAGAGAGCGGGGCAGGCACGGCACAGGGCAACAGGCACTGTGTGCCTCTCTGTGCTGCATGGGAGTCTGTGTGCTGCACAGGAAAAAGTCTGCCAGCAGAGTAGATGTGGCCTGTAGCTGCATTCTATGTACAGATATGGAAGTACAGGATTGTAATGCAACGTGTATTTTTAGTTAGATTTGGCAGAAGTATCAGTATAGGTATAGGTAAAAGTATAGACGTGTAGAGTTATGGTTTTAGTTTCGTGGCTATCATTTAGTTACATATCATCATAGTCACAGAATCGTGGAATCGTAGAAGCATAGAATTGTTTGAGTTGGAAGGGACCCTCAAAGGCCATCAGGTCCAACCTCCAGCAATGAAAAGGGGCACCTACAGCTCCATCAGTGCTCAGAACCCACCCAGCCTGACCTCTCTGGGCAACCTGTGCCAGTACTTCACCACTTTATTGTAAAGAACTTCTTCCTTATGTCCAACCTAAATCTTCCCTCTCTTGGTCTGAAACCGTTTCCCCTTGTTCTGCCACAACAGTCCCTGATAAAGAGTCCCCTTCTTTCTTACAGTTCCCCTTTAAATACTGAAAGGCCCATTTCTTTCCTGGGGAAGAGACGGGCTCTCATGCACCATGCTGGCTCACAGCAGCGCAGTTCTCAGTGCACAGAGCTCCATAGTGGTGCTGTCCCACCCCATTCCAGCTCCCGGAGTTGTGCAGTGTTGCAGGAGTTTCGATTTGATTTGGTCATCTCCCAGGTTTCCCACCTGACCCAGAAATGGGAGTGACCCAGATGTGTTTAACGCGTCCCCTCTGTGATGGACCAGCAGGGCTGCGACCCCCGAGCATCCCTGGCACAGGGAGACTCCACAGCCCCTGAGACACCGCCCTGCATGTGTCCTGAGCCTGGACGAGCCGAGATGCCAAGGGCATCGGGAAGCAGCATCGCCATCCCTCTGCACCCCGTGAGGCTCAGGGGCTGCAGCCCTCCCGTCTGTTGGCCGCGGGGACACGCAGGCTGTGGGCAGCAGGCACGCTCCCTTGCGGGACTTCAAAGCGGAGCCCTTTGTGTGCGTGCGTGTTGGCTGCTCTCCCCTCGGTGCGGCCGCTCTGATAGATGTGACATCACCTAGAGACGACGCGGAGGGACGGGACCTCGCCATTGTCCTCTGCTCCGGGCGGCGATGTCCGTCTCCTAGGAGGTGGGAGCCGGCTCTCGCAAGCATGCTTTCATCTCCCTGACCTGCCCCGCGCCGCGAGGGCGCTTCCCAAGGCTCCGGCCTGGGGACAGGCATCCTCACAGCACAGCAGAAGGGACACGAGTGAGAGACAGACATGCTCACAATGTTTAAAGACATCATTAAACGCCCCCGGCACCTTCCCCCCCCCCCCCCCCCCCCACCCCGAGAGCCGGCACTTGCCAGCTACACCCATCTGTTGCTTTTCATTAAAGGGAGCCTGCTCAATGCCGAGGTGTGCACGGTGCCTCCGTGGTGTGATTGTTGTGGTGAGGATGTGGGACGGAGCGCAGGGAGATGGGGCACACGGAGCCCTGTGGAACATAGACCTGCACCCTCACAGTGCAGTGAGGGCTGGAGGGCTGGAGGAGGAGAACTCTGCCTGGGCGGCTGATGCAGGAGGGCTAAGGAACCTCTTTCTTTCTGCAAGCGCCCAAATGCTCTAGCTGCTCTTTTTACAGCCTTATGAGACACCTCAGGCAGTGGCTGGGCACCCCCTGACTTCCCTCTGCCACAGTGGGACCAAAGATAGAGGGCAGCAGGGGACAGTTCCCCATCACCCTGGGTCCTTTCCCAGCTGCCATGGGGGAAATGAGCCAAATCCACCAATGGAGGAGATCCTCTCACCTCCTGGCTGCAGACTGGGGGATCTGGAGGTCCAAGCAGAGGCAGCCCTATTGTATCCCTGCAGTGGTGAGCAGGAGGTGAGCCTTTGTTCAGAGTAGGAAGGAGGAGGTGGGGGTTGGTGGGGGGGATCTGTGGGTCCACCAGGAAGGTGGTGGGGCTGAGGCAGGACATGCATCCAACATCATGTCTGCATGCACACAAGAAGTAGAAGGAGAGGCAGAGAGGGTCAAGATGGGAGTTTGAAATGAAAGGCAAAGGGATTCCTGCCATTGTTTTGAATCATCCCTACAGACCTGCTGCCACTTCTGGGGCTCTTCTCAGTCCCTGCCAGAGCAGTGCCTTGCAGTGGCATCAACACTGCAGGCAGGTGGATGTGGTCTGGGCTCTGCCATGCTGTACGTTGGAACTCCCATGTGCCTTGCCATTAATCACATAATCACCTAATCATTAAAGTTGAGGAAAACTTCTAAGATCACCAAGTCCAACCACCAACCCATCCCCACCGTGCCCACTGATCCATGGCCTTCGGTGCCACATCTCCACTTTTCTTTAGCACCTTCAGGGACGGTGACCCCATCACCTCTCTGGGCAGCCTGTGTCAACGCATCACCAATCCTTTGGAGAAAAAAAATGCTTAATAGCCAACCTGAACCTCCCCTGGCACAAACTGAAGTCACTACATCTGATTCTATCGCTGCTATCTGCAAGAAGAGGTTGACCCACACCTCACAAACCTCCACCAGCAACACCTTCAGGGAGTTGTAGAGAGCCATATGGTCTCTCCTGACCCTTCTCTTCTCCAGGCTGAACCCATTCCCTCAACTTCTCCCCATAAGACTTGTGCTTCAGACCTCTCACAGCTCTGTTGCCCTTCTCTGGATGCACTCCAGAGCCTCGCTCAGCGTCTTGTCTTATATGAGGGGCCCAGAACTGCACACAGCACTCGAGCGAGGTACTGTCCCAATTGCTGAAGCCACTCACATCCAGAGCAGGGCAGGGAGCAAGGACAGGAGAAGTGAGCTCCGGCCCCGTGCCCATACTGCTTCACTCTGAGTCCTACGGCCCGTGGGGTGGCCAGAACCCCAACTGAGCTCACGTCTCCCCGAGGCATTTTGCACCTGGTCCCCAGCAGACAGCCTGCAGTGCGGGGGGACCCCTCGGGGCTGGGAGCAGAGAGCTCATGGTTCAGAGGTGTGAGGGCTGGGCAAAGTCAATCTGCAGTGTTTGTTGTTGGGATTAGCTGGTAGGGGAAGTGCTCCTTGGAGAGGACTGGACTCAATTATCAGCACATCGTTAGCTAGCAAGGAATGCCCTAAGCCGGGAAGCTCTGAGCCGGTGCCATGGCCACTGCTGACAAGGTGGGCTGCAGCTTGCTCAGAAGATTTGTGGTTCCTGATGGTCAGTGCAATTCTCTGCAGCATGAGGGAATTGAGCAATTGCTGCTATGTAACACTGCGAACATCTGGCAAGGAGCAGAGGGCCAGTGCTTGCTTGTGGCACTGGGGATGCCACAGTGAGGAGGAGGGGGCCAGGCACAGTACACAAATGTCAGATGGGTTTGCTCAAGAGTGCCCAGCAGCTCCAAGCACGTTGATACTGAGCTGGGAACAGGACTTTGCACAAGTCCCTTAGGCGAAGAAAAGGTGATAGCACAAAATGCTGGGTGTGCTTCACAGAAGGAAACATTTGGTTATGAAGCTGTGCTTCAGTGATGGAGAACACGAGCAGAAGCCTGAGGGAGGTGGCCTAGGGCTGGACACTGCTGGTAGAGCATGTGGGTGTTCCGCAGCAGCAACAAGCAGCCAGATTCAGCTGGAGAAGGGCAGGAGGAAGCCTCACCAGCCAGGATGAGCTCTGCAGGTTCAGCATGGCTGGGACAGCAGTGGCTGGGTGACTGAACGCCAGAGAAGGAGATGCAAAATGACATCTCAGCAGCAAGGTTTCTCCCAGCTTGGCCAGAAATGCATCTTATGGGATGTGGCATCACTTTCCAGCCTCATGTATGGGTATTTGGTGCTGTGAAGATGCCAAGACCACGAGCTTTGTCCTTACAAGTCTGAACAGAGCCGTGGGTGCTTCTGACATCGTCACTGTGACAGAATTGCGGGTGATGAATGATTTGTGTTTATTCCTTCCTGTCAAGCCAAGAGAATTGCAGGTCAGAGGAGCACCCCAGCACCCCAGTGATGGGGTCTTCACAGCACTGACCGCCACTGGGATGTGTGCTGTGATCCCTCTGACTTTGGCATGAAAGATCCAATGTTTTACATCACTCAAGTGTGGGATACTGGGGCAGGGATGCAGCTGCTTAGGCTGTACAGGGCTGTGGTGTGAGGCTGCGGTGCGGGAATGCCAGCTGCAGGAGCCACCCATGCTGCAGCAGGCTGTAAGGCAGTGAGGCTGAGGAGGCTGCAGCACGGAGGAGCTGGGAGAACGCCCTGGCAGAGCTGAGCCGCTGCCCTTTGAGGTGATGATGTCTCTGGGTTTTGATTCCCAGCAGGATCCCGAGCCCTGGCCCTGACTGGAACAACTCGTGTCGCTCTTCCCTCCCGCTCCTCTCCATCTGGTCTCTCCTGAGCTTCTGTTTTGGACACTTCTGCATTTCCCATTCCTCCCCAACCCTGAGCCCTGCCCTCCCAGGAAGGAGCTGCAGGGGCATGTGGGCAGGGAGGGGTGGGTTAACTGCAGAGCAGCCCTAATGCAAGCCAGTGCCTCTGTGCAGCGCGGGTACTGCTGGCTGCTGCTGCCAGACTGAATTGTATCTGCGCTTCAGGAAAAAAAAGCCCATGCTGCCTCTAGAACTGGCTTTAAAAAGGATTACACATCAATACCAGCCACCCTGCTCACCCCCGCCCTCCAGCACCATTGTTCTCTCCAAGACGCTCCTCTGACTTTGATGATGATCACTGGCAGAGTTTCAAAACGATGCATTATAAAATCTTCAAAAAAAAAAAAAAAAAAAAAAAAAATCCAGTTGCCATAACGTAATGCAGATTTTTGTCACCACTCCACAGCTTCTGCTTTCAATTTCCAGTGAGGGGGAGAGACTCGGTCGCAGTCAGATGGAGACCAGCTCGCATCCCCACTCCGTGGGCCCCCAGGCAAAATCCCTGGAATTTGTTCCTTACTGTTTGAAGGCAAAGCTGAGGGAGGAGGGTGTGGAGAGGAGAGATGGGGAGCAAGGGGAGGTGCCAGCCCAGGGTGGATGGGTATGACCCCAGGCTGCGCCCCTGAGATCCCACCCCAGGTGAAGGTGAGGACACTTCCCAGAGCCTGGCCAGTACAGCACACCTGAGCAGGGACAGGGGCACTGCAGAGGAGCAGATTTCCACTGCTGTACTTGTTCTGCAAGATTCTGAACAGTGATGAAATGTCTCAGCCCAGATATGGGCTTTTGATGTAGTGTGTCTGTCCGTCTGTCCATGCTAAGCACATCTCCATCCTCAGACCCAGCATCCATCCTTGCACGCACCAAGCACCTGCCATGCTATGCATTCCCAGTTCTCAACTTGCACAGCAACTGCCACCTCCATGCAGGCAGAGGACTGTGAACGTTGGCTTGGAGCAGGGCACCTGCCCTGGTTTTAGGGGGAAGGCTTCAGACAAGCTCTGCATCCTGCCCTGTTGCTGCTGCAGGTGCCTGCAGCACAGCCTGGGTTCCCTAGGTGAGCTCCAGCTTCAGCCGAAGCGGGCTCCTGATCTGCCAGCCTGCCCAGAGGCACCATGCTCCTGTTTGCTGCCACTGGGATCCATGTGAGGAGTGACTCAAGTGTGCTGCTGAGGCTCCTGAGGTGTTGATCACCTTGCAAGGTTGCCACATATTGTTACTACCATGCTGGGAGGGACAGCGTGCAGCTCTCCAAGGGAGGCATGAATCGAATGTTTGGATAAAAGAGGATCTTTCTGAATAGCTGGGGAGTTTAAAGGATAAATATCCCAGTGCTACGTGAGCAGGCAGCAGGGTCAGACCGCGTCACAGAGTGAAGGGACCTGGCAGTGCCTGCAGGCTCGATGCACACCCTGCCATAGCAGGGGCAGGTTTGGAGTCACATCCATCAGGAGCTTCATGGGCTACAAAGGTGCCGTGTTTCCCTCCTGGGCACCAAAATCTCTGCCATGCTTCTGAGGCATTTCTGTCCTTGTAGCACCCTGTACCTGGTAAAAGGGAAAGCTGCTGAAGCTCATTCGTGTTTCCACGACAGACCTCACTGTTCTTGCAGATTCCCATTGGGGACTGCATCAAGTATAAGACCTTGAGAAGACTGAGGCAAATAAGGGACAAATAGAGGCTCTGTGATCTGATCAGCTTCAGTGAGGGAGCTCTTGGTCAGCCCATGCTGGATGGAGCTACGTGTGGCTGGTAGGCAGATGAGCACATGTGAAAATACAGAAAGATCTTCTGACCACTGCCAATGTCAGGCAAACTCTGGAGGCTTCACTTTGATTCAGGAGCATTTCTGTTTCTCCTCCCTTTCCCTGGGTCTGAAATCTCCTCTGGATTACTGGAGTAATTTGGAAGGTCACTCTATGCTCATTGCCTTGCTCTCTACCAAGGACCACAGGAAACTCTCCATTTTGGCTGCTGCTGGCCTCAGCTGGTGTTCCTCATCCCTCTTTCCCTGCTTGGCTTCCAGAGCCATCCTTGCTTTCCAATCCTAAAAGGGAGCATCTTTTCAGGAAGCTCTGAGCCTCGGCAAACAAGATTTTATAAGGCAGCATCGCTAGCAGTGAACATTGCCTTCCTCCCCACAAACATCCTGGAATCCTTCCTGGTGTGAGCTTCACTTTGTAAGCCAGGCCGATGCGATCAGAAAAATCCTGGGGACAAAAACGCACAGAGTGCTGGGAGGAGATGGAGGGATCTTTCCACGGTCAGCACTCAAGGAGGACACAGGTGTGCCGTGGCCAGCGGCTCTGCAGGGACATGCAGCCAGGATCATGGGCAGAGCACACCCCGTGCCACCCGCAGCCCCCCTCGTGCCATCCCCGGCCATTGGGTGGCATTTCGGGCTCCAGCTGCTTTTGTCTTTCCACCGGTGCCAAAGGCTGCAGAAAGCCCCTGTACCTCTGGCCATGTCCTGCTCCTCCCAGCCAGCGCGTCTGTGGCTCCAGGCGGGGGGGACAGGGCTCCTTTTTCTACAGTTTTATTCCCCTTCCCCTTCCCAGCGCTGCCGCAGCCGCGGCCATCCCGTCCTCCCCCCAGTAATGAGCTGTTGTCTTGTGCAGCATTGAGAGCTAAGTAAGCATGAAAAATTGGAACAATAAAGAAGCAGTTCTGGGACAGCAAAGCCCCTTGTTTGACAAGGCTAATTCCACACCCCCCAGCCTCATTTTCTTTCAGCCACCTTCCCCCTCCTCGCTCCTCCTTTATTAAATGAACTGGCTTTTATTGGGGTGGAAGCTGGGTTTCCTTTTCCCCTCTCGCCTCCTCCTCTGTTCACATGTAATTTGGAGAGTTAATCTCCTCAGGCAGGAAATGTTGTTTCTTTCACTCTTTCTCTCCGCTCCTTTCCTTTTGGCTCTTTTAATTGGGGCCCGGACCCAGGCATCATCCGCACCGTGCCACGCAGCGCTCCTGCACCCCTGCTGCATCCCCAAACAGCCACCCATGGGCCGAGAACATCGGCTGATGGTTCCTGATAGCTGCTGATGTAGCCTGAAGGGTTCGAGATGGAATGGCATCTGAGCATCTCTCCAGCTCTCTAGCAGCACTCACTAAAGGCCCGTCACATTTCCTTGCAATCACTTTGACAGACGCAGTGCTGTAAAAAGCTCATGGAATGTCTCCAGGTTTTCCTTGATGCCTTTCCCTCCATTTCTTTCAAAGCAAATATTTCAGTTTTAATGAAGATTTGAGGGCTGGGTCTCTCCCACCCTGTGCCTGTTGGTTCCTCAGGCTGACAGTGGCTGGGAGTCAGCCCTCTGTGTGAGTGGGCACAGTCTGTGCTGGTGCTGATGAATGGACTCTCAGTGCTGCTAACCATGACAGCGCAATGGGATCTGATTGCTCAGCATGTAACAAACGAGGACTTCCTTCAGAAAAGACGAGTAAAATTGCCATCAGTGCTTCAGCTAAAGGCTGAACAAGAATAGAAGAATGGAGAATCCTATGGACAAGGAAGCTGCAGGAAACTCATAGCTTCACCTGCTGCTCCACCTGCAGCATCCCTTTGCCTGCACCCTATGCTCAGCTCGGCTGAGCCCCAGCTGTCTCTGGATGCTGTCTCTGAATCCTTCTGGTGCTGGGACGTGCTGCAGACAAGGGGCAGTGCTGAGGACAAGACTGTCAGCTGCTCCACTGTGGGGCAGCCCAGCTCTGGAGGCTCCACACTCCTCGTCACCACTACCTGGCCCCGGTGGCTCTCTGGCAACCGAAGCTTTTGGATCGCTTCTTGGCACAGTTTGTCATTCCCAGCAGGGCAGCAGCTCATGCTGGGAGGATAACTGTCCTCCAGTTGACTCATTCCCTGTGGGTAACCTCTGGTTCCTGCTGGTGGAGGACAGGGACATGAAGGGCTGCGTGTCCTGGATGCCGCCATGCCTGCTCTGTCAGGCACGTGCCCTGCAGCAGAAGGGATGCAGAGGAGGCCCTGCCTGTCCTCCTGGCTCTTGCTCCACATTCTGCTGTGAGCACTTCTTCACGGCAGCCCTATGCAGGGTAGGTTTTTGACCTAAACACTGTCATAGATTAGGGTCTGGAGAGAGCAGAAGCTCAGCCTGATGTGACAGCACGGCCTCGTGTGTTCTCTGCATGATGTCTGTCACAGGGACGCCACATGGGGATGCTTGTCCCACCTCTGGAGCAGAGCATGGGGCCAGGGGATCCAGGAGCCAGACACATCCCCACAGCAGCCGGTGGGCGGGCAGGGCAGCGTCACAGGATGGGCTCAGAGGGTGATGCTGGAGACAAACCAGGCCCACCGCAAGGAAATGAGAAGACAGAAGGCAGCCCAGGGGCTCCTCCTCGCAGGCCCTTGGCCGAGGACTGAGAGGGTTAACCCGGCGGGCTCCGGCGATGCCACGCTCCCAGCTCACCGCCTGCCGCTCCCCCGGCCTCCCGCTGCCCAGCGGAGGGCTGAATGGGGAATTAGCCTTGCCGGCGCTGAGACCTCTTAATTAGCCATTCTTCTGGCTGCGCTGGGGCAGGGGGGGCACGGGGAGACCCTCAGCACCCCCAGCTGCGTCCTGGCCCCGCTGCTGGCGCAGCACAAAGGGGCTCAGCAGGCAGGGCCGTCAGAGGGCACCGGGGACGCCAGGACCTGTCAAAGCTTGTTTCCCACCTTCCAGAGCCAACCTTTTCTGTCCCAGCCTGGAGACAGCCTGCCTTAATTGGGCTGAAAATCTAATCATTTGTACCTCCGGGCCTGGGAAGGGGGCAGGGGGGTCGGCCTGGGAGGGAGGCTGGGAGAGCTGAGAGGAGTGGGGAGTGGGAATGGGCACAGCTGGGGGGTGTAAAGGGAAGAGGTGGGTGGGGATGGGGGGCAATGGGGACCTGGGGGTGAGGGAGAGCGGGGTGAAGATGGGGATTGCATGGGGGTGGGGATGCGATAGGGATGAAGGTGGAGATGGTTGGTGGGGATATGGATAGAGGTGGGGATACAGAGGGGGATAGGGGGTGAAATGAAGATAGCATGAGATGGGAATGGAACGGGAGTGAGATGGGAGCGGCAGTGGAAATAGGAGGGTGGACGAGGAAGGGATGGGGATGGAATGAGGATGAGGCAGGAGGGGTCTAATCTGAGTTCCAAGGAGTGCAGAGACTTATGGAGAATTTGCGACCACAACATTTTTGTTTGTTTTTAATAAATTAAGTGTCATTACTTACAACAGGATAAATAAATCAATGATTTTAAATAGATAGATAGATAGGTAGACAGGCAGATAGATAAAACACCAAAACCCACATAACTGAGTGACTGAAGGGGAAGAGAGCAGCAAAATACACATTGGTCACCTCCCTCCGTCTCTGTCTGCCCTGATGGCAGCCCAGGCTGCAGTTCTGCCTCCCTGACCAACACTCAGAGCTGGAGGTGCTCCCACACGCACAGTGCTGTGTCTGCACAGCCTCACTCCCACCTCAACGCCCACCTTCTCATTGTAACAGCGGTGCTGCTTCCCAGCCTGTGTGCGGGGCACTGCCTCAAAATGGCAAATCTGAGCCTTTTCCAAAAGCCAAGAGCGGGGCAAACATCTGAGCAACAGCTTCACAGCCTCCAGACATCACTTGTGCACTGGGGCAACGACTGCGACAGCAGCCATGCTTTTGTTTTGTGTCATCTGAAGGTTTCCCCCACCAGCCAGCCCTGCCTCCATCCCCACTGCTGTGCCACCAGCCAGGCTGTGACATGCAGTGACTTGGATGCAGACGAGGCCCAGCCCCAGATTACCTTGCATTTTGCCCAGCACTGCTTACGCTGCTTTCCCATCTGCCTTAAGTACCTTTACATTAAATGCTTGTGATTTCCTGCAGCCTGTCTCTGTTTCAATTTTCTACTTTATCCCTTTTCGTTGATTTTGCTCCTTTTGCCCTTTTATTATTATTATTATTTTTTAATGTGCCTGGAGGGAGAAAATCTCACTCATCCCTTTGGCCCCACAAGGAACCTGGGGCAAATCCTTAGCCATTGCTGCCAGCAGCACTTTGTTATCAGCATCTCTGTGCGGCAGCACACAGCAAAGGGGGTGGGGAGCCCCAGCTTCAGGACAGGCTGCTCAAAAGGAGAAAGCTGCAGGAGCACACCTGGGGTGCCTGGCTGCCCTGGGGCCACGCTCCCTGGGTGTATGGGGCAGCTGAGGTGGCTCTGTCACTGTGGTCAGTGGCAGCGACATGCTACAGGCAGATACAGGCTAGGAGCACTGTCATACCCACCCATTTCTGAGCAATGGAGGCCGTGGTGGCTCCCCGAGCCGCAGACTCTGCGCTCCACCCCGTGTGCCAGCCGCTGCTCAGCCCTCCCTCTGTAAATTCGCCTAATCTCTGTTCAAAGCCGTGTGTATTTTTGGCCCACACGGCATCCTGTGGCAGCCAGTCCCACCATTTAATTACACATCGTGTCGGGTAGCGATGCCTTTGGCCTGCACGGAGCCTCAGGCCGGCTCGGCTCGTTCATTCATAATTTCTGCCTGTAACCTCAGCTTCCTGATTCCACTGGAAGTCAGCGAAGCGCTGGGCTCCTGCAGGCCATGCGGTACAGCTCCCGGTTTTGCTGCATTATCTCATTCGACACATTATTTGTAAGTTGACTCGGATAATCCGGGGGGCTGTCAGTGCCTTCCATGGCGAGATGCGTGCAGGCGAGGCACATCCACTAAATTACTCCCCCACTGGGCAAAAGCTGCAGCCTGCAGAGGTTGAAGCCCAGGTTTCACATCAGTGCGTTGCAGAGAGCAGAGCGGAGTGTGCTTCCACTGCCCTTCCCTGCACTCCCCTCTGCTCAGAGCATCCCTGCAGGCAGCGGCAGTGGGAAGGGCTGGATGACCCTGAATGAAATACTTGAGATGAGCACTGTGCTGCTTTTCGCTGCCCGACATGAAGGCTTTTCCCGAATTTAGGTCGAATCAATGCATGGTTTCTCCTCCGGAGAAAACAGAAGAAAAAAAGAAAAGTCTGGGAAAGTTTCATTTTGACATTAAAAAAAAAAAAAAGAAAGAAAGAAATAATTCATATTTCTGTTTTGAAACAGTATTTTGGGACCAGATCTAGCTAAATTTTTTGTGTATATTTAAATGAGAAAATTGAAACCAGAACCTTAATGGACCGTTTCCATGTGAAAAGATCTTTTAGGGGAAAGAGAGGAAGTGCTCATTTCGATGAGAAAACCCAGAGCTTTTCCACCCGTGACTCTGTGTCTCAGTCACTGAGTGCAGAAGGACGAGGCCATGAGATCTGCGGTGAGCCTGGCCTTGTGCCTTCCCAGGGCCGCTGTCCCCAGCGCATCTGTGCAGACAAAGGGCCCCGTGGTGGCTGTGCCGTGTCCCCACGTCCCTGCTCACGGGCTGATGGCAGCCTGGCCCTGCTTTGCTCACACTGGAGGGAATGACTGACAGAGACTGATGGTGCTCCGTGCGCCTGTAACCCAAGCTCCGGCTGGATTTGGGAAATCTTTCAATGCTTTAAAAAAATAAGCAGCCGACTAGACTGATGGTTCCCGATTTATGGGTGAATATAGGCAAAATGCAAACGTCTTCCCTAGGTCTGCCCATGCCAGCAGGGCTGGGTGTCCCTGGGGGTGGCTCTGGCAGCAGTGGGAGGCATGGAGAGAAAATCCCAGTGCGTAGGGCTGCTCACTTTGGTCAGAGCTGATGTGATGCAGAGCTTTTGTTCAACGTCAGGCTTTTTCAACAGGGAACTTGGGGAGAATTTGGCATCTGCCCTCAGAGCTGCAGCTGGCTTTGCTGCTCCGTCCCCAGGTTTGCAGGAGGAGCTCAGCCCTGGGGGTTATCCCCTGACATCACTGTTCTGTGGGGGAACAAGCAAAGCCAGGAGCAAAGCCAGGGAAAGCAAACCTGCAGGCAGGACACAGCTGCAAAGAAAGCCACGTGAGCGTGATGCTGCTGGCAGGGGTCTGATGAGCACCAGGGAGCTGCAACCCCAAGGAGCCACCATGGGTTGTGCTGGTGGGCAGCTGGGGATGGTGTACCTAAAGGGGCTCCAGAAGTGCTCACCTATAGGAACTGCACCCAACTACAGGAGCTCCAGCCCGTGCCCAGAAAGCTGAAGTGCTGCTGCCAGCCTTGTGCTAGAAAGACCTTCATTGGGCATATAGCCTCATCTTCCTTGGCTGAAGTAAACGGAATTTGCAGACTGTAGGGAGAATACCAGGGGGAGCACCTGCAGCAGTGAGTGTCCTGGTATCAGGGCTATGAAGGAAAGTGGGAGGCCTTGAGATGCTGCTTTCTGTATGCAGCAGGCAGAGGACCAAAGTGTGCACAAGCCCAGGTGAGATGCTCTGCCATAGCACAGGATTTAACTCATCATTTTTAGGTAAGCCGTCACACTTCACTCGTGATGAGCTGGGGGGAAGAGCTGGGCTTCAGGTGCAGCTCAAGTTCATCCTGTTCCCTGTGACCACAGCACAGAGGTCTCCCAAGTCAGCTGTGTGTTAGGCAATGCCAGCAATTCAGGCTCTGTGGAGCTGAGTGCAGGTAACTGAGCCCCTAAGCTCTCCCTGTGCACCACAGCACCGCTTGAGCTCTGTCCCACTGCGTCCCAGCTGTCACCAGAACTGGAGCTCCATCGCGTGCCTCTCCATCACACAGTGGTTGTAGCCACAACATGGTGTTCCTGGTGCATCACTCAGGAATGGCTGCCCCCGGGTGGCATGGGGCAGGGCTCCTCAGAGCGATGCAAGCAGGAAAATGAAGAAGCAGCCAATCCAGCAGGGCCTTGTGCCACCTGGCTGCCCTGCAGCAGCTCGCTCGCATTTGGTTGACGCTGGCAGCAATGTGCTCTCCCCAGAGAGTGGCTCAGGAGCTCTCCAGCCACTGGCAGGGCCACCCTCTGTGGTGGGCCACATCCCCCAGGTGTGCTCTGGCCCTTTTACTCGGGACATTATTCGAGACATTTTCAGGACAAGCTGCCCTGAGCGGTTCTCTCAGTCTTGGACTAGTGTTGACAGCAACTGCCACGTACACCGTGACGTGGCAGCATTGCTCCGTGTCAACACATGTGGTGACAGATGTATGCCAAGCGGGTAGAAATCTCTGAGCTCCATGTTGTTGGGTGTTTTTTTTGCTGCTGGAGTCTGTCCAGGGGCCGCCCCAGGTCCTGGAGATAGTCCTAGGACTGTCCCCAAGAGAGGAGGGAGAGCGCTGAGGACGCATCCAAACAGCCCAGCTCCCGAGGGCTGCAGGGGAACAAAGCCATCCCACGGGGACCTTTGTGCTGGAATTAGCTCACTTGAGGGCAAAACCACAACGGTCCACAGCGACCGATGTGTGAACAGCAGGATATCAGCTGGGAGCTGCGCAGAGCTGCCTCCTGTCCCTGCTGCAATGTCCAGACCTGCCTGGTGCTGCACAAGGGCCACCAGCAGGGCTGTCAGCTGGTGATGTACTCACTACTCATGGGCTGACAGCGACAAGATAAAGCCTTCTGCCCAGTGCAGCCTCCAAATCACCCTGGGCATTACCTGCTCCGGTTTTCCAGACTTTTGGCCCTAACAAATTGGACATAATCAACCCCAGGCTGTAAGGGAGGAGGGAGGCAAACCCCCTTAGACTTCCTTGCATGTAACAGAGATACGGTCGGTTTTTCTGCAGCATTCAGTACATCTGGTGCAACTGGAAGTGTGCCAGGATCTGGGCAGACCCTCAGCTTGGATCAGCAGAGCAGTTGCTGGGCTCTCAGGGACAGCAGGGGCAATGGGGCTGCGATGGGGGACAGCAGTACAGGAGGGCACAGTGCTACCACCAGCACTGGTGCCACAGGGCTGCGATGAGATGGACAGGGCTGTGATGTGATGGGCTTCCCAGTGGCTGTGGGGCTGCATGGCACAGAAATGCACAGAAATGGATTGATAACAGTCCAGGAGAACATCCTGGATTGCAACCGGGTGAGCCAGTGAGGGATGGGGTGCAGCATCAGGATGCCAAGCAGAATAAAGGCATCACAAGCTTCCCAAGGCAGGAAGCTCAGAATAGCTAAAACATCCTACTTGGTATGAAGATGTATTTGTGAGGCACACATAATCCCCTCCAGGAGCTCCAGGGATGCTTTTCACACCGTGAGCACTCTGGCACATCTGTGCTCGGTGTGAGGGAGGTGCACAGCAGCCTCTGAGCCCAGAGAGTGGCAGAGGTGTCCCTGGGAAGGACACCTGGAGCCACCAGCCCAGCTGCCACAGACAAACTGCTCACAGAAATGATACCTAGGAAATGGTGTGTCTTCGTGTGCCCCACCTGCATCCCATCCATTCGATGCTTACAGTGACATCTTTGCCCCTGGGAAACCCGGCCAACCAGAGGCACCTGATTCTTGCTCCTGACCTCTGGGGCACAGAAGCACAGCAAGGCACAGCCCATCCCAGCAGGGCTCTGCTGTGTCCCAGGCACTGGGCTCTGGGGCAGCCGATCCGGCTGCTGGATCCTCGCTGCTGGTGGGGAGCTCTGTGGGTCCGCTGCACGGCCCTCTGCCAACCACTTGCCATGGCATGCTTTGGGAACTGCTCCTTTAGACATCCTGACGAGAGCAGGGTAATGTATTTCTACTGGAAAATAAACATATCTCTAATGAAAACCTGGTGTACCATCATTGAGTTCCTTTTTTTTCTTCTTCTTTTCCTTTTTTAAAGTGAAGATTAGGGCTTTCGGCCTGTCAGACCCAAGCCTTTCCTCCTGCTTGCCATGACAGCCCATCAGCATTTTTTCTCAAGCATAAAGGGAGCCTGAAAACTTAAACAAGCGCATAGAAAGCAACAGAAAACCCAAAAGAGACAAAGGACATTTGACTAGGAGCTGGCTTCCCTTCCCTTCCCTTCCCTTCCCTTCCCTTCCCTTCCCTTCCCTTCCCTTCCCTTCCCTTCCCTTCCCTTCCCTTCCCTTCCCTTCCCTTCCCTTCCCTTCCCTTCCCTTCCCTTCCCTTCCCTTCCCTTCCCTTCCCTTCCCTTCCCTTCCCTTCCCTTCCCTTCCCTTCCCTTCCCTTCCCTTCCCTTCCCTTCCCTTCCCTTCCCTTCCCTTCCCTTCCCTTCCCTTCCCTTCCCTTCCTCTCCTCTCCTCTCCTCTCCTCTCCTCTCCTCTCCTCTCCTCTCCTCTCCTCTCCTCTCCTCTCCTCTCCTCTCCTCTCCTCTCCTCTCCTCTCCTCTCCTCTCCTCTCCTCTCCTCTCCTCTCCTCTCCTCTCCTCTCCTTACACTTCAAGCTGAAGCAGCAGGATCAATTTCTCAACAAAGACAATTTTGCCCTGCCTGGTTACCCCCTGACATTTAAGTTCCACCAGTGCTACCTGAAACAAACTAGAAGATGAAACATCTTTGCAGTGGAATAACAGTGTTGCCAAGACAGCATCTCTGGTGTTTCAGTTACTAGGAACTGACTTCCTTGCCGATCCTGTCAGAGGCATCCAAGTAGGTACTGCTTAAGTTCCACACGGGAAACAAAAATACTCTTCCTTTAACATCACATCCGTCTTTTTACAAGGAATTGCTTTGATAAGGCTTTTCTGTGGGTGATACATGGCCTTTCCAACTTCAGGTCCTTTAATTAAAAGCCAGATTGTGAGCTGGACTGCACAGAGAGTGGGAGAAGGGAGCCGGTCGGAAGAGACAGCGGCACACAGCCATGAACAGCACTGCACCCCAGCACCCTGCTGAAGGGACAAGAATGGAGTGGAGCCTCAGCAGCCACCTGGAGCCGATCCGGTGGACGCCAAGGGAAGAGCAAACCCTTCAGTGTTCTGTCCAGGGATCTGTCATTAGTTCCCAACCTCGAAGAGCTGCTGGGAGGCGGCAGGCCCTGCCCTGGCTCTCTCTCCCTGCCCAGGATGTGCCAAGCACTATTTTCTTTGAATCCTGCCTCCAGAAAGGGAAACATTTCCAGCCTCCCCCCCCCGACCCTGAACACTGCCTGCTCCCTGAGGGACGTGTCAGTGGGACACAGTCATGCCCCTGCTGCAAACGATGGAGAAGCATGTTTACAAAGTCCGGGAGACAGCTGAAGGAATTAAGTTACTCGAGTGCTTTGGGATCCTTCAGGATGAAAAATGCTGTGTACATGTCGGATTTTATCCTTACAATTACAGTCAGATGTTAATCCCCTCACCGGGGTTTGCTAACACGGCGATGCCAACAGCAGTGCGTCTCACTGAGTAATTGCCCCCTTCCTGACGCTCCCCAGCGCTGCTTCTCAGGGCTGTTTGCTTTCATTCCGGCACCTCTGAGATACCCCCCCTGTGATCCCACCCTGCAGAGAGCAGCAGAGCTCACATCTGTGCTGCCAGGAGGGCTCAGCTTCAGCCACCACCTCGTGTTGGGCTCAGAGAGTTGGCAGTGAGAATGCTTTGCTGGCTGCATTCTATACCAAGGGTGAGCAATACCAACCGCCTTTGTGGATTGTTCTGAGTGCAAACAGGAGATCTGCACTATTTGGTCCCTCTGAGTGCATCTGTGTGATCCAAAGGAGTGAAGAAAGGCACAGAGTTCCACAAAGCGGGGCAGCATGGGCAGGAAGGCTGAGCAGGTTCATACTGGGGGCTCTTGAACCCCATGCTGTGAACACCTCTGGGTACACTGGGCCCGGCTCCCAGCCCAACGCATGAAGCTCTGGCTCTCTGCAGGCTCGGGGCAGGGTTTTTGAGCTGCCCTTTGGGGATTCTGTTCTCTGCTCTTGCCTGATCATGAAATTGGGCATTTCTGGGATGACAAAGAGCCGTGACCAGCAGTGGGGTGTATTGGTTGGCACCGGCATGACCTCGGTGGCAGCTGCAGCCCCCAGTGCACCCAGTGGGTGCCAAGCATGCCGTGGTGAGAAGCTCGCAGGGCAATGTGCCGTCCCGCTGCCCCTGGCCCCACGGGTCTCTGGTTATCTCATGCCTCCGGGAGAGAGTGACTGGCACGGGCAGGAATGTTCTTACACTGTCAGCCCGGAGGAACCAGCTGTGTGTCCAATTTTTGGACGGTGTTCAAGCGTGAGCTCAGCGCCGAGCAACGTGGAGGTAAAGGAGGTAAGAAGGGTTTGGGTTTTCGCCACATCGCCGCTCATCGGGCTCCCACCCCACCCGTCGTGCCTCGGAGGCCGCGGGCGCAGACCTCCTCGACGGGTCTCCGTTTCCCGAGCGCGGCGCAGCGAGGAGAGCGGCGCGCCGCGCTCGGGGTCACGGAGGAGCGGCGGGAGGAGGGATGGATGCTCCGGGGCGGCCGCGGGGCTCCCGGCTGGGGGTGCCGAGCCGCCGCGCCCCGAGGCGGGAGGCGGCCGCGGGGAAGCCGCGCCCCGCACCGCGCCGGCCGGCGGCTCTCACGGCGGTGGGGCGGCGGCAGGTGGGGCGGCCGGGGGGCGGCAGGACCCGGCGGAGCGCGCGGGGCCGCGCTGTCACTCAGAGCGCGGCGAAAGTGACAGCGGGGGCGGAGCGGCCGCGCGCCGGGCGCGTATTTAACTTGGGCGGCGGGCGGAGAGCGGCAGTGCGCGGCGGGCGGGCGGGCGGCGGAGCCGGGGGAGAGCGGGGAAGCGAGCCGAACGGAGCCGAAGCGAGCCGAAGCGGGAGGCGCCGAGCCGGCGGCGAGGAGCGGGGAGGCGCCCGGAGCCGCCTGCGGCCGGATGCGCTGAGCGCGGCGGGGGGCCGAGCGGCGAGCGGCATGGGCCGCCGGGGGTGCTGAGCGGCGAGGAGACCGAGCCGGGAGCCGGGAGCGCGCCGCGCCGCCGCCGGGGAGCCCCCAGCCCAGGATGCCCCGGGGGGCCGCGGGTCGCCCCGGCCGCCCGCTATGAGGAGGAGCCCCGGGGGGCCGCGGGCGCTGCCGCCGCCGCCCGCCGCCGCCTGAGCCCGCGCCCCGGCGGTGCCCGCGCAGGGGCCGCCCGAGCCGGCCGCGCCGTCGTGACCCTCCTCCCCGCCCCCTCGGCCGGCTCGCCCGGCTATAAAGGAGGGTTTTATTCTCGGGCTCCGGTCTCACGCCAAACCCTGTCACACCGTCTAGACGAGCTGTCGTGGGGCTCAGCCCAGCTGTCACCATGGCGATGGAGACGAGTCCGCTGTGAATTTTGGGGGGAGAGCGAGAGCGAGCGAGAGCGGCGGCGGAGGAGAAGGAGGAGGAGGAGGAGGAGGAGGCGCGGGAGGAGGAGGAAGGCTCGGCCGCCGCCGTGCCCTGCCCTGCCCGCCGCCGCCGCCCGCGAGGGAGGCACGGACCCCCGGCGCTCCGGGCCGCGGCTGGAGCCGGCCCAGCGGGGAGCCCCGGGGAGCCAGCGGCCGCCGAGCGCCTCAGATGCGTCTGTCACACAACGCCGGCCGAGCTATTTAAAGTAACGGGCCTCGCCGGACTTTGTCTCTGCCTATTTATGAGTCCCCGGGAGCTGGCCGGCGCCGCCGGGCAGCGCTAGGAGCCGCGCCGCAGCGCCAGCCCCGCGGGGACGCCAGCGCCGAGCCGGGGGCCGGGCCCGCCCGGAGCATGACGGCCATCGGGGCGCTCCTGCTCTGCTCCTGCCTGGGGCTGCTGCGGCCGGGCGCCGGGCAGCCCTTCCTGCGGCTGCGGCCCTCGCCCAGCGACAACCTGCCGGTGAAGGACATCGTGGAGCACCCGGACCCCGAGTACGACCCGAAGGAGCAGGACCTGGACGAGCGGACTCTGCGCAAGAAGCTGGGCAGCCATTTCGACCCCGGCTTCATGGCCGTGGCCGTGCCGGGCCCCGCCAACGCTTCCGCGGGCGCCGAGGCGGCGGCGGGGCGGGCGCGGGCGGCGGAGCTGCGGCGCTTGGAGCGGGGCGGGCCGCGACTGCGGGTGGGCAAGAAGGCGAGGCGGAAGGTGCTGCAGTGGCTCTGGGCGTACACCTACTGCCCCGTGCTCTACACCTGGAAGGACCTGGGCGTCCGCTTCTGGCCGCGCTACATCAAGGAGGGCAACTGCTTCGCCGAGAAGTCCTGCTCGCTGCCCGAGGGCATGTTCTGCAAGCCCGTCAAGTCGGTCACCAAGACGTTCCTGCGCTGGCACTGCCAGGGCTGGTCCAGCCAGAAGTACTGCACCTGGATCCCCGTGCAGTACCCGCTCATCTCCGAGTGCAAGTGCTCCTGCTAGCACGGCCCCCGCGCCGCCCCGGCCCTCGCGCTGCTCTCTTTGCTCGTCTGCATCTTCCGAGGGGGGGTTCGTCCGCCCTCCCCCTCGGGGCGAGCGCGGGGCGTGATGGGGGGGTCGGGGGGAGGAACCGGGTCTGACTTATTTTAATGTTATTTTATTTGAAAGGGGGAGAAGCGAACCCAGGAACTGCAGGGCAGGCCAAAGGCACAGTAAAGCACTACAATCAGATGTCTATTTTTATACGTATATAGCCTTCTAACGAAAGGAAAATAATAATAATAAAGAAAAAAAAAACCCTAAAAAAAAAAATCCCAGCCGTGTAAATAGAGAGATTTTAAAGGAAAGGGGGAAATCGCAGCTGTTTTTTTTTTTTTTTAATTATTATAATTATAATTATAATTATTGTTATTATTATTATTTTAAAAACGTAGGACCACATTTTAAACCCTTCCCCACCGAACCCGAGCGCTCCCCCCGCAGAGGGCGGGGGGGGGGGCACAGATTTCTTTCTTGTCGAGATGGTTTTAACAACGGGAAAGGAAACCCCGGGGAAGAGCAGCAGCATCCCTGAAGGTGGCCGTTCCTCTGTGCTGTATTTTCCTTTTTTTTTTTGTCTTCTTCAGACGTTGTCATTGGTGTTCCGGCTCTGGGAGGGGAGGGGGGTGGGGGGCGTTAAGTGTATAACAATGACTTAAGGAGGAAGTTTTAAAGAGAAGTACAAATCTATGGAAGAGTGGAATCGTTTTGTTGTGTGGGAATACGTATAGTCACGTAGAGATGCTAAAGGAAATCTTCTGTGTACAGTTTATTTATTTTTAACGTTTGTGTATAGGAAAAAAAAGAAAAAGAAAAAAAAAAAAAAAAGAGCTAGAGATTATGCCAGAAACTATTGGAAATGTTTACTTGAATATTCCTTAAAAAAAAAACAGAACAAAACAAAACACATATCAATGTAAATAGGAGCTATCAGTGATGGAAACGTTTTTAGCAATAAACTCTATCTTTGAAGAACGGCGCCCGGAGCCCCGCGGGGTCACACAGGGAGCGGGGGCTGAGCAGAGCCCACGGAGCTGCGTGGGGAGCTGTGGGAACCCGCTGCAGGAGGAGAGCTGCGCTCACAGAGGGGCAGGAATGCGGTGCGTGGGGCAGGAGGCGCCGTCCGAAGTCATCGGGAGGTTCCCGCTTCGCTTCGCCATCCCAGGCTCCTTCATGCACTGTGCTTGGTGGATCTGGCTCTGGTTGAGGATCCTGGCCCATCTCATCCAGCTGCACGGCCCCGAGCCTCGCGACAGACCTGGCTGCAGCAGGGAAGGATGCATGGCAGCCCCGTGCCTGCCGCAGAGCAGCCATCAGGCCCACATCTCCCCATCGGCGCCGGGCTCTGAAGCAGCACCCGCTCCAGCTGGGCGCTGGCACCGCTCTGCCCGAGCTGCTGGAGGCCAGCAGGGAGGAGCCCGGGCACTGCGGCCATGGGGGGGCCCTGATGCACGGCCAGCTGTCTCCTTGCGTGCTCCGTGGGGGCTGCTGGTGGCCAGGAGAAGGTTTGTGCTGTTCTTTACGTGTGTGCGATCTGCCTGGCGTCCCTGAGGAACAAACCACCGCCGAGCGCCCTGTGTGTGAAGCCCATGGGGAGGCAGCGGGATGCTGGCTGGGGTCCCTCCAAGGGGACTGGGGTCTGGTGAGCCCACCCAGAGCTGGCAAGACCTGAGAGGTCATGCTCAGAAGGCGAGAGGTCAGAACGGGGAGAGGGAGAGGGCTCTTCTGATGGGCAGAGGTGAGAGGCGCACGGCTGCCCTGCAGCTGACGTCCCGCCCCATGGAGCGCGTGGCCATCCATCCCTATGGAACGTGTGCAGCGTGTGGCCGTCCCCATGGAGCAGGCCAACCTTCCCACGGGGCTGCCAGCAAGGCAGCGGGGATGAGGGGACGTGGAGGGCAGAGTGGAAAGGAGACCTCGCGACGGCAATGTGCAAAACATCAGGGGCATTTGGGAGAGGAAGGGGAAAGCTCATTTTGCAAGAGGAACAACATCTGTGGTGTGGGGGCCGAACATCTGTAGGAGGGAGCATGGGGGGAGGGCATTCTGGGAAAATATTTCTGACATAATCCCAACAGTATCTGGTGTGTTGAGATTTGGTTACAAATGGCCCTCTAACGTCTTTGTGCGTTTTGTTCTGCTGGTTCCAGGGGCACACAGAGACCCCGGCTTTGTGCTAACCTGGGAAATAAACCATTCGCTGGACTCAATGGCTGAGTTCAGTTGTGTGGGGAAGGGGGGCGGGAGCGGGGAAGGAGAGATTTGTGTGAACGCCGGAGAAAACCAGCCTGAAAGCCTCTGTGCCATGTGCTGTGGGAGGAGGGGGCTGCCCGCGTCTCAGGGGAGCGCCTGCTGGTCCCGCTCGAAGCGATGCGACGGCGGAGGGCAGAAGGGAGTGCGCCGGGCACCGAAGTGCCCCGTGGCTCCTGCGGGGCACGGGCAGGGGCTGGGGGGGCGGGCGGCCGGGGGATGCGCTGTCCTTTGCTGCCCGGAGACGCGATGAGTCGGACGTGCGACAGCCGGGCTGCGGGCACGATGGCTCACCCGTCCTCAAAGGAGAGAAAGACAAAGGGGAACGAGCCCGGCTCTTTGGTGCGGTCGCTTCATTGTCTCATCAAGCTGCTTGTGATTAAGGGACGGGCTGGAGGGGAGAGGGGGCACGACAGGCCTCCGTGAGACCGGCGGTGCGGTGGGTGCTGGCTCTGCACACGTGGTTTTTCCAGTCCCCCTGCCCCCAACTATGGGGTGGTGACCCGGAGGGAGAGGAGCCCGGAGCTGCAGGGGTGGGGGCATCCTGTAGGCTGGGTCATGCTTGTCATCGTGTTGGCAAGAGGTGGCTGTGGCCACACACGTGCAGGCATGCACACACAGGGTGTCCGGATGGCACCTCCGGCTGCACAGTGTCTCACGGGTTGATGCTGCCCTCGCCCTGCGGAGCTTTGCAGTCCATGCCCTTCCCTCCTCCAGGCAGAATTCCCACCTCTGGAATGGCCAAGCCTGCACTGCTCCCCATCTCTGTGCTCACCGTCACAGACTGTGATTTCAAAGTGAGTTTCCAGTGCCGGTGACCACAGCGCAGCGTTTGGGAGACTCAGAGGCTGAACCCCATCCTCCTTTGGGCAAGGCAGGGCAGGACACACGGTGGAGGACCCTGCAGCTGCCCTTTGTCACAGCAGGGAATCAAAGGTGCCTTTTCCCTGCACAGCCGGCACTGGCACCACAGTGCTCATCTGCTCCGACCCCGTGTGCTGTGTTACTCAGTTCCTGCGGTTCCATCACTCTGGATGTTTCCTCCTTGCAGTTCCTACCAGAGCCAGCTTGGAGCATTGAGCCCTTTGGGTCTGCTGAGGCTGCTATCACTGCTTTGTAGTGACAGAGTCGCCCGGATGCTGGCCTTTTTGCTGCTTGAAGCCCCGGTTTAGATGATCCCAGCTGCAGGCACTGGTTTGCCAGGTGGAGAGACAGTACAAGCTCAGGATGTCTTCTGACGTTTGAGTCAGTGGCCCAGAGGACTTTTCTCTGCTTTTCATATCCTATCTGGCTTTGGCACCAGAGCGGGTTAACTCTTTCCTCTCCATTTCCCAAGGCTCTCCTCGCTTACCTGTGCCAGCTCACCCTGTTTAGCTCAGCTCTGGGCAGACCTTGCCCTGCCTATGGCTGTTCTCTAGAAACACCACCTCTGCTGGCACTCCGGCTCTGCCGGGCTGGCCTTAATTCAGAGGGCCAGGGCTTGCATCTAATGCCAGATCCTGAGACACCCGGCTCAGGCTAGGTGATGACCTAAGCCTATCATTCATCATCCCTAGAAGAGCAGGCAAGCAATCTGCGGGCAATAATTGGCCTCCCTTGAACTTTCAAGCTGAGGCTAAACAGGGACTTTTCTCAATTCCCACAGCAGCAGGCAGCAGCCAGCACTGATATATCCACACTCCATGGGAGCAGCAGCGGTGGGCTCTCGTCCCACCATCTCCCCTGGGCTATCAGGTTTGAGGTTATGGGTTCCTGCTCAAGACCCATCGCAGGCTGTGCTCCTCCTCTCTGCTCTGCAGTGCACCGTCACTCCCTGAGTCTCCACGTGCAGCAAACCCAACCACGTGCCCGGTTGCTCCTAGGCAGAGCTGTGCACGGATCCCTCCACCACCAAAGGAACTCTCTGGGGCTTCACCCTCAGCCACGCCAAAGGCATCAGTTCCTCTGAAAACGTGCCCACGAGCCTCCATTCCCTTTGATGACTGAAAGCAAATGCTAACAGCAGTGCCACCCAGGAGGCATGGCTGCTCCTCGGTATTAGCTGCATGCTATTCTGCTTAAAAATGTCAGATGTGCCGTCAAGGAGAAGGGAGCCCATCACGTGGCACCCAGGAGCCCAATCCAAGAGGCAGAGCGAGGAAGAGCAAATCACAGCTCGTGGGGAGGACGCGCTCGCAGGCAGACCATTGGCTAAAATGGCTCTTTCAGGCAGATGGTGAATGAATCCATTCACAAAAAGCAGATCCAGTTTGCAAACAGCAAACCAGTCTACATATTTATTTTCATGTGCTGGATGAGACTGCCAGGGAGACATCGAAGTCCTGAAGCAGCTGTGTGGGACGTGGCTGGTGCAGCCGTGCCCAAGCTGTGCACAGATACAGGGATTTGGGGAAGGAGGATTCTGGATCCCTCCATCTGCAGGCCCTGCATTCCTCCCACTGCAGTTCTGTGCCCTGCTCCAAGCTACCTGCAGTGAGGTGCAGGTCTTTGAGAGCCGAGGAGCACCGCGGGCGCAGGGACAACCAGGCAGATGTGGCAGGAGGTCTGTTCCCCAGTGTCATCTGGGTGTCCTGAGCATGTTGGGTAGCACACAGTGAGAGAAACATTGCAATGAGTGACGGGTAAGGCTCCTCCTGGGACCTGGAGGCTGGGATTGAGCCATGCCACGTCTCCCATCGCACCACACATGGCCTTGTCCAGCCATCCCATGCTGCACACTGGAGGGCAGGTGACCAACTCACTGCCCAACCCCATTCATTAGGGTCCAGATCTTTCTCCCTACCTTTCAAACTACTACAAAGTTCGCTGAATTCAACAACAACAACAAAAAATCCATTATGGGCTTTGGAACTGATGCTGCTGGAGGCATGTGCTGAGGTCCTGAAGCTTCTAGGACAGGCAATATCAAAACCAAGCAGCACATGCAGCCAGTGCTTCCCAGTTCACAGCACTGGCTGTGCTGGAGAGTCTGCACGAGGTAAAGCTGCGTCTCCAAGCACCAGAGCAGGACAGGGAATGGGCATGGGGCCTGGGGGGGGCTAGGGGCAGCAGCAGCCCTGGAGGAGAACTCTTTGTTGCAGATGCTGGGGGATCGTTGGTATCCGCGTGTTTCTGTGAGCATTGTGCAAGAGCCACCAGATCCTTCTGAGGCTGTTGGTGTCTTCAGGCATCGCCTGGTCTGCTTCCACACCATTAACTGCCAAAAGACACTGTCTCTCCAGGAGGTGGTGCTCACAAAGGACCGGGCCGCCGGCCCTGGCTCAGCTATGAGTTCTCGAGGCCGTGACCATATTTCATCCTAGGGCTGAGAAGAAGCACTAGGCTGGACTCGGTGTTCTGCTCTTTTTGACCATATTTTAGGAAAGATTCTCCTTTGCCTCCTCCCTTCCCAACAGAAACTGCAGCCAACAGTCCTCTTGGACACCTCTTCGACTCAGAGAAGGTGGTGTGCAAGTCGGCACACAGCTGTGATGCTGGGCATTGATGGCTGTAACCAAATGCCTTTGTGAAGGTGGGGGGGGGGGGGGGAAGAGGGTGTGCAGTTTTGTAGCACCCAGTGGGTACCAGGGGGTGCTTTCTCAGCCCAAGCTGCCAGTGCTGAGCTGGGCTGCACTGCAGCTCAGGATTAGGGTTGGGGTTGGAATTAGGGTTAGGGTTGGGTTTAGGGTTAGGGTTGGGTTTAGGGTTGGGCTTGAGCTTGGGGCTGGGATTAGAGTTAAGAGTTGCAGTTGGGGTTGGGGTTAGGGTTGGGTTAATGTTGAGGTTAGGTTTGGGGCTTGAGTTTGGGTTGGAATTTGGGTTAGGGTTGGTTTTGGGGCTGGGATTAGAGTTGGGGTTAGGATTGGGGTTGAGGTAAGGGTTGGAGATGGAATTAGGGTTAGGGTTGGGGTTAGCGTTGAGGTTACACTTGGGGCTGGGATTAGAGTTTGGGTTGGGGTCGGAATTAGAGTTAGAGGATGCTCTGCATCACAGGAGTTGGATTTGGAGCGCGGGCTCCCAGGTACAGGGCTCCCGCTGGGCTAAGGGGTCGGCTCGGGCGCACCACCAAGGGTCTGCGTCGGTCCTGGGAACCCCGACAGGGCTCCCAGAGTGCGTCCTCCTCTCCCGTTCCTCTGCTGGGAGCCGGCCGGGCAGACAGGCCGGTACAGACGGCTGGACATGCCGACGTCCCGAGGGCCGGGCAGCCGGGCACGAGCCGGCGGTCGGACGGCCGGGCAGGCAGGCAGGGCCGGGCTCAGCGCGCACCGGAGCCGGGCGCCGCCGCGGGGGCCGTAACCGGGGAGCGAGCGCCACCTGGCGGCCGAGGGAGGGAGGGGGGCGGGAAAGGAGCCGGGAGGCGGCCCCGCGTTGCTCCGGGAGAGATTTCGGTTGGCGTTAGGAAGGATTTCTGCACGGAGAGGTGATCTGGCGGTGGGGCTGCCCTGGACTGGTGGCGGCTGCCGTCCCTGGAGGTGTTTAAGAGCCGTGGACGTGGCGCTCAGGGATGTGGTTTCGTGATGGAGCTGGTTGTGTTGGGCGATGCTTGGACTTGATCTTCTCCAACCTTTATGATCCTACGGTTCTGCAAAGCTTTGAGGCCGGGTTGGGCAATGGGTGTTGGATACATGTTGGATTAGGGTTCAGATGGGCGCTTTGGCTTCTGAACTGCTGCCACCATTCCTGGGGAGCCCGTCTGGCCTGCCCAGCCTCGCTGGAGCCGATGGCTCCCCTCCCCCTGGCCTCTGCGGCAGTCACTGGCCAACAAAGAGACCCAGGAAGTCCAAAGCGCTGTATGGCTTTCCTCTGAGCTGAAGTGAATTTGCTCATCATGGGGAACTCTAGCGTGCCTCGAATATAAAGGCTTCCTGAGGTGACTGAGTGAGCAAGCCTCCATCCTCCCAGTGGGAGTGGTAGAAGAAACACAAGCAAAGAAACCCTGCGTAGAAGAAAGGAGATATCCTCCATGAGTGCCCCAAGTGAACTGGGATACATCAGGGCCTCCATCTTTTTTGCCTATGCTCCAAGTGTCTGTACACAGTTGTTGTCCTGGTCCAGGTCCAGCCCTGTTGTCCAGCTCAGTTACTTCAATAAGCCTTCAAATTGCTTAACAAATACCACACGATGTTTCAACCCTGAGAATTTGTACTTTGGGCTCAAAATGTGATTTATCTTCATCTGCGCCTGAAAGATTTATCAGCCCCAATTAAGGGAATGGTTGTGCTCTTTAAAGTGTGGTTCTAGTCAGAAAAACCAACTGGAGTCTCCTTTCAGTGAGTAGGACACATGGCCAAACCAGAAGGAAAAACTGAGAAACCTTTTTCTAAAAAAATCCTCGTGTTTTTTGGTCAAAAATTTGGAAGTGTTGCTGAATTTAGAAACTTTTGACCAAGTCTGAAGCAAGCCAGGAAAGAAAGCGTGAAAATCCAGTCGGGTTTTTTTTCCTCTGTTCTTCATCAAAATTTCATATTTTGATGCAATTTTACATTAACAAATGCTGGCTGGCAGGATGCAGCACATCTGCTGCAGATTTCCATCCCTTTGCAACAAGGTTTGGGGATGCTTCTGTAGATGCATGGATGAGAATTAGAGCACTTGGTGCGCTCTGGGCAAGCGTGCATGAGGACAGACACCTGGGCATAGAGGAGTCCTGGTAAGAACAGCAGAGTTTCTACCAGAAAACCCAATGGCCCCACAGATTCAACCGCCCCTACCACACATCTTCCTTTTCTCTTGCCTTGGCGCTGAGCTTTGAGGGGAAGATTGGCCCTACTGTGCCCTGAGCGCCATTGGTGCACAGCTAGGAAATCCCAATGCCACGGATAGCTTTGGACAACGTGGCGTCCATTCTCCTCTCTGAATTGCTCTTCAACTCAGTCCCCGAGGTGCAGAACCTCCAAGGTGCTCGGAAGCTCTTGGAGGGTCCAAAATAACAAGCTCCAGCAGGGCAAAACCGCACAGCCTGGAAGGGCTGATCGAGAAATACAAGAGGCCCCTGAATAGTTGTCAAGGTTGGCTTTCAAGACGCCTTCAACCCAGAGCCATGCTGCTGAATGCACCTCATCTGCAGGACGAGCACTGAAGAATTCATGATGAGGTGTGGAAAACAGAGGCTTCCTTCAGATAGGACCAAAGTCTTTCAGTGCAGTTTGAACTTCAAGGAACGCCAACATTCTGAATGTTCAGCTTATGAAGCTGATGTGGCAGTGACCAAAGGAAAAAAAGGAGCCACGGGGTCATTTCAGGACAGATGCAGATGCAATCCTTGCCCAGTAAGTGCATGAATTCCTCATCAGCTTGCATGTGTCAATATGTGTTGCTTTGTTTTGTTTATTTGTTTTTGTTTTCCGAAGAGTATTCTTTGTAATTAAGCACTTTCTGTGCAGAATTTCAGGGTGAGTAATGAACATTACGTCTCTGCCGAGGAGCGCTGTGCCGTGTCTCATTTCTAGCTGTCGGCCTCACATCACAGGTATGGAACAAAACTCCAACCTTCTGTGAAGCTGAGAGGGCCCCAACCTCAAATTCAGCTGCCTCTGAGAGACCAGGTTGAACAAAAGCAGCATCGTGGTACCTGCTGCCTCAAGCTTTCTCCTGGACAAGTGGGAAGGATTATAATCACATCGACGAGCGAAATTTTCTCTGTACAGGCTGCCTCCATTTGGCTGTTCAGTGCTCTCTGGAAACTGCACTTCAGCATCACAGCCCAGAGCCCTCAGCCATCGAGCTGAGAACCACAGCTAGCACTGCACAGACACCTCCGCAGGACTCCCCAGCTCGTCACAGCGCTGCTCCTGGGGTGGATCTTCACCTTCAGCTTTGTTCAATGTCCCCGGGCCCTTCCTGCTGGAGGTGTGAATTTCCACATCTCAGGGCTGTTTGCTGGGGCGCAGGAGCTCCAAACACCAGCGGAGCAAAGCAGAAACGCCGCAGCCTACGCTCTGGCTCAGACCTTCTCGTTGTGAAGCGCTGTACCGCTGGAATCCGCAGCTCTCCAGCGCCTCCTGGTTAGAAGCGGAGGTGTGGGCCAGGAGGACGCCTTCATTCTCACCTGCACACGTGAAGACAGGCTTCACTCCTTTCCGTGCTCGTTCTGCTTTTACAGAACACGGGACTATCAGATGAGCTGCTTGGGTGAGAGTCCAAACCCTGGTCCCGAGCTCCAGCTCCTCAGGTTGGGGCTGCTGGGAGACATCTGCCACCCAGGGCTGAGAAGAGGCTCCCAGACCCGTTCAGAAGAAAACTGTCGCTGCCTGCTTGGCTCCAGAGCTTGGACGGGAATTCCCTTGTTTTTCACGAGCAGGCTGAGCGGTCAGCACATACCACGAGCAACAGTCAGAGGAGTAATAAATAGCCTACCCAGACCAGAAGGAGACAACCTGTTCAGACTGGGCCGCTCATCCCTGCGCCGGGCAGAATGACTCCTGCTCTGCGTCAAGGCCTCGTGCGTGCCGAGGGAAGGACGCCCAGTCTGCCCCAAACGGGTCCTGCAGGAGCTGCCATGGTCTGCACGTCCGTCTGCACGTCCCAAAGACGTGGCAAGCGGCTGCGAGGGCTGCCTTTGTTCCGGCAGGACATCTCCCTCCTGCAGCCCAAGCCGTGCCAAGAGGTGGAAGCCATCGCTGCTTCCCGTTTGGGAGCGTGCTGCAGAGTCCTCCGATGTCCTAACCAAGGTTCCAGCTTTGCTAGCTTTGCTCATTCTCCAGAAAGAAGAGCACTTTGAAAACGTTTGAGTTCCACAAATCATCCCAGGAAGATCCTGTTTTCCCACTTGACGTTTCTTAGGCCACCCGTAAGATCGTGGGGAACAGGAGAGGCCCCAAATGGTCAGCAAGCCCGCTGCTTCACGTCTCCCCGCTCTCCTCTTCGAGGTCTAAACCAGAAGCAGGCATGAAGGACGTTCCTACTGCTCCAGGCCAACGTTTCCTCCTAGTCACCTCGTGCCGAGCATCAAAAATAGCACAGCCAGGGGGTTGTGAAGTGCTCTGAACCTGAAAAGTGCTAACTAAGAAAATAAAGCATGAGAGAGTGTTATTAATAAATGCCAGCCGCCGTTATATAACTCCTAATCATGAGCTGTGTCTTTCGGCCCCCATTGTTCCATTGTCAGGCCCCATTATCTGGGAACTCGTACCCACCGACCACAAGAAATAGCCTGGGCTCTGCTGGTTTGCAAACTTTGTTGCTGGAAAGCTTTTCATGCAATTGTTTTTGCTATGCGCTGTTGCCTTCCTTATTGTACAGATGTGGGTGTGTATCGCAGCCCACACCCTCTGTCTCTTGCCCCAGGAAAACTCTGAAACTGAGCTGATCAGACTCAGCGAGTGTTTTCCCGAAGAATTCTCTTTAAAAACAACAACACTCAAACTAAAAAAACTCTCCTTTTCCTGAAGTGAAGCTTGTGCTGGAGGAAGACGCCGGCCTGCAACCCCAGTAGAATAAAGACTGCACTTTATCCTCAGAAGAGACTCCCTGCAGGACTGGCAGTGCCCTGGTCCTGCTGCAGAGCAAAAGGGAGCATGGGCTGGCTCTGGCTCAGGGACTCATTCAGAGCAGGGCATCTCCGCCACTGTAGGGCTGGGCTGATCATCTTTGGCCAGAGCTTGCTTTCTCCTCTGCTTCTTCAGAGACCAAAAGCACACTCTGGAGCCCAAGCCGTGGGCTCAGATCCAGCAATACCCAAAGAAGAGCAGGAGGGCTGCTCACACTCTCCAAGTCCAACCCATCTCCCCCACATGATGCTTTTCCTTGCCAGACACCACTTGGCCTCCTGGATGGAGGGATAGAGTTCACCCTCATCAAGTTTGCTGATGATATGAAGCCAGGAGGAGTGGCTGACACACCAGAAGGCTGTGCTGCCATCCAGCAAGACCTGGACAGGCTGAGAGTTGGGCAGAGAGGAACCATAGGAAGTTCAGCAAGGGAAGTGTAGGGTCCTACATGGTGAGGAATAACCACATGCAGCAGTACAGGTTGTGGGCTGACCTGCTAGAAATGAGCTCTGTGGAGAAGGACTTGGGTGTCCCTGTGACTAACAGGCTGACTATGAGCCGTCACTGTGCCCTCAAGGCCAAGAAGGCCAATGGTGTTTTGGTTGATCAGCAGTTGACCAAAGGCTGACCATGAGCCAGCAGTGTGCCCTTGGAGCTAAGAAGGTGAACGAGAGACTGGGATGCATTGCAGAGTGTGGCCAGCAGAGCCAGTGATGTTCTTCCCCCTCTGCCCTCCCCTGGGGAGGCCACATCTGGAGCACTGGGTCCAGTTCTGAGCTCCCCAGCTCAAGAAAAGCAGGGACAGGGTTGAGCTCATCACTGTGGATGGGGCTCTTTTCAGCAGTGCCCAGCAACAAGACAAGGGACAAAAGGTACAAACTGGAGTATAGGAAGTTCCATACAAACATGAGAAAAAACTTCTTTACTTTGAGGGTGACAGAACCCCATAACAATCTGCACAGAGAGGTGGAGGGGCTAGAGTTTCCTTCTCTGGAGATATTCAGAACCCACTTGGATGCTTTCCTCTGCAACCTGCTGTAGGGAGCTGCTTTAGCAGGGGGTTGGATTGACAACCCCCAGAGGTTCCTTCCAACCCCTATGATCCTGAGATTCTGTGACTCTTCAGGCTCCACCAGCACCTCACACTTTCCAAAGACCTGAAAAGGACCAACAATGTTTCTATGCCTCGATGGGGATCCTAGGGTTCTCTGCATCACCTTTGTGCTGGTCAGTACAGAGGGCTCTGCAGCTCCGGTGCTGGCTGTTGGTGTTAGCTGGGTTATGGCAGTTGGGGTTGATAGCACAGTTGCTTTCCCAGGCTCAGGCTAGAGCTGACCATACAGAAAAATGGCTTTCTGGTCAACACAGATTTTTTTTCTGAACTTTGCCTGGGCTTGGGAGAGAAATTATAAATCAAAACCAGAAAACGCTGGGCAAACAGCTTTTGGTGCTCAGTTTCCGAGGCCTTTATTTTCTCTACCAACAACATGTTTTAAAAATCAGTGCATTTTTTCCCTCTTTTTGCTGGAAAACCTGAAATGACACAGGGAGCTAACAATAGTAACAATGCCCAACCAAGTCATCGGTGTTTTTCAATCAGCTCCAATGCAAACTTCGGTGCTGGCTGGGGAAGGATTTGTTATTTTTCTGACCAGGTTCGTGAATACATCCAGACCAAGGAAAGCCGCCGACCCATTCCTGAATGGTTTTCCCTGGAGTTCAGCCAGCACCTCACACCTCCAGCAGCAGTGACTACCGAGCTCTGCAGCGCTGCAGGGATGGGGACAGAAGCGAGGAGCATCACCCAGCACAGCAAAGGGACCGCAGCGCTGCGCTGCAACCACAGCGAGGTCGTGCTGAGTGTGTGATCGTCGCTTTGAAGCAATGCAATGGAGCAGAACATGCATGGCCACCATCAGGCAACTTCTGGTCTGCTCCTGTCCGGTCAATCCCGGTGTTTTCTCTTTAAGGAGCAGGGCTGGAGGTTGGATGTGCTGTGTGGATAGCTCAGCAGCCCAGGAGACCGCTCCCCTGGGACCTCTGCGTGGCACAGAGACGTCTACCTAACAATTGAGGGAATATTTTCCACCCAAAGAATCCATCTCGTGGTCCCCTCTTCGTTTGTGACACAAGGGAAAATGTGAAGCAGCCAAGACGCTTGAATCACTGTCCCAAACAACATATAATGAACTCATAAAATCAAAGGCAGGGTTTGTTTCAACCCGTGCTGCCAGGGCTCCTTGGACATTGTCTGGAATGAATTTAAGTTGTTACAAAACTCTCTGTCTCTATGTGTGTGTCTCTCTTCCCCCCAGACCGTCTTGCTTCTCTTCCCCCTCACGCTCTGCTTTCCTCTGATCTTTCCCTTCCTTCCCCTCCCACCTTTCCTCTCCCTCTCCTGCCTCCTCTCCCCACACCCCCCTCCCTCTCCATCACCCCAGCTCCACTACACCCAGCTCCCTGGGTTTGCTAGCAGGACACCCCAGCACTGCCCAGCCTCCTTCCCAGGACAGACCCGAATGAAGCTCCAGAGCTGATGAGCAAGGATGGCTGCTCAGTGCCGTGCTGCCATGCCACAAAGACTCCTCAGGGCTGTACCACAGTGGCTACTCAGCTCCATGCTCAGGGGTGGAACTGGGGGTCAGTGACCTCCCCAGGCAGCAAAGCAGGACCAGCCCTTCTGTGAGCACAGTCTGGTACTGTGCTAGGGCAGGGACATGCTGGGGTGGGGACGTGAAGGGACAGGACATACTGAGACAGGAACAATCTGGGATAGGAAATGCTGGGATGGACATACACTGGGATGGATGTACTAGAACGGGGACATGCTGAGATGAGGACACAGGGGACACAGGGGAACGGGGTCAAGCTGGGACAGACATGCTAAACAAGGACATGGTGGGATGGGAAATGCTGGGAAAGGGCCATGCTGGCTTATGTGGGTGTTGAGGTGAGGGGCCACGCAGCTGTGCTTGGAAGAGAAGTGTGCAACCCTTCCGCACAGCCCGGCTCTGGGAGCACCATGCTGCCCAGCCTCTGCTGGGCATGAGGCTTCTGCTACCTCGTGCATGCCTATTTGAGCAAGTTCTCACCCTCCTCCTGCATCCTCGTGGGTATTACTCTCAGCCCTGCAGCCTACCTGCAGGGAATGATGGAGTGGAGTGTCTGTGGGTAAGGATCAGGGCGAAGGCCTGTAGGGGAGACATCGTAGTTGGGGTCTGTTATAGACCGCCTAGTCAGGACGAAGAGTTGGATGAGGCATTCTATGAGCAGCTCGCAGAAGTCACGCGATCGCCAGCACTTGTTCTGATGGGAGACTTCAACTTCCCTGACGTATGTTGGAAATATAATATAGCGCAGAGGAAGCAGTCCAGAAGGTTTCTAGACTGCGTGGAAGATTGCTTCCTTATGCAACTGGTAGGAGAGCCTACCAGGGGCAGTGCCCTGCTGGATCTGGTCTTCGCCTAACAGAGAAGGACTGGTGGGAGAAGTGAAGGTTGGGGACTGTCTTGGACAGAGTGACCACAGAATTGTAGAATTCTCCATTCTCGGGGATGTCAAAAGAGTGGTCAGCAGAACTGCCTTCTTGAACTTCCAGAGGGCAGACTTTGATCTGTTCAGGGAGCTGGTAGCGCGGGTCCCTTGGGAGTCGCTTCTCAAGGGTAAAGGGGCACAGGAAGCCTGGACGCTTCTCAAGACCGAAATCTTGAAGGCACAAGAACAGGCTGTGCTGAGTGCCGTAAGGTGAGCCGCAGGGGAAGACGACCGGTGTGGATGAGCCAGGAATTACTGTTGAGACTCAAGGAGAAAAAGAGAGCCTACATCCTCTGGAAGAAGGGACAGGCTGCTCGGGGAGATTACAAAGAAGTAGCTAAGGTATGCAGGGAAGAAGTTAGGAGGGCGAAAGCCCAACTTGAGCTCAGGTTGGCCTCTGCAGTAAAAGACAACAAAAAATCCTTTTATAAATATATCAATGGGAAAAGAAGAATCAAAGATAATTCTCATCCTATACTTGATGCAGCAGAGAACGTGGTCACTGAGGACAAGGAGAAGGCTGACATCCTCAATGCCTTCTTTACATCTGCCTTTAATAGCCAGATCAGTTATCCTCTGGGCTTTTTATGCTCCGATCTGGAAGTCTGGGACACAGCACAGAAGATGCCCCCAGCAATTCCAGTGGAGACAGTCAGAGAGCTCCTCCTCTGTCTGGACTGTCACAAGTCCATGGGACCGGATGGGCTGCACCCTCGGGTGCTGAGGGAGCTGGCGGGGGTGATTGCCGAGCCCCTCTCGGCCATCTATCAACTCTCCTGGTTAACTGGTGAGGTCCCAGAGGATTGGAGGCTTGCTGATGTGGCTCCCATCTTCAAGAAGGGCCGCAGGGAGGATCCGGGGAAGTATAGGCCTGTCAGCCTTACCTCAGTACCAGGGAAGGTTATGGAGCAAATCATCTTGGATGAGATTGCACAGCATGTACGCAGTGTCCAGGGGATCAGACCCAGCCAGCACAGGTTTGTGCAAGGCAGGTCGTGCTTGACCAACCTCATCTCTTTCTACAACTGGGTGACCAGTCTGATAGATGAGGGAAGGGCTGTTGATGTAGTCTTCCTAGACTTCAGCAAAGCCTTTGACACGGTCCCTCTCATGCTTCTTCTGGGGAAACTGGCTGCCCGTGTTCTGAACAGATAGACACTGCTTTGGGTAAGGAACTGGCTAGAGGGCCGTGCCCAGTCGGTCATGGTGAATGAAGTCCAGCTGGAGACCCGTTTCAAGTGGTGTCCCCCAGGGGTCGGTACTGGGGCCGACCTTGTTTAATATCTTTATTGATGACCTGGATGAGGGGATTGAGTGCACCCTCAGCAAGTTTGCAGATGATACCAAGCTGGGAGGTGGTGTTGATCTGCCTGAGGGTAGGGAGGCCCTTCAGAGGGATTTAGACAGGCTGAACCGCTGGGCTGAGGTGAATGGGATGAGGTTCAACAAGGCCAAGTGTCGGGTCCTCCATTTTGGCCGTAACAACCCCATGCAGCATTACAGGCTTGGGGATGAGTGGCTGGATGAGTGTGAAGAAGAGAAGGACCTGGGGGTGTTGGTTGATGCTCGGCTGAACGTGAGCCGACAGTGTGCTCAGGTGGCCAAGAGGGCCAGCGGCATCCTGGCCTGCATTAGAAATAGTGTGGCCAGCAGGAGCAGGGAGGTGAGCATCCCCATGTACTCAGCACTGGTGAGGCCGCATCTCGAGTGCTGTGTTCAGTTTTGGGCCCCTCACTGCAGGAAAGATGTTGAGATCCTGGAGCGTGTCCAGAGAAGGGCAACGAAACTGGTGAGGGGTCTGGAGCACAAACCTTATGAGGAGCAGCTGAGGGAGCTGGGATTGTTTAGTCTGGAGAAGAGGAGGCTCAGGGGAGACCTCATTGCACTGTACAACTTCCTGAAGGGAGGTTGTGGTGAAGAGGGATTTGGCCTCTTCTCCCAGGCAACAAGCAGGGCACAGGGCAATGGCAGCAAGTTATATCAGAGGAGGTTCAGGTTGGACATAAGGAAGAACTTCTTCTCTCAGAGAGTGGTCAGGCACTGGAATGGCTGCCCAGGGAGGTGGTGGAGTCACCGTCCCTGGCAGTGTTCAAGACGCGTCTGGATGACGTGCTGCATGATATGGTTTAGTACTAGTGGTGGCAATGGTGACGAGGAGACGGTTGGACTGGATGATCTTATAGGTCATTTCCAACCTTGTGATTCTTGTGATTCTTGTGATTCTTGTGATTCTACCTGCGTGCCAGCAGTCCCAGAGAGGCCAAGGAAGCAGGCGCTTGGATCCCACCAGCACTTCAACACTCAGGGATTTGTTGCCATCACACTGCTGCTCACAATCACGCAGACTCTGTAGCCACAGGCTGCTAGCAGAGAGCACAGGGTTCTGGGTTCTGCTGGAGGCAACAGTGGAGAAGCACTGGCTGTGATGCTTTGGAACAGGAGCTGCCCTCTCCACAAGTGCCACACTGTGCCCACTGAGCTGCACAGCCATGCCCCGAGTGCTTGAGGGTTTCTAGAATCCCAATCTCAGCCCGCCCAGCACTGAAGGTTGGATCGGTTTGGAGCAAACTGAACCAAACCTCAGCCCTGGCCATGGCAGAGCCCTGCATGAGCAGCTCCTGGCTCACGGGATGGCTCCATCCACCAGGCTCAGGGTGCAGTGCAGGCACCAGCAATGCTGGGCAGCACGGCTTCTGTGGGGAGGTCTGCAGTGGGAGCTCTGGGAATGTCCCTGCAGCATGAGGAGCGTGCTGTGCTCCAACCGCAGTGCCTGCAGCCACTCTCTGTGTTGGACACCCGCTCTCCAGCATCACGAGGAGCTGTCAGCACAACTCATGTGCCAGAATTTTGTGAGGCAGGGGGACATCGCCCTGCTCCTGCAGACCTGGGGCTGGTGGGCACAGCTTGGAGGTGACAGGGGGTGTCCCCAGCCCCCAGGGATGCTGAAATTCATTCAAAAAGCTCTTGTTCTTCATGCTAATGCTGAGGTTTGCTGACTACTCCAGGCCTGTGGACAGTTTTTGGGCCCCTGAACAGCAGCGCTCATCCCTTGCAACTCGTTGAGGTGTCCCCCAGGAGCAGCCCTTGCTCTGCACCCACGCAACCCCACTCAGCGAGCACCCAGCTCTGCCTTCGCTTAGAGCAAAGGTCCCGGGGGCTCAAACAGAGGGAGAAAGCGGCAGCGGCACTTGCGGAGGAACCAGGGCTGCAGCACGGAGCCGACGGCGGTGAGACGGCTCCATCTCCTGGCAGCGCCGGGGCCGGATCCGGCCTCGTACCGTCCGCACCACTCGCCCAGCAGAGCTGTGGGTGCTGGGACGTGCGGGGGTCACTGAGCACTGCTCACCCACCTGTCTGCATGTCTGTCCTGGCCCCAGCACCCTCCTCCTACAGCACTCTGCAAGTGTGTTTTTACACACCTCTGAGCTGGGTGGAAAGGGAAAAAGTGCACACAGCATCGCTCTGCAGCAGTGATGTCACACCTTGATTCTTTTCTCCCCAGGCCATTGCACATTTTTCAACCAACAGTCCCTGTCCCCAGCAGGATCTGGTTCTCACTTCTGCTCATGCTTGAAAATGGGTGTTTATGTCAGCGACAAACAGCTTGTGGGTAAATGAGAGCTGGGCCGCAGTGGCTCAGCATTCCCCTGGGAGGATGGGGGCACGTTGCAAAAGCACGTTGATCTCTGCAGAGCTCACAGCTCTCTGCAGTGCCACGCTTCATTTCCCAGGGACTGCAGGGGTGACCTGCGCACAGAAGAGACCAGGTGTGGGGACAGGCTTTGAGCACAGCACGGCGGGGAGATGTGTGTGCCAGGAGAACTGCAGCTTGGCAAGGGGAAGGCGGGTGAAGGGCAGAGCATCCTTCAGAGAGTAAACGGCACAGAGAGAAGGGAAACACGGCAACTGTGGAATCGCCCTGAGGACAACCTGGTGGCTAAGGTAGGATGCTCTTCTCCCACTCACTGGGACAGCAGCCCGCTGGGAGCAGCAACGGGACGAGTCCTTCTTTCAGGCAGCAAATCTTCTCCTTGGGAAGATTTGAAGGGAGCACTCTGGAAAGGGGAAAAAAGGGGCGGCAGGACCGCCCGGGGACCTGAGCCCGCCCCGCACGGAGCGTTTCCCCGCGCCTTCTCTCTCCTCCGCCCCGCAGCGCTGCTCGGGGGATGCGGGACCAGCAGAGGGCGAGCGAGCGCCGCGCAGCGCCGGGAACCCCCGGAACGGGGCTCGGTGCGGGACCGCGGCCCCAGCGCTGCCGGCGGGGCCGGGGAAGGGAGCTGACAGCTGGGGCAGCGCTGAGGTGCCCGGCCCTGGGTACCTGCGGAGGGTGCGACGCCCGTCCCGAGTAGGGGTTCCTCCGACGGCCGTGTCCGTGTCCCCACCGCTAAGTGAGGAGCCTGCCTGGCACCAACCGTCTCCGTCTCCCTCATGTTCCACCAGGCTGGCACAAGGAGAGGAGCGGATGGGCACACAGAGAGCAGTGGGTGTGATGGGCAGAGCTCCCCGTGGGCAGCAGGGCGACAGGAAAAGCGCAGCCCATGCACCCACTTTTCCTCCCAGCCCTCCTTCCCACAGCCCGGGGGTCTTTGTGATGGCTGAGCATCACTGGGCTGTCAGGTATCCCCGTGCCAAAGGACAAACGCTGGCACCCAGCAGGGTCTCAATAGTCCAGCTCCCACTGCGGCAAGAGTTCAATCCCTGTTGCCTTCCTCAGCACCCAGTTTGCCAAAAGCCCAGATTCACTTTTTTCTCTTGAGCCCTTGTCTACTCCTGGAAAGAGGGAATGTGCAGGGAGCAATGGAAATGGGAAACCAGGTTCTGAGTCTTCTGTCTGGGCTTCTGCTGATGTGAGGTCTGTGCACACCAGCTCCAGGACTCCCCACACAGAGGCCAACCTCTCTCGTGTCACTTGTGGGTCCCAGGACAAGGGAGTCGGTGCTTTCCACTGATTGGGAAAACAGAGATTTTGGAAGGTCACCCAGCCTTGCACCACACTGCATCAACCAGGCCAAGGTGGCTCAGCATCACAGTTCACGTTTGTGATAGTTCTTGTGTTTTCTGGTGGGGAAAACACCCTCAGATCAGTTGCTGGGATGACTCCAGCTTTGTATCTTGGAGCTGTACTCCCTTCTGCCCCTTCTCCTCAGTCATTCCACTCTGCTTCCAGGCCCTTGCACAAAGTCCTGTACTTCCTTGACATCCTCCTTCTGCACCACGCTCACATCTGGCTCACACACATTGGCCCAGTGTTTGCCTGCCCCGTCGGTATCTGCACTGCACTGCTGGAGCTTTGCAGCTTGCAGCCTCCTGGCTGCCCGAATTCCAAACAGAGACAACGCAACACACCTACTGCACCCGACTTCAGGAGTCCGGAGCTTCCCCTGTCCACCTCCTACTTCCCTTCACTGTCACTCAGTGGCTTTGCCCTTGTTTATCCCTTTTCCCTGTGCTGGGGAAATACATTTTGTGCTACAAGGTTGCAAGCTGCAAACAGTCTTTCCCCTGGGCCTTGCGGCCAGCTGGGGTCTCCTCCTCCAGCATCTGCCAGCCCGGCGGGGGAGACCCCTCCCCTGCAACCTGCTCTCCCGAAGCAACAGGATGTGGCTAACCGGCTCCTCCGGGAGCGGGTGATGCGGGCCGGGGCCTGGCGCAGGTGGTGCAGCGGGTGGGCAGCTCCAGCGCCGTGCGAGCGCCGTGCCCTTCCGCAGTGCCCTCCTCGGTCCTGGTGCTCGTTGCAGCGACATCCGCGGGTGGGACTGGGGGGGGTGAGCCTGGGGACCACGCTGCCGTGAGCTCAGCCTCGGTGGGCTCAGGGAGCAGGGGGATCCAGATCCAGGTTTTCTGCTGCCCTCCTCACCGCCTCACACAAATGCTGATTAAATTAGTTTCACCCCCCCACACACAGCCGGCACTCCTGGAGTCAGCTGGAACGCAGGTGGCCCGGGATGGCTGGGGGCAGGCAGCTGCTGGGGGGCCCGGGGCCGCCGCGCTGGGCAGCCTGTGCCAGCGAAGATGCCCACGTCCCTCCTCCCTCCTGCCCAGCCACCACGGGCCGAGCGCCGGTGCGGCAACGCGTGAAGAGCCCCCGCATCACGGGACGGAGCCGATCGTGTAAGGAACGGGAAGCTGCTCCTCGCCTGGTATATCCCTCGTCGCTTCTGCCCTGGGAAGCAGGGGAGGATTAAGGGCCGCTTTCCTCGCAGAGCGCACCCCGCTGATGGGCGCACGTCGGGCAAAGCGCGCTGCCGGCGGGGGGAGAGCGGAGAGCGACCCGGGGCTCCGGGGTGGGGGTGGCATAAGGGGGGGCAGCGCGGCCGGGCGGCAGGTGGGAGCCTCGACGGGGACGGCTCTCCCGGCGGGGCGGCCCTTTGCTTCTCTTCCCCTCCTTCCCTTCTCCTCCCGGCCCGCTGCGTTCCGCTCCCAGCCCCCGGCCGGCCCCTTCCCGGCCCGCTGCGCTCCCGGCGGGGCGGCCGCGGCGGCGGGAGGGCGGAGGCAGGGCTGGCAGCGGCGCGGCGGGCGGCGCACACACGCACACACACCTCCCTGCATGTGATTAAATGGCTCGAAATCTGCTTCTGATTTCCTCGGGGAGGTGACTTTTCCCTTCTTTTCAACCCGGGATTTATTGGAGCCTTTTTACTCCGCTTCCAGGCAGCGACCGGGACTCGGGTTCTCCGCTTCTTGGCTTTTGTATTTTTTTTTTTTTTTGTGTGTGTGTGGATCTTTTTTTTCCCCCTAAACTATTATTTTTTCCTTTTCCTCTCCTTTTCTCCTTCGCTCCTTCCCCGCCGCCCCACGAGCAGCCACGGGCAGTGCGGTGGAGCGGGCGGGAGCTCTGCCGGCTGCGGGCACAGCGCTGTGGACCCGCCCGCAGCGCCGGAGCAGCGCTCCCGCTTCGCTCTATTTCGCCTTATTTTGCTTTCGCTCTAGTCTTTTTTTATTATTATTATTTCCTGGAAAATTATTATTATTGCTCTCTTTTTTCTTTCTTTCTTTCTCTTTTTCTCCTTTTTTTTTTTTTTTTCCTTTTTTTTTTTTTTTTTCCTTTTTTCCTGTTGCCATCAGCCAAGGGAAGGGGAGCGGCCCCGCACTGCCGCCCGCGCTGCTGTGGCGGCCCCGGCTCCTCTCGCCGCCGCGGCCCCGGACCCTCCGGCGGACCGAGCCCGCTACCTGCCTGGCCGCGGTAAGCTGCTCCTCCAACTTCCCGGCGCGGGAAGCTGCACCCCGCGTCCCTTCCCACCGCTCCCTCCCTCGCTGCCTTTTATTCCTCCCCTTTCTCCCCCACCCGCCCTTCCCCCTCCCTCCCCTCCCGTTTCATCCTTTCTCTCCGGTCTCGCCGAAAAACGGGACTTTCCCCCGCGGTGCCCCCACGGGCACGGCCGAACCCCCGGCACGGAGCTCCGTCGCTCCGCGCTTTGTCCCGGCCCGGCTCGGCCCTGCGGAGGGGGGAAGGGAGTGCCCGGAGCTGCGCGAAGCTCCGCGGCCTCGCTGCCCCCGCGCTGCCGGGAGGGACCGCAGACCCGACCCCCAATGCGGGAGCAGTGCCCGGTTGCTGCGGGCAGCGAGCGCTGGCACCTCGGCGGTGCTGCTCTGCCAGGGTCGGGGACCGTCATCCTGCACGGTGAAGGGGGGGTTCCCCTCGGGAAAGGCTCCCGCGAGCTGCTCTCAGCTGCGGAGCGTTCGGGCTGCTGGAGAACCCCCGGATCCCCTCCCCCCCACCCCCACCATGCCTTGGCCCTACACTGCAGTTGGGGGAAGAGCTGCCCCTGCACAGCGCCGTGTGTGAGCGGGGGGTGAGGCGGGGAGAAGGGAAGCCCGGCTGCGTTCGGTGGTTTTCCTTTTGCCTTTCTGTCCCAGAGCTGTTGCTGAACCCTCATTTTTTCGAAACGCCGTCCCTCCCACAGCTTTCCCGTGCCGCTGGAGAGTGGGTGGGTGGATGGAAATACCTTTGCTGGGATAAGGACTGGCTGCTGCGCTGGGGATGTGGTGCTCAGCAGCCTCTCACGCGGCCCGGCTCTCACCATGCTGTGAGCAGGGAGGTGAGGAAGGCCGAGGATGGAGCAGTGCGGGTCCTGCCAGGCAGCACTCGTGTGTGCATTCAGCTGTGGTGAGCTCAGATGCATGCGGGCAGGAGGTGAGATGGGAGCTAGGCTGAGCATCCCCACCTCTGGCAGTGCTGTCTGTGAGGGACCCACAGTGGTGCTGAGGGTATCCTGTGGTGTGCAGCCCTCAATAGCCAGGAGTGACACAGGTCCTCCTTCCCTCACTGAATCCACTGCTGTCCACTCCCAAGGCGAGGAGGGACCGCAGCTCCCTGTCGAGACAGGGCCTGAGCCATGCTGCAGACACCCGCTTCGAGGCGTTGTGATGGATGGTGGCACCTTCCCTTTCTGCAGTATTCCCGTTATAAAACAGAGGGAGCTGCTGTGCTTTCCTGACTGCCCGGTGAAGGTCCTGCTGTTCCAGCACTGGATGTGCTGTTCCGTGGGATCCTCACCTCCCGGTGAGGTGTGCAGCAGGAAGGCATCAGGTCCGTATCCATGGCAAGTGCCATGCTGGCTTTGGCAGGAACGAGAGTGAGCCTGGAGAGAAGGATCTTGTGTGTGGGGATGCAGCTTCCACCAAGGAGCCTTGCAGAATGCAAGCTGCCAAGGAGCCCAGGTGGAGGGGTGCTGGCAGCCAAGGGCTTTCGGCATGGCATGCTGAGGGGCTTCCTTGGGCAGCAACTGGGGGAGGTGCAGAGCTGGGCAAGGGCCCTGGGGGGAGGCAAGTGGCAGTGCAGGCCCTGGACATGTGTTCCCAATGGGGCTGCCTCCATCTGCCCTCTCCAGGGAAGCAGCACCTCTGCCTCCTGTTCCCCCACCTCCCACCTGGGCCCTGCTCCATAAGGAAGCAATTATTCTGTGCCCCCACCAGTCCCTGCCTGAGCCTGCGCAGGACACTTAGGCTCAGTATGGAAATGCGACAGATTTTCCATATTCCACTTTGCCCCGTGATGTTAAAAACGTACGTGACAGCCTCTTCCAAATGCTGCAGACTTGGCTGGCGGTCAGTAACAGGCAGTGTGACACCAGGGGCATGAAACATGGTACCCATAGCCAGGGAGAGAGAGGACGAGATGTCAGAGTGCAGCGCGCTTCCGGCCCCGTTGTCGTGAGCCATCCCGTACCCGATGTGAGAGATCTTTCAAAGCTGGCCAAATGTTCTCATCTCTGAATACCATTTTAAATATTCATCCAGACTATTTTCAACATCTGTGCCCGGCATGTTGTGAAAAGGCAACAAGGGCCGTTATGGAAACCAGATCGCTTTATTCCCAGATGGAGTGGAAAGGGCAGGAGCCGTGAGGGCTCTGCGATGGGGCCGAGCGCCGTGGGGAGTGATGGGAGGGTCCCCAGTGTGTGACAGAGCGAGTCGAGTGGTCACAGAGATGAACCAACGTGGCAGCATGGAGGCGGCTGTGCTCTCTGCTCCCACAAGGCTGGGGCTCGGTGGGTTGCTGTTATCGGGTGAGGAGATCTGCAGCTGGTGGGAAGTGCTCGCCCCGCTCTGCGGTGAGTTCAGTGTCACGGGGAAGCGGGTTCAGCCCCACTGTGCCATGAGCCTCACTCCAGCGAGGGGACAGGCTCTGCTCAGAGCTAAACGGGGCACTGCACAGCCACAGCAGGTCCTCCCTGGGGGCAGCTCACCGAAAGCTCCCAAAGTGGGTGATGCATCCGAACGTCTTTGACACCTCCGTGCACATGTCTGCGCGGCCTTGGGGTGGTTTGGGTGGACTCCTTTTTTTTTTTGTTGTTTTCGATAACCTAGGAAATCTGGGCACCGTTCCTCCCTTTTGTAACGTCAGACTGAAGCTAATTCAAGCCAGGCCAGATGCTGACCACAGGTATGCCAGTGTAAATTTGAATGGAGTCGCTTACGTCTTGCTTGGCCTGGTCTGAATGGAGCTGCTTCTGTCTGATGCCAGAGGGGCTGAGGTCAGAATCTGGACCATCCTTTCTTGCGTGCGGGGTAATATGTATGCGTCTCTTGGCACTGCTGGGGTACCGTATGGCTTGTGTAATGCTGCCTCCAGCTTGCCAGAGAGCATTGCAATAGCTGTCGCCCAGCGCCTGCTGCGGGAGCGCACTGCCTCGCGTCGCCCACATGAGCCATGTGCACAGCGTGGGGCACAGGCTGGAAGCCTGAGGGGCTGCAAGGAGTGAGCAGCTCCGCAATAGGGGAGTGGTTGTGGGTCTGTACGCATTGACGGCCCTCTGAAATCAGAAAGGAGGGGGGAAGAGGGAGCTCGGCCAGGACTGTGCTGCGCGGGAGCCACAGCCTCGTCCTCGTCCTGGTGGGTGGCTGCTCCAGTGCCCACAGCCTTAGCCTGTCCCTGGTGCCTGCAGCCCCGCTGTGGCACGCAGAGCTCATCTCTGCCTCGCCCCTTCCTGCCCAAAAACCAAGCCTGCTCCCAGTGCATGGTGTTTTTCCTTTCCTTTTAAATATTTCTCCGTTGTGTTTTTGTCCTAACGACACATGGAATGATTTATCCGTGTCCAGAGCCCGATTTTGGTCCTGGTGCATGCCTCTTGCTGGAGGCCCGAAGCCCCCAGCTGGCACTGGCAGGCACATAAAGAGGGGCTTCACGGCCTCCCAGCTCGTGGAATTGGGCAGATGCCCTGTGTCTCTCCTGCAGCACATGTGTCTGTGGGGCGGAGCCCCTCATCTGCTCAGGTCCCCTGTTCCCTGTTGGATGCTTCCACCCCTCACTGTGCCATGCTGCATGGAGCCCTGTGGGTCCAGCACCCTGCATCTCTGCCCACACTCAGCGGGGACCAGACACCCTCTGCCCAAGCACAGGGCTGAGGGGATAGGGCTGGGTGAGCCCCTGTGCTTCCCTGCCCTTTGTGGGCTCATTACCCAGCTTAGCCATTGTCGGCCATGTGCTAAACGGCATCTGCCAGTGCATGACTCGGGCCTCCATTGCACCCTGGAGTGCTGCTGCGGTGGCCGGGCTGCGGCGCGTGGTGTGGCCATCGCTCAGGCTGCTCGCGGCTTCCCCGCTGCTTTAATTGGAGAAGGCTGCTCCAGCGCCGCAAAGGTCCTGGGATCAAATCTGGCTAATAACCGCCTTCCCTCCCCTCCCCATGTTGTTCCACTTAATCCTATAATTACCTCTGCAAAGCTGCCGCGGCCTCGCTCTGCTCCCCAGTGACCCTGGACCTGCTGCAGGCACGGGGGTCAGCACTGGGAAGTGTGTTCTTCCCATGCTGCTCACCTGCTGCACCTGCCTTCGTGCATCCAGACTTTGCACTGAGGCCGATGAGCACCCAGCCAGCACTAGGAGCTGTGTTCAGCATCCAAACCCAGCACACCTGCAGCACGGTGCCTACGGGGGGAGGATGGGGTGTCTACATTGTCCCAGTGAGACCCCGGCATGTCTGCAGGCGGTGCAGAACCATGGATGCCCCTGGCAGTGCTGCTCTGGGGCTCAGGGTTGTGGAGATGCCGTGCATAGCAGCTAATTTTTAAAGTGCAAAGCACTTCCGAGTGTGAAGGCATGGGGACTTTCTTCCAAACCGCATGGCTGTTAGCATTCCCCAACCAGAGGAGTGAGGAAATCACCCACCTCAAAAATGCAACCGCCACTGGGGAGGAGCGTGGCCACGGCAGCAGCTGGGATAGAGGCTGCGGCCTCAGGGAGGGCAAACCCTGTGCCACGCTCCTGCTGTGGCTGGCATCGTGTCCTCACCCGGCTGGAAGGCATGAGGGAACCTCGCCTGGGGGCCATGGAGGGCCAAATCCATCTTGATGCAGGGTCAGCATTGCTCCTTGGATGCCTTCTCCAGCACTCAGCTGGCAGAGTCTCCATTAGGTTTGAAGCAAGGACACCAAAGAGGGAAGTAGAAGGGGGGCAGGTGGAGCTAGGAGAGAAATACCCACTGCCGGGCCTCCCTGGCAGCTTGCCGACAGCCCAGGGGTCACGCTGAATATGCATAAAAGGGAGCAGATTGCAGCTGCCCTCCTCTCCGATGCAGAGGTGAGACCCGTGGAGACCACCGGCCCCGGCTCCCTTTCAGTGGGATAATGGGGTGAGCTGCACACGGAGCGTGTGTGCATGTGTGTGGTCTGGCAGATGATAATGATTTCCATTCACACGGTGCCTCTGCAGTGCCGACACGCCGCTCGGCAAGCTCCGGGGCCCGGCTCCTCCACGGCTGCTCCTCAGCACAGCCCCAAAAATTTGGGCACCAGAGCACAGAGTAGGGCAGGAAGGCCTCTGCCGTGGTGTCATCCCACTGGTTATCCGTCCTTTCGGAGATGTCCCCTTGTGACACGTAGGGCTGGGGGTCAGGGTGGTGGCTGCGCCCCATCTGTTCCTTCCCTGGGGCAGGAAGGGGAGTTCCCTGCTCACGGGGGACGTGAGCGATGGGAGAGCTGGGAGCTCGTGGGAAGGATGGGGATGTTCTAGGCTCTGTGCAGGGCATCTCACTAGCATGCACCAGGCAGATAGGGGGAGCAGAGCCCAGCATGTAGGGCAGGTGATGGCCAGAGCAACCTGGGCAGCTCCCCCTGTGCACAGCATGAGCCTCATCTCCTTGGCAGGCATGGGGTGAATGTGCATGGAGCAGACTGAACTGCACCAGGGGGCCTGGAACGTGGCTTAGCTGCAGTGCAGCTCTTGGGGAGCCCCCAGCAGCTTGCTGCCAGCACAAAGCTGCTAAGTTTGCAGGGGAAGATCAGGAAAAAAATGGTTTGGAAAGACCAGAAAAGATCCTGATGGAGAAGAATTTGTTGTAGCCCAGGAGCACACAGGTGCTCTCCTGCTTTGTGTGGTGCAGCACATGGTGCAAAGCTGGCTGCAGGTGGTGGGGCATAGGCAGGGATCCGCTGAGTGCAAGCCCTCGTGCTCCTGCATTGCCGCTCCCTGGGTGATGTTCCTCTGCTCACTGCAGGTGTCCTGCAAGCAGCAGGGATGCCACGTGCACAGAAGCAGATGGATGGCTTAGGGTCAGAATAGTTGCATCCCAATGTGTTTCCATCACAGTCTGCCCAGGAAGAATAGGGTTTGGAGTGAGGCACATCTCCTGTAGCTCCAGCCTCTGCCAGCTTTAATGCAGCAGTGCTAGCAGAGTGGCACAGTGTTTCCTGCTCTGCAGTGACAGCTCCACGCCTGCTGCCCACAGGCCCTGCTGCTGGGCATGGCCTTGGGCAATGCTCTCCTCTCTAGGGTTGTCCCCATGCCCACCCCTGCTCTAGCAGTCCCACCCACTCGCTGTGCTTGTGGCACAAGAGATTCCTGGTGCTGCTTGCTGAGTGCCTAGCCACTTGTCCACGCACAGGGCTGTCCCCAAGAGGCTCTGCAAGTAGCAGAGGATGTGCTGCTGGGCAGTGCAAGCCACCAAGTTGGCTGCAGACACTCCTCTTCCATTCGTGGTGGTGGAGCAGAGGGAAGGGCCCATCCGCAGTGGGGAACTCCCTGGGCAGCAGCTGCTGTTGCCCTCCCCGCTGCCTGCTGCTGGCTCAGGGGCTGGGCCTGGCCGGGCAGGGAGGAGCTTCCCCCATTAGTGGTTTGGCAGCCTGGCCAGGGCGAGCTCCCTTCCACAGCAAAAGGAAAATAACACAGAGCAATAGAAACAGGGCTGTCCCCAGCAGCAGGAGCGTGCTGCTGGAAGCAGCACAGGGGCTGAAGATCAATACTTTATTCATGGGAGTGCAGCACATCCCCAGCCATCCTGCAGCGCTGTGCTGGGGGCACAGGGGTGGTGGGCTTCCTACTCCACTGGGGGAGCAAGGCCAGAAGGAGCTCCTGGCAGTGGGAATGCTGTGGCTGTGTGGCAGTGGAGTTTTCAGGGAGGTTGGCCACTGGCTTGTAACCACCTCAGGGTCAGCAACAAGGGAGATGTGTGATGGTCCACCTCACAGGGAGGCAGAGGGGAATGGGGTGCTGACCCCAGCAAGCTGTGACAGCGCTGGGGGGCTGAGTCCCATCCCCATACTCTCGCTGTAGGGAGTTTCAGCTCAGGGGCATCACCTCAGTGCATGAAAGCCCTATGATATCCATGGGTGTGAATGTCCCCATCCTGCCTGAAACCTGCAGGGCGTTTGTGCAGGAAGGGGCTGCTTCTGACTTCCTCCTTCCAGTGCTGTCAGTAGGGCATCCTGAGATGATGCTGTAGCAGGGCATGCTGTGGGAGGACATTTGCAGCCCAGTGCCCAGGTGTTGAGCTCATCCCTGCACCCTGTGCCCCCTGCAGGGGCTGTGCTATGCTATGGGTGCGCCATGCCCTGCCATCCCTCACTCTGTGCTCTCATCCCAGGGAGGATGGAGGCCCCACAACTCCTGCGCCTGCTGCTCACCACCAGCGTGCTGCGCCTGGCACAGACTGCAAACCCCTTCGTGGCTCAGCAGACACCCCCAGATCCCTGCTATGATGAGAGTGGGGCTCCCCGTCGCTGCATCCCCGAGTTTGTCAACGCTGCCTTCGGGAAGGAGGTGCAGGCTTCCAGCACCTGTGGGAAGCCCCCGACTCGGCACTGCGATGCCTCGGACCCCCGCCGAGCCCACCCACCCGCTTACCTGACCGACCTCAACACGGCCGCCAACATGACGTGCTGGCGCTCCGAGACCCTGCACCACCTCCCCCATAACGTCACCCTCACCCTCTCCCTCGGCAAGAAGTTCGAGGTGGTCTACGTCAGCCTCCAGTTCTGCTCGCCCCGGCCGGAGTCCACCGCCATCTTCAAGTCCATGGACTATGGCAAGACGTGGGTGCCCTACCAGTACTACTCCTCGCAGTGCCGCAAGATCTACGGCAAGCCCAGCAAGGCCACCGTCACCAAGCAGAACGAGCAGGAGGCCCTGTGCACCGACGGCCTCACCGACCTCTACCCGCTCACCGGTGGCCTCATCGCCTTCAGCACGCTCGACGGGCGGCCCTCGGCCCAGGACTTTGACAGCAGCCCTGTGCTGCAGGACTGGGTGACGGCCACCGACATCCGGGTGGTGTTCAGCCGTCCCCACCTCTTCCGCGAGTTGGGGGGCCGTGAGGCTGGCGAGGAGGACGGGGGGGCCGGGGCCACCCCCTATTACTACTCGGTGGGCGAGCTGCAGGTCGGCGGGCGCTGCAAGTGCAACGGGCACGCCTCGCGCTGCGTCAAGGACAAGGAGCAGAAGCTGGTGTGCGACTGCAAGCACAACACCGAGGGGCCCGAGTGCGACCGCTGCAAGCCCTTCCACTACGACCGGCCGTGGCAGCGGGCCAGCGCCCGCGAGGCCAACGAGTGCCTGGGTAAGTGGCCACTGTGCTGCCTGGGGGGCGTGAGTGGGGGGGAGGGGACATGGGGCCAAGCCCTGGGTGCAGTGGGGACAGGCGTGAGCCTCTGCTGCCTGCGACCCACAGGATGTGTTAGCTTGGCCGTGAGCACTCAGCCCCCCTAAAGGCATGAGGGTGTTTAGGGACATCAGCACATGAGGGGAGTGCTTGTCCTTGGGATAACGCAGAGATGGGCACCGGGTTTGGTACGGGCAGTGAAAACCTAGCAGGGTTTAAGGGAATGTCCGAGCTTTGCCATTTCAGCATGTCATCATTCAGTCAGTCTGGCATGGTGCTGTGTATTGTGTGTTTGGCTCATCTCTCCTTAGACAGCTTTATGCAGATTAAAGGTGTTGTAACCTGAAGGAAAGTTTTCACAAATATCGATCTCGCTTTGCTCGCCTGCCCCGCTCTCATGTCCGTTTCTTTGGGGTTTCTGTGTGGCTTTTGCCTTTTGTCCATGCAGCATGGGGGACGCCAGAGCCCCACAAAGCCCTGGGGGAGGGAGGAACCAGCTCCTGCCCTTCCTGGACCCCCACCCTGTCCCAGGGGGCAGCAGGATGGGGACAAGGGAACCACACCATCAATCAGGCCCCGAATGGCTTGCTGGATGTGCCAGAGGTCAGGGGACCTGTTAGTGTTCGTGATCGATGACTTGTTGAGATCCCAGCTGCCGGCTTCAATATATGTTTGTTAGGCAGGATTTCTTCTGGGGGAAAAAAAAAAAAAAAAAGGCTAAAAAGGCTAAAAAAGCTAAAAAAGTTCGCTGTCCAAAGGGACAGCCTGAGCTGTTCTGCAAAGCACCCCGCACCCCGTGGGAGTGGGTTAGCCATGATGTTTCCCCTCAAAACACCACATTTTGGAGCAAAACTTGGAGGTGGAGCAAAAGGACAACCCCGACCCAGCAGCCCCTCTGCCCCGTGCTGTGCTGTGCCCTTCGCTCTGCCCTGCAGGACGGGTGACCCAAGAGGAGACCGAAGGGCCTCCCCCCAGCCAGGTCCCTTTTGGCAGATGAGGCTGAAAAGATAAACGAGGGAGAGAAAAGAAGAGTGGGGAGGAGGCGGGGGCACGGAGCAGTCCCTTCAAGACACCCTGACAAACCCTGCACACAAAGGCCCTTAGCCAAGCTGCGTGTGAAAGTGGTTTTTCCTGTTGATTCGATCCCCTTCTTTCTCCCTTTTCCCTCTCGGGCTTTGTGCCTTCTCTGAAGGGACCTGAAAGAGCTCCTCCATCACACGCCTCCGAAGGGCTTAGCGGCTGAAAGCTGGATTAGCTCCCCGAGCCTTCCCCTCTGTGCCTTTCAACAATGACATCTCCCCAGCCAGCACGAACAGACGCAGCAATTAGCACCAATTAAAAGGAGAGGCCGCCCGGGAAGTTCCCTTTGCTCAGCCCAGGCTGTGGGGTTTCCGACTCCGTCCCACGCCCAGCCCTGTGCTGCCCCGTGGTGGAGGAGGAGGAGGAGGAAGGCGGTCCGAGTGCCCCCAAGTGTTCTGCATCCCCATGTGTGCAGCTGGGGATGGAGTCGAGGGGCTGGTGCAGTTTCTGCCCTGTGCTCCCTTGCGCTGCCCATACGGCTGTGGGCTCACCCTGCTGTGTGAGCAGCTCTGGATAGGGGATGAGGGGAAGTCCTGCCCCTCAGGAAGTGGAGTACAGGCACGGCCAAGTGTGCATCTGGGTCAAAAAACAAAGCTGGTGCATCCGTCCCCATTTTCCTGGGAGTCTGTGCAGCAGCTGAGCTGGCCCATGGCGTGTGGAGGAGGATGGAGGTCTGGGCAGATGGGTGCTGTTTTCAGGGCTTCCCATGGGTTCTGCTCTTCTCTTGTCACAAGAATTTCTGCTTCTCTGTGGTGCTAAGGAGAGCAGAGGTGAGAACAGCAGAGATGCGTGTCTTTCAGCAGAAAGGCAGAGATGTGTGCATCGAGGAGTTGCTGTGGTGTCTGTAGAGAGCAGAGACGCTGCCACTCTGCATAGCTGAGTGTTGTTCACAGGTCAGGTTTTGGGGACAACAGTGGCTTTGCCACATTGCCAGCTTGGCACGAGGGCAAGGCCAGCTCCATGCTGCAGGATGCATGGCCCCGTGCCCACCGGGCTGCCTGCAGAGCAGTGCCGATGTCCCCCGGGCACAGCCGGGCCCTCCCAACCTCCGGGATGGGCTCAAGGAGGGGAAATCCCCGCAGCACAGAGATGTGGGCAGGGTCACGAGTCTCCCCAGCCCCCTGAGGGACACGTTAGTGCTGTTCTGGAGTCCTGCCCTGCCCTGCCCTCCGTCCCTGCTGCTGTTCCCGCGGAGCTGCCACCCAGAGCCCGGTGCCCCAGTCGGGAGGCTGTCCCCAAGGCAGGGGGGAGCGGATTAGTGCAAAGCAGCCACTGGAAGTAATTGATCCACTCGCTGGTAATGCTGGAGCTCTTGTTCCCATTGTCGCCGCCGCGGCTGGAGTGCCTTTCTGCCCGCGGCACAAAGGGGAGACCCTGCTCCCAGAGCAGAACCTGCGGAGCCCACGGATAGAGCTCGGGGCTCGCTTTGATCCGGGCTCTGCGTGCTCCCGGTGGAACTGCTCTTCCCCCGCACCGGGCAGAGGAGCAGCCAGGAACTGAGGGCATCAATCTGGGATGCGTGTGCGCGGAGGAGTGCTGATGGGTTTTGCAGGCCCCCCTCTCTTTCGTTCGTCCCCTCTGTCCCCTTCTCGTGTGCGTTTTCTTGTTCTTATCTCAGTGCTCCCGATGCAGAATTCCTTCAGAAATCCCCTTTTTAAGCCCGGTGAGCTGACCTGGCCTCCTTTATGCTGGTGCCAGGCAGGAGGTGGCTCTGGGAGGCGGTGAGCAGGGCAGCAGACGCCCTCCCCCCGCCAGCATCCTCCCTCCCCAGCGGCTGTGGGGCACTGGGAGAGTCGGGGCCGAGGGTCTGCCTGCAACAGAGGGCATTAGAGCTCCGCTGCGAGTCCCGAGCCCTGCTCCCGGGGTGGGCTGCGGTGGCTCAGCCTCACGCCACCCTGGCGGCCAGGCGGCGAGCTGGGCTGCTGTGCGGCAGCGCCATCCCGGCTGTGCCTGGGTCCCTGTCCCCACCGCCGTCCCGCAGAGGCGGGGAACGGCCCACGTGTCGGCGCTGGGCACAGGGGCTCTCCTGCCCCGCTCCTGTCCGGGGCTGAGGTGCAGCCGTCCCGCCTCGCCTCCCGGCTGGGCTCCCCTCCAGCCAAAGCAGGGGCGTAGCTCGGATCCGCTGCGGGTTGGCAGCGGCAGCCGGTCTAGGGTTTCGCTGAGCCAGCTCCGTTAACTAATCACTCCCAGGGAGCTCGTGGGGGCGGCGAACCCCCTCACGTCCTGCTGGCACCGGCATCTGCTGCACGTGTGCTCCCCACGCACGATGCTGCCCGTCCCGTGTCCCCATAGGGGGTCCCCAGCCCTGCACCCCTCCCACCGTCACCTCGCTGCTGACCCGTGGGGAGCTGGAGGGGAGGAGGTATGGGGGTAGCCTGAGTCCAGGCGGGGGGTTCAAAGCCTTCAAAAGGGGGACAGAAGGCGGCCCCATTTCAAGGTGTTGACGTTTAATTAGTCTATTATTGCAAATTATTAGATCTTGTGATTGTTTAATTGATCATATGATTGTTTAATTGGGCATACTGTACAAGGGCAGAAGCAAACCACCACGTAATTAGCCCCAAACTGTGCAATTAAATTCTTATTAATACCCCAAACAGCAGGGAGCATTCAAGCCTTTAATTAGTGATTAACAGGAGACAGACAGAGCTTGCAACCAAGTCGGCTCTGAGAACAGCACAAGCATTTAGCACAGTGTGAGGGGGACCGTCCGCTCCGATTAGCACTGCATGCCCAGGATCTCATGTGCCACACTGTGACCCTGTCCCCACCCCAGCATGGCCAAGCCTGGCCACATGCTCACACTGAGGTCCCCGCGATGGCCAGTATCGCTCTGTGCTGGGACAGTGCTGTGGCCATGCAGGGTGGCCCTGGGGCTGGTGGGGACGTGCCACACAGCAGCAGGGCAGTGAGCCAGCCCCTGGCCCTGCTTCAATGCCACAGAAAGGCCGGGCCAGTTATTCCATCACCAATTAAACTGGGGCAGAGAGAGACCTGTGATGGCCGTGGTGAATCATTTACCTGACCTTCCTCCTCCACTGCCCTGTGTCCCTTCTGCTTCCCAGAGGATGCAGGAGCTTGCAGAGGCCCTGGTTTTCTCCTGCTGGGTGAGCAAGGCAAAAAAAAGGGTCCCTTTGCCCCCAGAATTATTTCCCTGCAGGTGCCTCCGCTCAGCAACACAAGCCAGCTTGTTCCCAGCCTGGGGACAGAGCAGCATCCTGTGCTCTGGTGCTGGCCCTGCGCAGAGCCTGGCAGAGCAGCTGCATCCCTGCTGCACCACATCCCCACTGTGCCCACTGCATCACTGTTATCCCAGTTGGGATGTGGGAGCTGGTCCATGCCTGGTGCACCAAGTCAACAAGCACACTGAATTGGGACCCACAGGAAGGTCTTTGTTTAATTCTGTGCAGAATCAGATGCTTGCTTTCTGAATCTCCTAACTCCTGAGCGGGTAACAATTGGGGCAACATCCCCATCACACCAGCACCACCCCCAACATCCCAGCACCATTCCCACCATGCCAGCACCGTCCCCACTCTTCCAACACCATCCCTGCCAAGCAGCTGCATCCCCACCACCCAGCAAAATGTGCTGCTCTTCCTTCAGGCACTGTGTCCCACTGTCCAGCCAAGCATGAGAGTTCATCCCGCCACCACCAGTAAAAAGTGAGCTCAGAGGGAACAGACCCCAGGATGCACCCACTGCCCAATGGAGTGTCGGTGCTGTGCCTGCCCTGGGATTCTTACACCAGTCTCATAATGTGAGGGAGCCAAGGTGGGGTGCATGGGAGTTGGAAGCAGGCTGGGCTCAGGGGTTGTGCAGGCTGGGTTCAGGGTGTGCTGCTGCTCTCCCCACATGATGCCAGGACCGTTTGATCTGCGCAGGCTGAGGCTCCCAATGTGCTCCTGGGCGACCCGGGGGGGAGAGCGGGGGAACTTCACACAAACGACAAGCAGGCCCAGCAGTTAAATCTGGGCTGACATGTTAATGAATTTCACAGTACGCCTGGAAAAACTCTCACCCAGCCTCAATTTACCAGCGCAGGGAGGGGGCTGGGGGCGGGCGCTGTGTTTTGCCAAAGGAAATCTTGTTCCCATTATCTTTTTGCGAGAGTGTTAAACAGGAACTGGCACTGCTTTTCCTTTTTATCTCACACACGTGGAATCGGGCGGGGGGGTCTTCTCAGTTCCTGTGGCTAAGGAAAGGAATAGTGTGTGTGTTTGCATCAGTGTGCACGTGTGGGGGGGCACGCGCATGCAGCTCTGTGTGTACGTGTGCATATGTGTGAGCACGCGCACCAGTGTGCAGATATGAACATGCATGCTTGTGCACATGCTTGTGACTGCACACGCACACATGTAAGCGCGTGTGAGAGTGCACACATACTTCTGCATGTCTGTGCATGCGTGTTTCACTGTGGGCTTCTGTGTGTGTGTGCAGAGCAGAGCTTCAACTAACAGCAGTTTGGGGGCTGTGCTGCTGGCGCTGAGGCTGTGGGGCAGCAGGTTGCAGGTGCCTGGCTGGCACTGCCTGGCCAGCACTAATGGACTCCCTGCCCAACTGCACCCCAGTGCTCTGCCTTTGGCTGAGCAGCCCCATGCTCCATGCCCACACGTGCCCAACTTCCAGCCCTGGCCCCTTTAAGAGGCAGATGCTACACATCTGGATGACACACCGGGGCTGGCTGCACCACCACTTCCAGCCATGTTCTCCTCCTTCCTGACCCTGCATCCGGAGCCCTTCTGTGGGGTCCATGCTGTGCACCTGGCGTGAGTTTACCCCTCCTGTTTCCCTGCTCAGGCAGTGCTGGTGCAGCAGAATCCCAGCGGACCACCAGCCTCAGCTTTTAGGACTCCATGCAGTAAAAGCCGTGCCTGCATGTTTGTGTGGATGGAGAGGGCATGACCACCGTGCTGGGGACCATGGAGCACAGGGAGTGCTGTGTCTGACCCCAGCAATTGGTGCTCACGGTGATGTTGAGCTGCCCCTGCTGACACTCTATTCCTTTCCAGCCTGCAATTGCAACCTGCACGCTCGGCGCTGCCGCTTCAACATGGAGCTGTACAAGCTGTCGGGCAGGAAGAGCGGCGGCGTTTGCCTCAACTGCCGACACAACACGGCTGGGAGGCACTGCCACTACTGCAAGGAGGGCTTCTACCGGGACCTCAGCAAGTCCATCACGGACCGCAAGGCCTGCAAAGGTGAGCCGGGAGCGATCTGCTGCCCTGAGGGAATGGTGGGCAATGGCCTTGAGCCCAGCGTGTCTGTGGGAGCCCAGATCCAATGGATGGGGAGGGAGACCTGTGGGAGCAGGTGGCTGGGGAGACCCCTCTGCCCCACGAGGAACAGCCCTTGGCCCTGGCACAACTGCAGGCACAGCCGTTAGTGTTGGGATTTGGGGAGGTGTGGAGCTGTGCAGGTGCTGCAGAATGCCTGTGGCAGCTTGCTGGGGATTAGGCTCTGACACCAACATGGTCTTGGCAGTAGATACACTTGGAAGTCTTCACACTGCATCACAAGAGGATTGTGGTGCTTCCTCACACTGGGAGGGCTGGGGCAATGCTGGCAGGGATTCCCTTCTCCCTGCTGTGCTGCCATGGGTGCTGCTGATGGGCAGCTCTGCCTGTGGGGTGCTGAGCAGTGCTGCCCATGGGCAGGGTGCATTGCCCTGAGGCATCTGGGAACCGTTCTGGCTCCAAGCAGGGAGCACAGCCTGGCCCCACTGGCCCTGGCCTGTGCCAAGCTGAGGCTTTCCTCTCCCGGGGCTGCCCTGCCTTATCTCTCCCGACCAGCCCTCTCCATGCAGCCTCCATCCTTTGCAGCGCCTCCAAACAATGGTCCCACCAGTGGTCAGATAACAAAAAGCCACCTTGACCATCCCCCTGGACTGCTGCTGCTGTGCTGACCCCACTGGTGGGGACGGGAGCTTTGCCATGGTTTCTCCAAGGCCAGGAACTCACCCCTGATCCCATTTTTCCAGCTGAGATTGCAAGTATCTCCCGGAAGGGAGTGCGGCTTCCCCTCTGGCAGTGGTACTGCACAGACAGCAGGGAAAGCTGCTTCCATGTGTGCTGGAGGTGTGTTGGGGTGGCAGTGGAATGCTGCCCACCCCCCAGCCCATTGGTGCCCTCAAAGCAGACGAGCACTTGGCCAGGTTTCTGTGTGTTTATGTGGGATCTACAGCAGCTGCTGATGCCGGTGTTGTGCAGCAACTTTGTGGTCGTAGAACTGAAGTATTTGGCTTGCAAGGCTCCATGGTGTGTAAGCTTCATGGGTAGGATGGGCTCATTTAGATCCAGAATGCATCCAGTGTTGTCACAACTAAAAACCTTTTGTTGTCCATCCTGTATGAATCACCTTGGCTTTTCTCTACCCTTGTTTTATCTGGGGCTTTGGCAGAACAAAGCAAAGGGAAACAGGCTTTGGGTGCAGCAGCCCCACAGCTGAGCCCCAGGACATGAGTGTTTCCCATTGGCGGTGCTCATGTGTCCTTGGGGTGACAGTGGGAGAGGAAGAGGAGGATGCAGGATGAGGAGCACATCCTGAGGGTCTGTACACCACATCACGGGTAGTGCTTTGATCCTGAGGAGCGCCAGGCAGGCTCCCAGGATCCCTGCTGGGGATGGCCCCTGATTTGCCCACTGTTCCGGAGATTCCATGTCTTTGCACATAAGAAGGCTGAAGCAGAGGAAAGAGAGGCTGCTCCCTTCCCTGCAGCTTGTAGCATCTCCCCACAGCCTCTTCAGCCTCCTGAGACTGGAGACAGCCAGGGGTCGTGGCACGGACTGAGGGCATGACTGAGCAGCTGTGAGATGAGATGAGATGGGACAGAGCAGGACAGCAGCAGCCCCAGCTCCTGCTGCAACACAGCCAGGCTAGAGCAGTGCAGCACTGCGGCCTTTTCCACCTTTTCCATGAGGATTTCCCCGCACCGGGGCTGTGCTTGATCCCCCTCTCATCCCCAGAGGTGCCCCCAGCCCCAGGCAAGAGCCCTCCATGTGCAGGAGCAGCCGGGCAGGCGGCAGCCTCATCAGCCTGCGGTTTCAGGGAAAGCCCTGAGTCATTTCCTCTGGAGGGCAGGCAGGGGGCTGCCTAAAATGGAGCTGCAGCGAAGACCCCAGTCTGGCTGCTATCCCCACATCTGGTACACGTGCACGGTCCCCCCACCTTGCATTCCCTCTCACCCTGCCATCACCCAGTGCTGGTCCATCCAGGGAAGAGCGAAATCCAGGGAAGAATGAAAAATAAAGAACCCAAGAAACAGGATTTTGCTAGATGCTGCAGATGGGAAGGCTCAGCACAGCCCAGCCCCGAGGTGTGAGCATGAGCTGAGTGCGGGTTAGTGTGAGCACTTCCCATTGTGCTGCCCTGTGCCAGGAGCTCTGGGGCAACGTCCCGCTCATCCCATGGTGCCTGGGGCTGTGGGGGCATCCTCCGGCCATGGGGACACATGCAGGTGTGCATGAGGGTGCTGAGGGCCCATCCAGTTTCTGGACGCAGGCACTAAGCTGCAGGAGAGGTTCAGTGTGTTTCCAACTCTGGCAAAGGCTCAGATATCAACACTGCTCTGGGACTGCAGCACTCAGCCCTGCGAGTGAAGCCACTGACCCCAGTGCAGCATAGGAGCAGGGTGCTGCAGCAGGCTCCCCCTGCAAGAAGAGCTCTCCTGCAGGGCCCTGTGCCACGCAGGGCCACAGTGCCACTTCCTGAAGGCTGGCAGCGCTTGCGAGCGGTTTTGAAATGCTGCAAAGGCTCAGCCCAGCCAGATGAACATGTGCACAAAGCCTGTCCCCTGCTACGGGGCATATGTTGAAGAGGATCTTGCAGCAGAGCAGTGCCTGGATCTGCGGAGCCAGCTCCTGGCTCTGTCCCAGGCATCCGAGTCAATAATAAAATCCTTCACGCTTCTGTTCCTTTGACCGTCCCTCCCTCGCAGAGCAGAGAGCATTTCCCCTTTCCTCGTGTATATGCAGGAGCAGATCGGTGTGCATCCGTGCCCTCCAGAGTGTGCCTGCCCCAGGTGATGGAGATGCAATCGGATGGTTTGGGCTCGTTTTTTCCAAAGCTGTGCCATGCACCTGCTGCTTTGAATAGCTACATTTCTGCTAGGAAAAAGGAGGAGAATAAAAGGCGAGGCCCATGAGTGCAGATCTGGAGAGCATACTGCAGAGCAAGGAGAGCTGCAGGCATTGAGCAAAGATCTTCCTCCAGAGCTGGTCCAGGGCAGCAGTGGAGCAGCCTAACAAAGGAAAATATTGAAAGAAAGCTCAGCTCATATTCAAGACTTGAAATGCTAGCCCAGAGGCCAGCATTATCACAGTGTGAGTTATTTAAAGAAACCCAAGCTGTTCTATCAAATAACAATCCAAGCGTGGCTCATCTCTGCTGGGATTCAGAGATGGGTACAAAGATGCTCCCCGTGGATTGCACCAGCCTGCATCTCCCACAGCACCTGATGGAGTAGAGGTGAGCCCAGCAATGGCCACCAGCAGCCAGCAACCAGCATCACCACAGGGCACTGAGGCGTGGAGGAGAGTGCAACACACAGGACAGTGGGCAGGATTAATCCAACGGTGGTAATTGGAAAGTCAAATACAGAATGGCTGTGCATTAGTCCCTGTAATTCAAACAAAACCGTAAAACGTGAGCTTTCTCCAATGGAAACTGAGGAAGCAGCAGCAGCTAAGCCTCAAAAAGCACAGCTACTCTCGATACTAGGTGCAAGACATTCTTCCTGGCAAGCACAGCTCCATGGGTTATGCCCTGATGTGGGGACTCCTTCCCAGCACCCAGCGGGAGCTCAGGCATTGCAGGCAATGGGCACAGAGGTGGGGACACACAGGGGTCAGCCCTGGGAGAGAGGGGGCACAGTGAGACACAGCAACCTGCTGGGACAGAGCTGTCTCTGCAGGACATGGCATGAGCAAAGCCAGCTCACCTGCTGATCCAGGTAAGGTGTCGAGTCTTCGGAAGCTTTCTTCACAGCGCAAGGAGGATCCGGCTGGAAGAACTGGATCCTGACCAAGCTGTGATTTATGGACCTACTTAAACTTTACACCGGGAATACACCGCTGAGACCAGGGAGATCATGCACAATGTGTGAAGCTGAGCGCTTGCATAAATCTTGGCTGGACGTGTGCCTCCTGCCATAAATATCCCAGGGCACAGACTGTCCCTCGCTGTGCTCACAGCCTGCGTGCGGTGCCCGCGGCCGAGCCCACCTGGCACCACAGCCCTGCTGGGGCTCTGTGTGCAGCCTCACGCAGCAATTCAAACCTTCCTGGTGGCAGAGACAAAGCCTTGGCCGCTCTCGAGGAGCAGCCATACCTGCCAGCTCCTCAAGGGTACCTGTGCCCACCGGCCCCGCACAGAAGGGACTCTGTAGCACGCCTTTACCCCCAGCTCCAAAGAAATGGCTGCAGGTGGTGCTCATGGCCCCAACCAAAGCTATGGCTGCAGAAAGGCCCCTTGCTCCCCGTGTCATGCCAAGGCTCCCTCGCTCTCTGCCATTTGTTATCACAGCTGAGCCCCCAAAATATCCTTGTCAGAAACACGTCCGTTTCCAGCCCCAGCCAGGATCTGATAAGGAGTGCAGCATCTGGTCCCCATTAGAGGCTGCTTGCTCTTGTTTCTCGCCGTGCAGGAGAAGCCTGGGGAGCCGTGCCGTGGTGCTGCAAGCAGTCCCATCTGGTGAAAATTAGGGAAGTGATAACATCGGGGGGCTGTGGGGATGGGTGGGGGGAGATGTTTTTGTTTTGCTTTGGAATCACGTTCAACTCTTACACCGATGGAGGCCAAGATAACCTCCTCCAGCTTGTAGCCAGGCCCAGCCTTGGGTCAGCAGAGGGAGGGTCCTCTCCTGACAAAGCATTGTCTTCTTCCTCCCACATCCCTGCTTCCATCATCCAGATCATTAGCTCCATCATCCAGTATGGGTATATCCAGTGTGAGGATGATATGCTTCAGATCCATCCCAGGGTTGGAAATCAAATTTTCACTCAGGTCAGGTTTGGCTTGTCTCTTGGGGAGACTGTGATGGAAGGCCATTAGAACAGCATTCTCCAGTAAGGGCTTGCAGGTGATTGGGTGGATGTTAGGGTTTATGAGCCAGGGCAGCATTGAGAATCGTAGAATCCCAGATGGTTGGGTTAGAAGGGCCCACACAGCCCCCAGCCCTATCCCTGCCATGGGCTGGCTGCCCTCACCAGCTCTTCTGCACCTCTAGGGATGGGCACCTACAGCTCTGGGCAGCAGTGCTACGGCCTCACTTTCCTCCCCAGCGTCTGACCTAACTCTCCTCTTTTAGTTGAAGACCATTCCTCCTTGACCTATCACTACTAGAAGACACACTTCAGGCCATCCCAGATCAAAACAAGGCTCAGTTGGTGTGCCAACTCCATGTTGGCTCACCTCTATGGAGAGGAGGCTCAGGAGACCTCCCCCATGGGCTCTCCCCACTGTCCCCTGGAACTGGCAGCGGGTGGCTGGCCATAAGTGCCACAGACAAGCCGTGGGTTTGTGCCATGCATTTCCTCCCACATAACCAAAGACTTTTCTCCCTTTCCTGTCCAGCCTGTGACTGCCACCCGGTCGGAGCTGCCGGCAAGACCTGCAACCAAACAACGGGGCAGTGCCCATGTAAGGACGGCGTGACCGGCCTCACCTGCAACCGCTGTGCCAAGGGCTTCCAGCAGAGCCGCTCGCCCGTGGCCCCCTGCATCAGTGAGTCCTGCACCAGATGAAGTGTCCCCAGGAGTACTTAAGGGCCTGTGTTATTCAGGGCAGGCTCACCCAGTCTTTCTTAGCGAGCTTCCTAGGGGTGACGCACTAAATCCTCTCTGCACCCAATCTGCAGAGGGCTCTTGTCTGTGTGCCACCCCCAGCTTCAGTCAGACCCCGAGGTTCCTGGTAAAGCAGCCAGGGCTGGGAGACCCCTCTGTCTGGACAGGAAGGGCTGCGCATGGTGGGCTGGGAATGGGGGCTGCCCAGGGCTGGCGACCTCTTTCCTTAAGACATTTCCCCCTTTCTCTTCCAGAGATCCCTGCCATCAATCCGACCTCCCTCATCACCAGCACAGAGGCACCTGCAGGTAAGTGCTCTGCGCATCCAGCCCCAGCCCTGCTGAGAGACACTGCCTCCACTCTCTGCCCCACAGCACACCTATCAGGAGTGCCAAACCTCTCCAAACCCACATCGCCAGCCACGAGGTTGCCTTTAGTGAAAGAATTAACAAGAGTGGAAATCTTTTGTGTTTCTGCAAAGGGGCCAACAAACCTGCAGAGCTGCTGACACAGGGAGCACCAGGGCTGGCAGTGGTTCTCGTGGGGAACAGGGAGTGCATTAAGGGCCTTTGGGTTCTGCAGCAGGCCAGGGGCTGGGAGCAAGTGTTTGTCTTTCCTTGCTCTGGTTTGGGCATGTAGGGTGATGGGTGTGGAGGTGAAGGCTGCTCTCCAGCTTGCTTTGCTTTCTGGCCATGAGGCATCCAAGCAGGAGCTGAGAATGCCAGAGAAGGGGCTTTGGTGAGAGGAAAATGGAGTGGATTTGAGTGATTTTGTTGTAAACAGAGAGGGATGAGTGGGGCAGAGTTAATCAGGGTGACTCCCTCCAGTGCTTTATAAATAGGAGCATTCTTAGTATCCTGTCTGATATTTTCAGGTGCATGAAAATAAATGGCACTCAGTGCAGACCCCGGCATTCACTTTGCTTTGACGGAGCAGGTCTGTGTTCAGCAGCCTGTCTCTGTACCTGTGCCTTTCTCGTTGGAAGGTTTCTGGCTTCTAGTTCCAGTACATTCAGTGCTACACAGCCCACCTCTGCCCACAGCCTGCGCCAGGGACCGGGGTCCCACAGGACCCTCTTGGGATTACTGGGCACGGCCAGGGGCCGCCCAGGGCTGTGCCCTTGCCCCTACCCCCCTCCCGCTGCCTGCACCTCTTCTACCTCCCTGGAGCCCCAGAGCCCCCCTCCCCTCCGTCCCACAGCAGGTGTGCCTGGAGGAACAGGGGGACATTGTTCAGGGCTGCGGCTGCTCAGGTGCTTCCCCACCACCACATCACAGCCCCGTCTGCATCCGGGCTGTGCGCTGACATCGCCATCCCGTTCCCACGTTTTGCTCCCCAGCCCCTCGCAGCCGCTGGGGTCCGGCTTTGATCCCTGCCCAAACGCCGGCCAGCTTTACAGCAAAGCGTCCTGCCTCCATTTCTTGTAATTTTTATTATTATTAGTCCCAAATATTTTCCACTTTGCAAAAAAATAATAATAGCTTAAAAAAAAAAAACAAAACTTGTTCCCTGTTAGTGGAATTAACAAAACTAGCAGAGTGCAAAAGAGGGCTTTAAAGGAATTCAAAGTCAGCAGTAAAAGATTTGCAGCCGTAACACCTAATTAAGTTACATCTCTCTTAAAACAAAATATTCCTTCTTTTTTTTTTCGAGGCACAGAGAAGTCAACCAGATGTGCAAACTCACCACCCCCCCGTGCTCCTCCCATCCCCCAGCACTGGGCATCCCGTAGCCCCAGTGGGGATGTGGGGCTGGGACTCTGCCTGGCACCCCACGCTCAGTTCTGCAGCACACTGAGGCCCATGGCCAGACATGAATCTTCTTCATTTATTTTTTTTTCCCTGAGTTTCTTACATAAATGGAGCGGGAATTGTTTTTATTTTTGAGGAACGTTCCTCAGCGCAAAGCTGAGGTTAAAAGTCCCCAAACGAATCCCAAACTGTTAATTCCAAATACCATCTCTGGCTTTTCAGAATCGCAGTTTTATGATGTTAATCGTGAGCGGGAGCCCAGGGCGGTTATTGTTTTTTCTTTCTTCTTTTCTTCCTTTTCTTTGTTCCCAAGCACAGAGCCGGCAGAGGGCCTGGGCTGGCAGGTTGACCAGGGCTGCCCCACAGCTCAGCGCCCCACAGCGCATCGCCGCCCCACGGCCCGGCTGTGGCAGGGCTGAACGCGGGAGGCTCTCCGCGCAGCTTTCTCCGCCTGGCCCTGCATTGTGCGGCGCTGGCTGCTACTGCCGTGGCTTTGCTCCCAACCCCCGTCTCCAGCAGCGGAGGGGACCGCGAGCCCATATGGTCCTGTGTGTCCTTGTGAAACTGCAGCTTGGATCTGGCCAGATTTGCAAGGAGCTGAAAGCGGCCCCAGCGGGGTTTTCGCTTCATAGGAGCCTAAAGCGTGGCCCTCTCTGAAGATGCTGCGCACTGCCAGCCGCAGCGTGCCGTGCCCCTGGGCTCTGTCCCCACTGCCACCAACGGCTCCATCCCTGTGCACAGCTCCCAGGAGGGGACATGGATGCCGGGCACCCTGTCAAGCTGCAAGAAGAGTGCAATTAATCACTCCCGCTGCTCCTCCTTCCTTTTATGATGCCTCCCCTCTTTTCCCCTGAAAGCATTCTGGTTTCTCTGAGAAAAATCACTCCAATCCACAAAACGTGTTTTCTGCCCCCGCAGATGACTCTACAGCTTGTGGTACTTAAAAACCACTCTGGTCCAGAAAGGCTCAGCCCCACGGGGGGGGGGTTGGTCTCTGGCAGTGCTCCTCAGTCCTTTCTGCCTCTCCAAGGTCCCTCCTGTTCCTGCGTGGTGTCCCTGTGTGGTTCGGTGGCGCTGGGGACTGAGGAACCTTATGGGGGCAAGGATAGGAATGGGGTGGTTATGGCAGCCCAGCCCAGGGGCAGCGCAGTGGGGCTGCGCCGAAAAGCAGAGCTCACCCCACTCTGCCAGGAATTAGGTTCATGCTGAGCCACTTCTGTCGATGACAAATTTGGAACAGGCGGCACAAAGTCCTCACTGAAAGGGAGCTGGGCAGAAAGGGGAGCAGCAGAGCTCAGGATGAGTTTGTGCTTCTGGGCTTCTTTCTTTCCTCTTTCTCCTTCCTCTCTCTTGGCACAGAGTGCTGTTATTTCCCCACCATCCCCCTCCATCGCCAGCGATCGCTGTGGCAACCCGCAGACAAAGGCAGCTCAGTGGCTGCCCTCTGTCCTGGGACTGGTGAGGGCTCTGCCAACTGGACAGAGAACCTGGGAGAGGGAGAGAAAGGAAGAAAGATGGGCTTAGAAGAACATGCCATTTGGAAAGAGACAAATTGAGATGTTCAAAAGAAGGTGGCAGGGGCAAAGAAAGGAGGAGAACTGGGCTGCTTCAGGCAATTGTTGGGATCAAAGCCTTTGGGGAGAAGGAGAGGCATTCCTGGCCTGCCCTCCCTCTGCTTGAGATGCAAATCTGAAGCCTTTAGAAATGCACAGAGAAAAGCTTCCTTGAGGACATGAGCTTCTGCCCCAGCATGGGGAGGAACGGCAGGGAGGGATATTGCGAGGAGGGAGGGATGCTGCAGGGAAGGATGGATGCTGCAGGGAAGGAGGGATGCTATAGGGAAGGATGCTACAAAGGGGGATGCTGCCGGCGTGGGTGTGTGCAAGAAGCTCAGCGTGGTGACCTCCCTGGCCATGCTTGGTCAGTGCCAGCAGGAGATGCTTGAGCAGCAGGGAGTGACCTCACCTGACAGCTTCCCATGTTCCTAAGACCCTTTGGGGCCCCACAGAAGTAGGAGTCACAATCCAGACTCTGTCCCTTGCTCTAGAGTCAGATGCTCTTTTGGGGTTCTTCCACCCTCTCCTGCCTCCCAGAGGAGGGTCCCCAGGCTCCTTCCGCCAGCCGTGTCCTGAATAATCCTTCATGGCATTGTCACTGTCATCACAGGAGGGATGTGGCCAGCCTGAGAGGCCCAAGGGGACTTCAGGGGCTGCGGTGGGACCAGTCTCAGTCTGCAAGAGCTGCTGAGATAATAGGGGGGCATAGCAGGGCTCAGGGACCCCACTGTTAGCAGCATCCCAGGCCTGGCTTGGAGCCTTCTGGAGGACGCAGGGACAGGGAAGCCCACTCTGACATGCCCCCACCATGAAACCTTCCCCCATAGTGGGGCAGGGCCCCATGCACAGTGCTGTGCCACATGCTAAACCCTCTGTTCCTCCTCTGCAGACTGTGACTCCTACTGCAAGCCAGCCAAAGGCAACTACAAGATTAACATGAAGAAATACTGCAAGAAAGATTATGGTAAGGCTGCCCTGCATCCCCAGGGACGGCGGTTCCATCAGGAGCTGGCAGAGCATCCCCGTCACCCTCCTCTCCCTCTTTTCCCTCAGTGGTCCAAGTGAACATTTTGGAAATGGAGACGGTGGCCAACTGGGCCAAGTTCACCATCAACATCCTCTCTGTCTACAAGTGCCGTGACGAGCGGGTCAAGCGTGGAGACAACTTCTTGTGGATCCACCTCAAGGACCTGTCCTGCAAATGCCCCAAAATCCAGATCAGCAAGAAGTACCTGGTGATGGGGATCAGCGAGAACTCCACCGACCGGCCGGGACTGATGGCCGACAAGAACAGCCTGGTCATCCAATGGAGGGATGCCTGGACTCGCCGTCTTCGGAAACTGCAGCGGCGGGAGAAGAAAGGGAAGTGTGTGAAGCCCTGAGGGCCTCGTGCTCTGCACAGGTCCCGGCCCGGCCGCGCACCCAGCCCGTGCCCAGAGACTCTGTACATATATATCGTGTGAACGGACTCTTCTGTCTATAGTGTATATTTTGGCAATGGTTCCCCTTTGTGTGTGTGTGTGCACGCGTGGGTGTGTGTGTGTGTGTGGGTCTCCTTCTCTCAGTGTGTATTAAAAATAAGGCGGTAATGACAAACCTTTAATGAGGAGCAAAGCAGAGGGGGTCCTGGGGGTGCCTGTTGCCTAAAGGAGCTTGAGGGGCTGGTTTCTTGCTCCGGGCGTGCTGTTCCTCATCCTTCTGTCCTAGTCTCTCTTTCCCCTTGTACAAAACCTTCTGCCCAGTGCTGCTGTCTGAGCTTGCAGCTCTCTCTGCTGAGGGCCTGCTTCCCCCTCACGTGCTGCACATGTGCTGCTCTCAGCTCTCGTGCCCCCTTTTCTTGTGCAGCAGAGACGGGAGGTCAGTTTCCTCCATCCCGGTGCACACACGGACTGGCTGGGTGGAGACCATCCAGCACTGCAGCACCAGCCCCAGAAGCTCCTCTGGGAGAACCAAGTGACCTTTTTCCAGACCCAATCCTGCAGGACCTCAGCTTTACACGGACTGGTGCTGCTGCCCAGGGGCAGGGCCCATGGAAATCTTGGGGACAGCCAGGGTTGTTGGCCACCACCCCACAGAGCTGTGCTCAGCAGGGAGCAGGGAACTGCCTGCCCAGGTGCACGGCCCAGGTGACCCAACAGGAAAGACCTGCAAGATACCCATATTCTCCTCGTGCCAGCTCTGCGTGCTGCTGTGACTTTGGCCGTGCCAGAGGTGTGGAGGCAGAGGTGGCAGGAAGAGAGAAGAGCTTTTGCTGACCAACCTCCAGTCTTTTATTTCTTCTTCATACTGTATTAGTCTCCAGTTCAAACAGACATCAGTTTCTTTCCATGTTGAGGTTATAGTGGTCTCAGCATAATAAACATGAGTGGAAATAATAGCTGATCTGACAGTAGATGTTCCTTTCCGTATAAACCTTGCCTGTTTAGGAAAGCTGCGAGGCTCAGCAAGGAGCTGCAGCCTGTGCTGCTGTTTCCTGGTGTGTTAGGAAGATGCTTTGTCCTTCTGTGCCCACCACATGGTGAGCAGCCAACCCATCCCAGGGGTGTCTGCAGCAGAGGAGATGGCACAGCCCTGGGGCATCAGGTCAGGGGAGTAATGGGAGTGAGCATCTACGCACTTGGAGAAGCTGTTGAAGATAGCAATGATTGCTTTTCAGAGGCACTTGGGGCCAGCAGTACTGTCCTGGCCCTGCAGATGCCACTTTGCTCTTGCAGAGCACGGGAAGAACTGGAGTAGAAGAGGGGCAAAGTGTGAGTTGGGCCTGTGTGGTTTTGGATGAGTTGTTCCTGTGCTATGCTTCCAACTCAGAGCTTCCTTCCCTGCTCTGGACGAGTTGAAGGGACTCTCCCGTCCCCAGTGCTGCTGTTCTGGTTGTCACAGGCCACCAGCCTCTGCCACAAGATGTCCCTTGAACTACACAGACACCCAGCCCTCTTACTCCTGCTGCTGCTTGCACCCAGCAACCCTGGCTGGCCACACCGCTGTTTTCATGCTGGAACTGGGCAGAGGCATCCTCAGCTGTGCATGGAGGGACTCTTCTTGGGATGGGCTCAGCATTGCAGTGGGATCTGCCTGGCCCTCTCCTCCTCAGCCACAGCTGTGGAAGAGCAGCAGAACATGAATGCTGCCCTGGACAGGACTGCAGAAGGAGCATGCAACCTCCAAGCACACACGTGAAGATCCCGTGCTCCCCAAAATCCACTCCACACATACTGCGGGACAGGAAGCTCCAGGTTTTCCTTTGGCACCTGTCTCCTCTTCATCTGAAGTCACCTCTAAAGCTCTGGGAGGACTTTGGTGTCGGCAGCTGCTGTTTGGGATTTATCCTGCTCTCTGTTCAGCCCCCAGGACAAGTGATCCCAGCAGTGCCTCACATGCATCCTGCTGGGGCCCTGCACCGTGCAGCCCAGCGCCACCACGCAGCTGCCATCACATGAACCTGAGCTGGGCACCAGCTGCAGGCAGGGACCCACATCTGGAGGCCCAGCAGCACTGCTGGGGGTGCTCTGAGAGGTGTATGTAACTCCCACATGTCTGCACGCCTTTTTGTCACCTCTTCCCATTTGCTTTAGAAGTGAAGCGTATCACCAGGTGGAGCAGACCCAAGAGACTGGCAGGATCATTTTGGGGAGCCCTATGTGGGTTTGGGGGGCTTTGCTGGGCTTTCTGGTCCGCTGAGATGTGCAATATATGTACCACCTGGGGCACCCATGAAAGCCGTGTCAAACATGTACAGAGAAAAGCCAGCAGATGCTACGGACCACAGTGTAACATACATATGTACGTTTGTTTTTTATTATTATTTTATTATTATTATTTTTAATAACACGAGTCTAATAAGTATTGACTGCCTAATTTCGTGTCTTCTCTGTGGGTGCCGGGAAGCCAAAGGGCTTCATGCTGTTCCTGTGCCCAGCTCTGAGTGTCCCATGGGTTTCTATGGGTGTCCCACAAGTGTCCCATGGGTGTCCCACTGGTGTCCCATGGGTGTCCCACTGGTGTCCCATGCGTGTCCCATGGGTTTCCATGGGTGTCCCACGGGTGCCACAGAAGCCATGTCCCTGTTTTGTGATATCCTGGAGCAGGCTTCGACCCCACGCAGAGTCTTCCAGCTCCAACTCCAAGAGCTGTAGCCGAGCAGAACAGGAACCCTAACAATGTAACTTGCTGTTTATTTTATTTAGGTACTATTTTTATATGATCATTAATGGTTTATGTCATTATTTCATTGTTGTTCATAACGCCAATGTTTAAACAAAGCCACAGTTAACACAAGGCACAATCAAACCTAATTTCCAGTAGGCTTAGCTGCTTTGAGAGCCAGAGTGTTGGGGGAAGAAATGGGGTAATAAGCAGCCAGCTGAGCAGTTCCCACCCAGGTGTGAGGCAGTGCTGCACTGGGATCAGCGAGGCGGCCAGGCGTGTTTCATGGGATCGCTTCCCTTCGCAGACCTCCGGGGCTTGTCCTGGCGTTGTGCAGTCAGCTGGGGCAAAATGTCTCTGGAAGAGGCCAAGTCTGTGAGCTTCCCCCTGCTTTGGGACTGAATTTTGCAGCTGGTTGAAATTTTTCTCATTTTAAAACACTGATGGACATTTTTTGTCATGGAAAGCCGGAATTTGGCCAAGGAAAGAAGCAAAATACGAGAATATTACAAGAAAATTTGATTCTCTTTTTTCCATATTCTCCAGCCAGCTCCAGTCATGAGAGATCACACGAGTGCTGACAGCCGAGTCCCAATCTGAGCAGACAGGCGGGCGGATGGCCGGACAGACAGATGCATGCACAGCGTATTCCCATCCCTGCTCCCATGGCTCAGTGCTGTGCTCGGAGCATCACCATCTCTGAGCAGCACTGCTCAGCCCCTTGCTGAGAGCCAGGAGGGCACTCACGGGCATGCCCAGGCTCCCCCAGCACTGGGGCACGCAGCTCACAGTGCTCACAGTGCAGTGGGCACTGAGCACTTCACCTGCCTCCTGTTTCCCAAGCGCTGCTTTCCAAAGCGCCTAGCAGGACAAGGGGAAATGCTTTTAAGTTCAGGGAGGGCAGATTGAGGTTGGATGTCAGGGGGAAGTTCTTGACAGAGAGAGTGTTGAGGTGCTGGAACAGCTGCCCAGAGAGGCTGTGATGCCCCGTCCATCCCTGGAGGTGTTCAAGGCCAGGTTGGATGGGGGCCTGGGCAGCCTGGGCTGCTGTTAAATGTGGAGGTTGGTGGCCCTGCTTGTGGCAGGGGGTTGGAAATTCGTGATCCTTGAGGTCCCTTCCAACCCTAGTCATTCTGTGGTTCTGTGGCTCTCACATGCTTTCAGGGCATTTTTTACACCAGAGTTAATCACCGTGTCACTGACATGTTTGTGCACTCACTCATTCATCTTTGCCCAGGCGTATTTTGGGCAGAGCAGCCAGCATCCCATGCACTGTCCCCAGCAGCTGCGTACCCACCCTGGGCACAGGGAGCAAACCCCAAAAGGGGACTCCCCTTCTGGGAGCAGGGAGCAGGTCTGGCTTGGGGAGGCAGCTTCCCACGGCAGCCGCACGGGGTGAACATGCGGAAACCATTAATCGATGGGCTGGCTCACAACGTGTTTTCCTAAGGAAGACTCGAAGACGGAGAATGGCTGAGGTCAACGGGGCACCATCTGGAGAAGCCCGCCGGGGCCCTCCTGCTGGGGCTTCCCACCTCAGCAGTGACGGTGAGCGGCTGCAAAGCAGAAAAGGAGTCCCTATGGTCCCCATGGTCCCTGTGGTCCCTGTGGTCTCAATGAACAGGCAATCCCAGGCAGGGCTGTGCAGGGATGGGGCTCTGAGGTGATGGCACCGGGTGGGCAGCCCCCAGCTTTGCAGTTCCCTCAGTGAGGTGCTGAAAATGGGGTGCCCACCCCGTTGCCACACAGCACTGACCCTATGGCACAGCTGCAATGTGTGGTGTGCTGCAGCCCATAGGAGCCATGGTGGCACAAAGCAAAGGGATATGTGTCCTCCAGGGAGTGGGACCAGGCCAGCACTGCTCCCACCTGAGCAGCAAGACTGGTGCTTGGTGACACAGGCTCAGGAACACAGAACTTGGTGACATGGACTTGGTGGCACGGGCTGAGTGATACGGACCCAGTGACACACTGTTTGGTAACGTGGGCTGAGTGACATGGCTCAGTGATGGGCATGGCGACACAGTGCTCAGTGACACAGCGCTCAGTGACACAGTGCTCAGTGACACAGTGCTCAGTGACACAGTGCTCAGTGACACAGCGCTCAGTGACACAGGCTCAGCGATGGGCTCAGCCTCGCATCCCTCCCGAGTTTCCTCTGCAGAACCCTGCAGCAGCCTCAGCTCTGGTCCATCCTCAGGCACATGTTGCTCACACAGTGCAGGGCTGGGTGGTGCTTACCCGGGGTGTGCCATGTCCCAGCCACGGTGCTGGCAGTCACAGCACAGGATCGGCCCCGCTCCGTTGATCCGCCAGCCAGCATCTGTTGTAGTGAGTCCTCTATTTACACAGCCAATGTGAGACTCAAATAAACGAGACTCATTTTTTCATCTTGGACAACACTCAGTACCCAGAACGCTCAGAGAACAGACCTCTCTGCTATCAAAATAAACACCAGCCTGCATTTCCCCCATGGAAGATCCACGCGAGGGGAAACGATCCGCTTTTGTTCACAGCGAGACCCAGGGAGGTGCAGCACTCCCAGAGCACGGCTGATTTTGGGGAGACTCAAAGAGAGGTGCCTGGCTGAGATCCGGGGTCTCGGGGCAGCATGCAGCGCCACAGAGCCTGGAGTTCTGGGGTAGGTCCTTGTCCACAGAGCCCGACTGCGTTCTTTCTCCTGCCCACCCCACTGCCTTCACGCAAAGCCTGCAGGCACGGCCACATCCCTTCCTCCCAACCCAATCTTTGCTCAGTGCCTGCAGAGAAACCCCTCGCCAACAACCTGCCGGCTCACATGGGGAAATTCCCGCACTCGTCCCTTCTGCCAAATCAGCTCTCGGGGAGCGCCTGGCGAAACCGCGGGCCTTTGTCTGCTGCGGGCGCTCCCAGACTTTTCCCTGGCATCCACTGGGACGGCCATAAATCTCTGCTACTGCCTCCGAGTCGAACATTTCCTCCGAGCCCCATTATTAATTTTCTGAAAGATCTCATAAACCCCCAGATGGAAAAATACGGAGATATTTGCACATGTGTCGTAAAACACATTGCCCATCTATTTCAAATGGATGTGGCAATATATAAAACATACTTCGGGCATGAGCCAGGTTTCACGGTATTTAAACAAGGCAGCATGATGTAATTGGAATTTACAGTGTAGAAGCAGATTGAAGCTGGGACTCGATTGCATACCATATATCTTCGACCTCCTGAAAATTTGGCCTGCTTTATGACGCCAAATGCCTTTTGTACTTGTCACCTACATTCTAAGCAGACCAACAGCTCCTTTTGTGAAATATAATGGCTGAAAATATATGTATTTTTTTCCATCCGAATCTCACAGCCTCTGAGATCTGCCCCATCCCTGCTGCTAAAAGGTGACCTGGCAGGTGTCAGCCCTCCGCATCCCACCCCAGCCCACAGTGGGGCCACGGTGCGGCCATCCCTGGGCTGTCCCTACCACAGGCACCCCAAACATAGGCAGGTAGGCCAGTACAGAGCTGGGGCTGAGGTTCAGCAGCCTGGCTCCTCCAGCAAGGCACGCTCCTTCAGGTGCTTTGGGGCTGGGGATATGCAGTTTGTTCTCCTGCAGGTCGCCCTGGATCAGCACACCATGGTGGTGTAGGTGCTGCTTATGGCTGGGCGAAGCTTTCCATGCAGTTGTCCAAAGTCAGAAGTTCCCTTCCTCGGGAATTTTTGAGAAATAAATAAATCAAATCGTTCCCTTCCGGCAGAAGGAAAAGCCCTCCAAAAAACGTCAGTTAGAAATAATCCAAGTGATTTGTTTGGAAAATGTTGAAGCATAGGTCCTCCTGAGAGCCAGGATGGCCTCTCAGCCTCGCTCTCCGGAGCCAGGAGCTGGAAGCCAAGACCCCCGTGCAGGGCAGGAAGCCGGGACACCTCCCAGCCCCATCCCCAGGACAGTGGCCACCTGCAGCCAGCACTAAGCCCACCTGGGGCCATCACTGGGCTGGGCGCTGAGCAGTGGGAATGGCAAGGGACTCAGCCCTGGTGACACCAAGCCTTCTGGGGACATGATGTCATGGGGCTGCCGTGCTAACTGCCTCCATGGGTTATTTCTCTGGGAAGATCTCCCCTGGGTTTGTCGGTGCAGCCTCACGCTGGATGGAGGTATGCCATCAGGCTGCTCCTCTTGGCTGACTGCAGCGCTCATCCAATATTTTAGCTCATTAATTCTAAGGGAAGGCAGCAAAGTGAGATTTTCTTATGCTACCCTCCCCCCTTTCCATCCCCGCCACTGCATCTTTTGTCAGGGTAACTTTGCAGATGTAGAGAAGAGAAGAAAGCAGATGGTTTAAGCCTCTTGGCTTTATCTGAGGAGTGTGCAGAACCCCGCTGGGAAGGGGTGAGCTTGCCAGGGAGCACTCAAACCCCAACAGAGCAGCTCTGACAAATGGCTGCAGCCAGACCTGATGGCTCAGGAGGGGACAGTGCAGGTAATGGGAGACAGGCACCACACTTGTGATTCTCTGCCTGAAGAGATTTCAGACACTGCAGCTCTAGGACTTCAGAGGTACCTGAGGCCCCATCCTGCATGGTACATGATTGGTACTGATGCTGCAGGGCCAACCAGAACAGAGCCCAGCAGGAGTCAAGAAACGTGAGAGCGATCCGCGCCTCCGCATCTCTGGGTCTTCCTTTCACGTTCTCACCGCCATCCTCCATCTTTCTGCTACTCATCTCTCTCACCTTTGACCTCTCCCCTCCTCCCATCACACTTTCCCTTTTCCCAGGTCTCTTGCTGTTTGGCTGCTCGTTCTCCCATTCCCGTCAGCGATGATAAATCACCTCTTTGGATGAGCGTCACCGACATACCAGCCCCATCCTTCTCTTGACCTCCTCGGCTCTGAGCCACTTTCAGGAGGTAAGAACTGGACCCAATTATGCTGGAGAGGAGATCACCAGTTCACCCAGTGAAACAGGATCTGCTCCATTCCCTATACCCCCAGTCTCAGGTCCTGTCTTTGCCAGCACTGCACACTCCTCACAGGCCATTCATCCCTCTGGCCATCATCATGCTATGGATTCAAGTGGGGCACCTCATGCAAAGCGATGGCCACTGTGCCCCCTCTGTCTCCTGCTCTGCCTTACCTTGCTCCCCCTCTCCCTCCCCCAGCACACATCTGCTCACACAGTTCCAGAGAATTCGTTTCATCTCACCATTGAGTCGTTCCAGAGAGTTAAAAGCCTGTCTCCCTTGATTTAGTGAGTCAAGAGTGGCTGGGAGGGAGGGGGGAGAAGAAAAGAATGAAAGAAAGAAATAAAATAATGAAAAAAAGGTCTTGGGAACATCTGGAGTTGCTCTTAAGCAAGACGCAATATTCTCGGCCAGATGTTGAGTGACTGGCTTCTACTCGGGAAACATCAACACGTCAAACGTGGAAATCCCACCCTACCCCACCTTCCTTCCCTCCCTACCCTCTGCTCTGCCTCCTGCTGCTGCCACGGAGGAGGAAGGGGTGGTTTGGGGACTGGGTGTCACCAGGAGGCACTGCCTAACAGCAGGCTGAACTGGATGGGGCAGAGCTGGGCAGCGGAGGAGATACCCAGTGTGGTTTCATAAAGCTGAGAACACAGCTGCAGAGGGACAGTCACTGTCCCAGCAAGGAAAGCAAGGACCTTTCTCAGTCTCTGGGTGAACCCAGCTAAACAGGTAGGCACTAGTGAGTCACAGGATGCAGACAGCCTTCTCCAGGGAAAGGAGATCTTGGGCACAAACTGAGTTATGGTATCACCCAGGGAGCCACTCAAAGCAGCATAAATGGGCTATGAGGATTCCTCCTGGCTCCAGAGCCAGATGGGCAGGCAGAGAATGGACATGGGGAGGCAAACGGGCAGCGCCAAAGAGTGACATCCCCTGCACAGAGCATGCTTCAGGCACGGCCGTTGCAGGTCACTCCCTGGGGATGACACACAGGTTGGGGCTGGAGGCTCCACGCAGCAGTGCTGGTTTCTCCTGCCCGGTGAGCAGCCCACTCCCCAGCTCTCTCTGGGTGCTCCCAGGGCTCTGCCTCCTGCCTGCAGAGGCTGAGAAGTCAAAGCCAGAAAAAGCATCCTCTGCCTCTTAGGGCAGGGATGAGCTTAGCCAACACGTGGATGGAAGACACAGGACCAAGAAGCACGTCTGGGTCTGTCTAGAGCCTTCACTGGACATTTTCCCATTTCCTAAACAAAAGAATGACAGCTGAAGGGGCTCCCCATCCTCCCGTGGTCCTGCAGACACGTCTGCAGAGAGACAGGGGGCAGGCAGACCCCAATGAAGGTACCTAGCACCGTGCATCCCCCAGCTCTGCCGACCTCCTTGGGGCTGCTCCTCATGGCCATGAACCCACAGCTGTCCCAGCTGCCCAGCAGATCCTGGTGCTGTGTTCCATCGCCGCCACTCTGAGATCTGCGCTCCCTCCTGCAGCGCACACTCATTCCCAAACCTGAAGGAAGATGGGATCGCCAGGATGCGATCTCAGAGCAGCACATCAGGCTTTGCCCCCTCCCTCCCTGCCAGCTCTCCTCCTGCACTACCCCAGGAAACCTCTCTCCCGCCCTTGGTGGCACAGGGCCAGCAGGGTACTGGGGACAGGTGAGCAGTCCCTGCATTGGACACATGAGTGGGGGGTCCCTGTGAGCCCCGGGGATGCCAGGATGGGGCTGGGGGGCTGTGTCGGGGCGCAGCCGGCCCTGCAGTAATGACAACCAGGTGAGCGGGTGGCGATAAGCCCCCAGGAATGCGGCGGCGGCAGCTGTGGGCCCGCGGCTTGCTCAGACCTTGGATGGGCCAATTAAGTAAATAGAAAATTTGGAGTGCGGGATCAAAGCCGGAGCGCGAGGGCTTTATTTATTTGGAAAAGGTCAGATTATATTGGCAGATGTGTTAAAAGAGAGAGGATAAAAAAACTTTTGAAAACATTGGCCCTGATTTGAGGTTTCCTGACAGGCGGGCTGGGGCTTTTCTTTCTTTTCGGGCCATGGGTGGGTATTGGGCTGGCAGCTTGCACAGGGAAGGGCGCATCCGGCCACTGCACCCACACTGCTGGGCTGCCTGCCCTGTGCCCCCAGCCCCTGCCCGCGCATCCGTCGCAGCCCCAGCCCCATCCACTGGGGTCCTTGTGGTGAAGCAGGTCCCACTGGCCACTGAGGACCTGGTGGTGGCCACCCAGGGGGAGACAACGTGCTCTCCCCCACGCAGTGCCAGTCTCATGTGAGTGCTGGGCTCAGTGCCCCAAGATGACAGCCACCCTCGCTGTCCTGGGTGACCTTCACATGCTTTCCCAGCTCACACAGCAGGAAGACAACCTGAGCAACGCCACAGGCAGGGCAGCAACATGCCTTCAGGATTACCCCACAGCTGCCAGCAGCTCTATCCTGTTTGCCACATCACCCTCCTGTGCCATGTGTGGAGGGAAAAGGGGATGCTCTCCCATTGGAGAGCCAGGGGACATCTTGGTGCCATCAACATGGCCTGTGGCACCTCTGAACAGCAATGTGACCTGAATCAATGCCCAGGCTGGAGCTGGACTGGCACACTGGATCTTCTGCAGACCACTGTCCTGACCACCCCTTCCTCTCCAGCAATGCCAGGAGGGGCAGATGGCACCTCCCACTACACCCCAAACCCAGTGCAGAGGACCCTGCATCCCCAAGCTTTGATTTGCTTCCCAAAAACAGTGTGGGGTGTCAGCTGGGGAAACTGAGGCAGGGCACTGGGAGGGAAGGGGGGGCACGGGGTTGGGCTGTGCTGTGCTCCCAAGGTGGGGAGGCAGTGGGAGGGACCTGCAACAGGGATGAGGAATGCACTCGCCTGGGCAGGAAATTGTTGGGCTCGGTGAGCACAGGAGACGCCTTCTAAGAAAACAAGCGGAGGCTGAAAGGCAGCAGGGGCAAAACGCAGGCAGGGGGAGGAGGAAGCAGGCTCAGGGGGCAGGAATGCCAGTGATGGGCAGGTGTGCTGACCCCATACTGGGCATAGCAGCTCCTTGCCCCAGCACGGCCAGGAGAGGAGCAGGGTGGTAGCCCAGGGGGACAGCAGCCCCTTTCCAGGCTTGGCCTGGCCATACCTCAGTTTCCCTAACCTTAAAACCCAGCAGCAGCCGCACTGTGCCCAGTCCCCTGTGCTGAGGCTGTCACTGCCCATCCAGTACACTGCCTGCTCTGCTGCAGGTCCCCAGAGATGCCTGGTGGGACTCCAGTCAGGTGCATGGCCACAGGGACACTGTTGGGTCCTTCCTGTTTCATTTATGGGACAATGCAGCACAAAAAGCCGACTGGATCTTAGTGCTGCTTGGAAACTCCACTGGCATGTAATACAATATCTGGCAGGGGTGTCTATGGCTTTATCTGCAACAGATCAGGTTGGAGCAAAACCTTCTGAGACAGCATCTGGAAGTGGTTTAACCTTCGCCAAGTTTTGCATGAAATACCAATTTTCCACCCCTTTCATTTAGTTTATTGAAATTAGGAGGGGAAGCTCCCCCTCCCTCTTCCCACCACTCCCCCACCCCCGGTTTCTCCTTGGAGGCAGCTTAGCTTCTCACGTTGTTGCTGGAAAATCCAACATCATGGAACGGGGTCCCCAGCCATGGATGGGTGTGGGGCACGGGACTGCCAGGTTGTGCCACCCCTGTGCCAACGTGGAGGTTGCTGAAGATTGGTGCAGCCAGACCTGGCACTTTCCCCCCGCTCTGTGTCCCTGGCTCTGGTGTACAGGTGTGCCAAGTTGTGAGCACTCACAAATGGGAGCCGGCAGATACGAGCAGCTCTGCACAACACAGAGCTGGATTCTGTGCTCTGCTTCAATCTCTCCTTGGGGAAACAAATGAGGTCCCCATGTGCTCGCCCTGAAATCTTCCTTTAGGTTTTGTCACCTGACACAGGGAGGGAATGGATCGGGCACACAGCCTGAAGATCTGCTGTCTCCAGCCGCCTGCCAGCCCAGTCCCAGTGCCCTGAGGCTGCAGCACATGTGTTGCATTTGCAGGGGACCAGCAGGTGTTTGCAGGATGGAGCTGGCACACTGGCCATGGGAACATATTTGCGTGTGTTTGCACACACAGGATAGGGGTTGGTGGCAGGAGCTTCTCTCATCGCTGGCACAAAGAGAAGCAGTATGTTGTCTTTTGGGAGCTCGGATGGGGACAGGCAACTGGCAATGCTGCCAGCAGGAACAAGGCTCAGAGTGGCAACGAGTCAACATCCCGTGGCAAGATGGGATGTGCTGGAAAGCTGGGAGCCACAGTGGACCAGCAAGGAACATACCAGCCCTTCGGGTGTCACATACATCCCATGGTTTGCCCAGGGCTGGCTCAGCAAGAGGCAACCAGGCCATTTGCCAGCCTGCAGCTGCCCCCAGCTCAGGTGACCACAGCACCAGGACAGCTTTTGTGTCCTCTGTGCGTCCGAACACCATCTGTCCCCTCCTGGCCACTGTGGGGTTGCTGCCAAGGCTCAGCTACACATCGTGCAGCTCCACTCCTGCAGCAGGGGCTGGGGGAGCAGGGGCCAGCATGGGGTTCAGCTGTGTCCCCATGGCTGGGCCATGCACCTGGCCACAGAGGCAAGAGCCTGTCCTACTGGGGTGTGTGGTCCCTGTGTGACTTCAAGAGGCTCCTCTCCCTCTGCCATCACCTGGGTCCCAGCTTTGCCAGCAGGTCCCCTGCATCCCTGAGGAAGGAAAGGAGGACATTAGGTTTCAGCTGGCATGGGGCCACACGGAGCCCGGCTGCCAGGCAGAGAGAGGAGAGGAGGCTGAGCCAAGAGTGAGGGAAAAGGTGCAGGGGAGGAAGCATGTGCGTGCTCAGGGTGTATCCATCCATCTCCTGTCCACAAGGGATGCAGGATGGTGCTGTCTCTGTGTGCAGGCAGGGCTGGGCTGGGCAGGAGCATGGCAGAGCAGTGGATGCACTGCACTGCATGTGGGTGGAAGGGGATTAAGGAGGGAGCCATCCCAAACTCCACCACATCCAGCTGTGCCCCTGCCAAGCATGACTGTGATCTGAGCCATGGTGCGGGGTGTGATCCATGGGATGAGCCCTTGCATACCCAAGCCAGACACTGTGTCAGGTGTTTCAGGTGGTGGGACTTATCCATCACCACTGCCAATGCCAGGACAGCCCTCAGTCCTGCTGCCAATGTCCACCTGGCTGTGGGGGAGGAAGTCCTCAGGGACCCCCAGGAAACCCTCACTGCCTCAGAGCCAGCCTGGCTTTATCTGGACTTCAGCTGCTGCCCAAATCCCCAGGCCCCAGACTCTGTCCTCCAGCATCCCCATGGTCCCCCCTACATCTCTGCAAGGGTAGCATGTCCCATTCTGGTGCCACCAGCATCCCACGAGGGCCTGGGGACAATGCCTGTCCTTGTGTAGGGTCAATCTGTGCTGGCATGGAGGTGTGCAGGCAGGATATCCCCTACATCCAGCCACTCCACCATGCTTTCTCCTGTGCTCTCAGCGACAGATCTGTCCCTTGCCCCAGCACCATCATAGCAGCCAGTCCTCCACTGGGATCCTCCGTCCTCAGCTCCTCCAGTCCCAGTCACACCTATTTAAGTAAAGATGAGAAACGATCTCATTAAATCAGTGCTGAGCTGTGTGTGCAAACTGCTCTGACAGCTTACGATTGGCTCATTTCCACCACGGTTCACCCTTTTTTTTCTTTCTTTTTTGGCTCGGTTTCCAAAGAAAATGAGGTTGGTGCAACCATGCTGTCTGTGGGTATGTCTCACTTTCCAGCTCTGAGACTTGAAGACACCAACTGATTTCATCCAAATTCAGAGAGGGAAGGAGAATTTGAAGATGCTCTTTCCCCACATGTGCCATGTGAAGAAAGGAGAAGGATGCAGCAGGATCCATAAATGGTCAGTTTGTGGCTCACTGCTCTCCAGCTCTGAGAACAATTATTTCCTCTCTTCTATTCAAAATTTTGTCCAGATCAATGCTGCTGAGATCGATTCCCTGTGGGAGCAATTCAGGACAAAACCCGAATTTTGAACATTCTTCCCACTCAGTAACAACGACCAAGAAAGAGGAAACAGCAACCGCAGAGTGGCAGCACAAAACCTGACCAGTGGCAGGGAGATGTGCCACACCACCATCCAGAGGAGGCATCTCTATGGATAAATCCTGCCAATAAATCAATAGTGCAGGTGTTTTCTAGCCTGAGTCTTTCCTACAGGACAATTTCAACCAAACCCAGGTGGCGGATGACAGCTACACGAGGATGCAGAAGACATGGTCACAGCCCCCAAGCCCCTGTGCTCAGCACTGACCCAACGGGGCTCAGTGTCCCTGCAGTACCCGGGGTGCAGTGAGCAGGAGCATCCACAGCAATGCACCACGGTGTCACCGCACCCAGCAGTGCTGCCAGGTGCCAGCACTGCCCTGCTCACCACTCGGCCGCCCTCCCCAGCCCCCCCTCACCCCCTTCTTGGCCGTGTGCTTTCTGGAACAGGTGCACACCGCTCCCCCCCCCCACCCCCCACCGCTGCCCTTTTTTTAATTAGCCGATAAAGAATGCGTCCTTTTGAAGCAGATAGGGGATTCCTCACATCCCTGGCATTGCTGGGCTGCCTGGCGGTAACCCTATTCCAGTTGAAAGCTTTCCGTGCCGGCCCACGGCCGCGGGGCCCCCGACTCTCACCACACCTGCAGGCCAGCCCTGCTCTGCCCGCTCGGCCACTCACGCAATTACCCGACGTGATGATTAACGGGGGTGCCTCCCTGCCAGCAGCACACTGCCCTCATTCCGAGGTGCAGGTGGCGTGGGACCCCCCCGGTCCCTCCCTGGCTGTGCCACGGTGCTGCATCTCCCTTGTCCCTGCCCTCCCCAGAAATGGGGCACTAGGCCTGCCTGGGGCAAAGCCCAAGTGCTCAGCTGCTTTTGCTGCTCCTTCCAGACCTCAGGGTATGTTCTGGAAAGGCAGAACCTAGGCAAGGAGGCTTGCGTCCTGCAGGAAGTCTTTCTGCTCCCAGGTCACAGCAGCCTGGAAGTTCTTGGTCCAGTTCAGGACAAGGCTGCAAAGCCTGCACATCCTTACTGCATTCCTATGTATGTCCTACATCTCAGTGCATCCCCTCACTGCATCCCAATGCATGTCCTACGTCCCAGTGCATGTCCTCAGTGCATCCCAGTGCATGTCCTACATCCCAGTGCATCCCCTCACTGCATCCCAATGCATATCCTCTTGTATCCAAAAGTACATCGTCCTGCACCCCAATAAACATCCTCCTACATCCCAGTGCATCCGCTCACCGCATCCCACTGCACATCCTTACTGAATCCCAATGCGCATTCTCCTGCATCCCAGTGAACGTCACCCCTGCATCCCAATGCCTGACCTGCTGCAGACCCGTGTGCTGGCAGCCCTGCAGCATGCTGGCACGCTGAGGCACCGTGTCAGCACAGCACGGCTCCTATCCCCATGTGCTGCACGTTATATTGCGGAACCAGTAAAAATTATTTCAGCATGTTCCTGTGTGGTCTGAAGCAATGCCCCAGCCTGAGATAACCTAAGCACAGGAAGCTCTGGGCTGGGCTTTAAATCTTCCTCCCTTCACCATGTCCCGGCCAGAGACCCCCAAGCGCCTCACCCCTCATGTGCCCTCCGTGCTGGGGAGGGGCTCAGGGACACCAGGAGTGACCCCCAGCTGGGCCGAGCCCCTCGCACCACCACGGTGACGGCATTCAGAGCCCACTTTAAATCAATTGCTGCGCCCTGGCAGCTCTGTTTCCACGGTCCCGTGTTATTCTTTCATTCAGTCATGGGGAGAATGACTCTGTTTTCCTTCGGCAGTTTTGGTTCTTTTTCCCTTTTCTTTCTTTCTTCCTTTCTTTCTCAAGGCGAAGGATGGCGTCAGAGCAAATATTCATTTCCACGGTTCCAGCTCATTGAGAACAATACGAGCAGTAAACAGAGGGCAGCATTCCTCAGGAATGTGAAGCACTCGCCTGTGGTTTAAAATTACTAATTTTTTTACAGGCAAGAATATATATTTTTAGAGACTTTTAAGGACAAGCCAAGTTCTGCTCCCCAGCACCCCTAACCACAGATGCACGTTGGGAGTTTCCCAAGGCGTGAGAGGCAGTGGATGGCTCAGCAAGCCAGGGCTGATGACCACAGAGCTGGATGGAGAGACTCCAGTCACCACCTGAATCTGGAGCTTGGAAGTGTCAGAAATAGGAAAAAACAATGCAGCTTCATGTGTATCAATCACTCCCTCTTGCTGGGTAAAGCAAAATGTGCCTGAGGGCCACAGCACCTGGTCGGACAGGGATGGTGCAGGGAGCCCTCGCAGGGGTGGCAGCTAAGCTGGCACCGTGCAGCAGCACCCCGAGCAGTCAGGTGCTGCTCTCCTGCTCCGGCCGAGACCTCCACGGCTGTTCCACTCCCTGAGCAACCCACAGAGCCTCCCCCAAGGAGGCCGTGTACCACCAGAGTCAGCTGAGGACATTTGGGCTCACAGCTCCGCTTCTGAAAGAAGCAGAGGAGGGAAGCATTGTTTTACTGAGAGAAATTGCTTTCACATCCCTGCCCCAACAGGCATGCACACATCCTGCCCCTGGGCTGATGAGCTCCAGATCTGAGTGCTCTGGCTCAATGAAGACCCCGGTCTCTTGGCCCCACACCCCTCGCATGGCCCTATGCTGACCCCAACCTTCCCACAGGGCCACGCATCCCCAGCGCAAAGACTGAGCTGCTCGTGGGGAGCCGCTGCAGTTTCCCCATCTGGATCCTCTTTGCAGCTCTCTCCCCAATACATTGCTGACCACGAGGAGGCTGAGCAGAAACATCCTGGCCCTTTCTCTTTGCTCCATGCTTCCTCTACTGCTGGCGGTGCCCTCTGCTGAGAGGGGGAAGCCGGGGCACCGCAGCCCTGTGCAATGAGACCAGCCTGGACCTGGAGACCACGCAGCCTCTGAAGGGTGAGGTTTGCTTCTCTGGTCCTTTTACAACAGTCAAACAGCTTGAAGAGTCACAAACCATGAAGGAATATGGCAAAATCTTCATAAATCAAGTAAAAAGCATAGACATAAAACTGGGAAGACATTTGCCTTTTATTGTCTCCATGGACAGGCTTAGCATTTAAAGGCTTTTATCTCCTTTTTACGGCTTTTAGAGTGGGCTCCAAGCCAACAGGTACTTCTTGTCCTTGCTGCGTGTTAAATTGCACCATGTAAAAATGAGGCTTGGGAACAAATCACAAGCTGAGAGAACGGTTCCTTCGGTGAAAGCAGAAAGCTGCAGTAGAGCCCAGAGCCACACTGCGCAGTGCAGCAGGAACAGTGGGCAGGGATGTGGCAGGGGACACACAGCCACCAGAGCTGAGGATGCAGGACCAGGTTCTCCCCAGGTTCCCCCAGGGTTGGGGCAGCAGTGAGGGGTGTCCACAGCAATGAAGGATAACCACAGCAGCAAGGGGTGTCCATAGCAGCAAGGGATGCCTGCAGCAGATTTGCCCAGCAGGTCAGAGTGCAGCCCCTTCGAGGGCTGAGCATTGCACTGGGATGACCCACAGCTTCAGGACAGGCTGTTCATGACACAGGGCTGTTAGCTCCATAGCAGGCATTGAATTGAATGTGCTTTTTGTGATGCTTCCTGCTGATACCAGGCACAGCCTCTCAGGACGACACGGCTCTGCTCTCCCACCCAGCACCCAGTCGTCACCCTACATCTGCCCTATGACGTGCCCTGCCCTCACCTGCCCCTGGGACATCTCCCCACTGTGGATTACGGTGCTGCAGACAGGCTGGGAGCCGGACACGCAGCAGTGGCACATGGCAGTGATGTGGTCAGCCAGTTAGGAAGAGAACGCAGTCTGAAGTCAGGAGGAACAACATGAAATGTGTCCTCTGAAAGACTGAGGGCCCACTTCGGCACTATCCAGCCAACCTGGCCTCTCCGGTGAGGCCTGCAGAAACCCAGGGTTGCAAGCACAGCCAGGCACTCACAGAGGTTAAAACTGCAGCCTCTGCCTTTCCAGAGCCCACCCCATGCTGGCAGCATCAGCGCTGCATCTCCCAGCACTGCCCAGGCTGGAGCAGATCTGGAGGGGAGCAGGGGGGATGCAGAGCCTCTGCCCCCCTGTGGGTACCCTGCATGCAGCTGGAGGAACGGGGATGGCCTGCGGAGGGCAGCGGCAAGCAGAGGGTTAACAGCATCCTTCCCACCCAGCGTACGCTGTGTGCCAGTCCTCCAGCCATGTGTTTGAAATCCTTTCTGCTATCTCCTGAAAATATTTACAGTACATGCAGATAAATTAGCTGCAGCGCTTATTACGTCTCCCTGGAAATATATACAGCAGTTAAAGATGTTTAAAAAAATAGCCGAAAGCCGTCTCTTTACTATATCTGGAAGATATTTCACAGTGAGGGGAATTTACAGGGCCGGGTGGCAGGGAAATCGCATTTATTTTCACTCGAGTAGAGAAAGTTAAAGGACCCTTCAGCTGAGTTTATTTTCATCTCTGCTCGCGAGACGAGGGCCAAGATGTGCTCAGGGAGGAGCTCAGCCCCACGGCTCAGGGCAGAGGCTGAGCCTGCTTGCTCCCCAGCAACACAGCCCTCACAGCTTCCATATGCTATCCCCATGCCCAGGCTGCAGGCCTACTCCTCCAGAAGTCCCCTACAATAGGGTGCAAAGTCGTTGGGGAATGCATCTCCATCCCAAGCAGCACCCGTGGCCCAGCACCAGGAGGTCGCTGAAGCCTTGGGGATTGGAATCCACGGCTCTCAGCCCTTCTCTTTGCACTGCTTCCCCAGCTGAAGCACCTGCCAGCAGGGCACTGAAAGCCCAGCTTCTCCAGCACATCCTCTGGCTCAAGGGTGCTGACCCAACGTCGAGTGACAACATCTTCTGTGCCACTGGCATCGAGCTGCTGGCCTTGACGTAAAAGGTTTTGGGAAGCCATTTGCTAATTCCCCTGAGTCACCCGCTCCCTCCGGCTGTTTTGAAATTCATATCTAATGAGTGGTTTGGGTGAAGGAATTCTGCAAAGATGCAAACAATCCCTTTGCCAAAATAAAGAGAGCCAGAGCTGGGCTTATAAACATATAAATCATTTCTAGTTTTTAGTTTGCAAATAAGATACTTGTTTCTTCATGTGGATTTTGGGGAGAACAGGGAGAGAGTGCTGGGCCAGGGGGGGAGCGGGCAGTGACCACAACCAGGGAGCAGCAGCCCCAGGGCCATCCCTGCCTGCCCCACGTCGGGCACTGGCTCCACTGCACTTCTGAGGTCTCCACAGGATGGAGTCCTCAAGCAGTGACCTGCAGGAAAGCAACTTGTCCAACAGCTGGCATTAGAGCAAGGGATCACAGAATCATAGAATCACAGAATGCCCTGGGTTGCAAAGGAGCACAGTGCTCATCAGTTCCAACCCCCTGCTGTGTGCAGGTCGCCAACCAGCAGCCCAGGCTGCCCAGAGCCACATGCAGCCTGGCCTTGAATGCCTGCAGGGATGGGGCATCCACAGCCTCCTTGGGCAACCTGTGCCAGTGCCTCACCACCCTCTGGGGGAAAAACTTCCTCCTAATATCCAACCTCAACCTCTCCTGTCTCAGTTTAAAACCATTCCCCCTCGTCCTATCACAACCCACCCTCGCAAACAACCGTTCCTCTTCCTGTTTATATGCTCCCTAATGTGGAAGTGGTGGGATGGGGATGTGGTGCTCCAGGCCAGGCAGAGCAGCAGTATCCTTGCCCTGCAGGCAGGAAGGTGCCAGCCAGGCCAGCAGGCACCAGGAGGTGGTGGCAGGGCTGGGAGGGAGGTGAGTGATGCACCAGCATCATACAGCCCCACAGCTGGGCTCTGAACCATCGTGAGCACTCTGACAGCCATCTCTCCAACATCTGTTGGCAATTTCATTGCTGTGTGCCCAGCACCCATCACTCCAAAGAGCTGCCCAGCAGCCCTGGCTTCTGCTTCTGCCAGCACCTCTGTGCCCGTGGCAATGATGGGGACAGGGAGTGGAGAGCATGGGGGGCAGCAGCAGAGGGGCCACACTCACAGTCTCCCCACCTGCAGCACCCTGAGTTTGGGCAGTTTGCACATCACTGCCGGTGTCCACCAGCACAGAAGGCTGAAGGTTAAACTCTCTGCTTCATCATAGATATGTGATTCAGGCTGGTTTGTTGAGGGACAAGAGAAAAAAGCTGTGGGGCACTCGAAATGACATTGAACACAGCACAGCAGAGGGGAGCTCACCTGTCTGCATGCTGCCTCCGGGCAAGCACTTGGGAAACCACGGTTTCCATCAGATCCCATGGGCTCAGCAAGCACAGCCACTGCCACATCATGCAGCCATGAAGACTGATCTGCCAGCCATGAAGCCAGCACTGCCATGCTGCTGTGGAGTCAAGCAAAGAGCAGCATCAGGGAAGAAGCAGCAACATCCCAAGATGTCCCCTAGTGCCACCAGGGTGGGAAATGCAGGGGGGAACCTGCACCTCCAAGCAGGGCCCAATTCCATGGTCAGCGTGTGCTAAGTGCATTTTTTCCCAAATAAAGTGTTCTGACTTGGTCAAATTTGAGTATATTCCAGGGACACGAGACAAATCTCAGCCTCTCTCCCTTCCCTACTTGCCAAATTTCAAGCTCTTGCAGAATTTTAAAACAAAATAAGGACAAATGCCTCATCTCCTAATACCCTCACTCTTGGAAACAGCCTGGCACTATGGATAAGATTTTTCCCCAAAAATTTAATCAGAAGCCACAACCCACCCTGAAATATTACCACCCAGCCTGGAACGGTTTGGCAAAGCTGCCAGCAGCCGAAGGCAGCGTTTGACACCAGGAAGCAACAAGCATCCTTAAAACTCAGGGGCATCTCCAGCTCCCACTGCAAGCACATGGAGCCTGTCTGCAGCACACTCACTGCACTCACTTTATTTATAGGACGCTGTGTATGTGCCTTGTCCTTCCAGGGGCTCTTTCTCCTTTTTTTTTTTTTGGCTTGCGGAAGCCGGGCAGATAACTAAAGCTGTTCCTCACTTTCACAGCAGATAAGCTAATTGTCGGATGTGCCCTTTGAGATAAGCAGATCCCGGGTTTACGAGGGAACATGTGTTCTTGGGAAGCGCCGTCACCGAGCCCTGATGCAGCGATAACCCACGGGCGTGCAGACTCCTTCCTGGGAAGCACAGGGCCCTGCTTCCAGCCTACCCTTGGCCATGGCACTTGGGCTGGCAGCCGTGGGCCACAGGAGCAGCACTGCAGCACAGTGCTGGTGCAGGTTCCCATACCTCCCAGCTCCGCCACTCCTGAGCAAGGAGTTGTCTTGGTACAGACCCTGTATTTATCTGGTCAGTCCAGGAGGCACTTGAAGGGTGTGCCAAGCCATCCTCCTGTGCACCATGCCTCGTCTCTGCCAGGTGGTAGGTAGGAATAAAGCCCCTAAAAGTTTACAGTCAGGCAAAGGCAGAGCCCTACAGCCTAACGCCTATTGAAACCCATGACAAAAACTCAGTGACTTTATGAGGGTCAGGCCAGGCTGGCGGTGCCAATGACTCCCTGGAAGCACTGCTGGGAGGTTTGTTCACACTGTGAAGCAGAGCCACATGGGCCCATCAGCAGTGTGGCAATGTTGCCCAACCAGGGATGCTGTGTCCAGCCCCAGCATCACCACCCACAGCCATGCCCACAGGAGCTGCATACTGGGGGCACCCCACACCTTGCATCCTATCATCCCTGTCCCCATCAGTTCTCCAGGCCATGGTGAGGCCACACTCCCTCGCCCCCCAGCGGGAGAGCCACCCTCCGCTGTCCTTTACTTCCCTCCCCCCAAACAGCCATCACTCACCAGGCTTTGATTATGGCCACAAAGGAGCCTTGGAGGAACCACGGGGAAGCTGGAGGGAGGCAGGCAGATGATGAAAGAGCTGTCAAATGGGATTAAACAGTAACCATCTCCCCTACCGCTGGGCAGCGGGAAGGGGGACAGATTGTACTGGATTGTAATGCATGAGCCCTCCTGCTGCTGGAGCCTGCCAGGCCCGTCCCCTGCAGGCTGCCGGCTGGGCCCTGCTGTGGGCAACGGGACAGCAGGATCAGTCCCTGGGGCTGAGGATGGAGAGCTGAGGCTGAGGGAGCAGGGTGGAGGAAGGGTCAGCAAGGAGCTGCTGGTGCAGCTGCCCTAGCCTTGGGTGGGCAAGAAGCAGGACACACATCAGGGATGCTCTCTCTTCTCTTTCTGTCTTTCTGTAGGCACTGAGCACCCCAGCCATGAGCTCCGAAGCACCAAGAGCAGGGGTGGGATGTCACAATGAGCAGAGCCATCCCACGTGCAGCCCTTGCTCTGATTGTCCCAGGTGCATCTTGGCCTTTCCAGGGGTGAGCAGCACAGCGGTTCCAGCCTGTGGCTCACAGCTCCCTGTGCATCACAGTTCCACCAGCCCTGGACTCCGTGCTGGTTCCTCAGTCCCTCTGCAGGAGCAGAAGCATTCATGCATCAGGGGCTGCAGCAGCCATGGGGGACATTGGCACAGACCTCACCATCCCAGCACGGGAGCTCATCAGCACTCCTACGAGCCTTGGATGAAGAATCCTCCACCAAAACCACCGCAACCTCACTCTTGCACCTTCCCAAGCAGTTCCACCATCCTCTCCTGGGGCCAAGTCTCAATGCACTAAGTGACACAGAAAGGCAGCCCTTCCTTGGTGGCAACACAGAGCCAGCAGTGGAGGTGCAGGGTGAGCAGGAAGGGCCGGGTCCCCACGGGCAGGGGGCACAGGGCACCCCTACCCCAGCACCACCACCCTCGGCTTCCCCAAGGCACAGAGAGAGGCCCCCGCACAGCCCCTGCCCCCCACAGCCCCCAGCCCCACTCCACGTGGAGCCCCCAGACCCCCCTCACCCCTCGCACCAAGTCCTCACCACCCACTCCGCCAGCGCAGCTCCAGTTTCTCACAGCACCCTCTTTTCTGAGCCATTCGTCACGGCCCCCTGCACAAAAGCCAGAGAGAGAAAGAAACAAGGAGTAGGAAAAGGAAGGAAGATAAAAAAGGGAGAGAGAGAGAGAGCGCGAGCAAGAACGAAAGAAAGAGGGAGGACAAAGCGTGAAAGGACCCAGGTCTGTCGCTGAGCGAGCGCAAAAGGGGAGGAGGGGAAATTATTAAATAAATGAAGCACCTCGGCAGTTTGGGGGGCAATGGAAGACAGGCCGACCACAGCTGAATGTTAAATGCCTGCCACACAATCAGTCCCATTTTGTGAAGAGAGGAAGCTCTGTCCAAAGACCCTCATGTTTATTCATGCGGAGCCCCGCTGGCCCCTCCCACCGCATTGTCTTTGGGTATCAATCATGGCGGCCTTTATTTGGGGGCATCTGTCTGGCCCGATGAATGGCGGGGTGACGAGTGGGGCTGCGGGGCTGGGAGCAGCCGTGGGGCCGTCCCCTCTCCCTGCTGGCCCTCCCCGCAGTGCATGAGGACCCATCCATCGCTCCGGGTGGGCAGCCTGCCATGGAAACACCGCGTCCCATGTCCCCACTGCACCAGGCACAGTTGGCAATCCTCCTCCTCTTGGTGTACGGGAGCAGCAGGGGCCCCACGGCAGCCTGGAGTGTTCTCAGAGCACCGGTCAGCCCAGCTGTGTGCAGAGCCACTCATGTCACAGAAACCTGGATGGCCCTCTGCCACTGGGGCCAGTGCAGGATGGGGACACAGGGCGGCTGGGCTGGCGCAGAGGGGTTGGCTTTCTTTCTCCTGGTGCTTGGGGCAGTCTGCACACAGTGCAACATGTGCACTGGGAATGGCTGTGGGAGGCAGGAGCAGGGCTGATCTGCAGACAAAGTCATCGCAAGATCACCTGATGGAAAGTTGATGCTCATCAAATTCAACCTTGAAATAGCAGCTACCAGGAAACAGAAATGAAGCACAGCAGAACAGTCAGGCCAGGCAGGGGCCCCATCCCAGGCACTGCTGTCACCCAGCTGCAGGGTCCAGGGTCCTGCACTCAGTGGCTGGGAAGCATAGGGTCCCCAGCTGGGCAGCACCAGGAGCCCGAGTTGGCCACGGTGCAGAGGCAGACAGGTCCTTGGCAGGGAACAGCAGGTGCCTCAGCATGAGGGCCAGCATTCAGGGCAGTGGCACAGGTCCCCACAGCACCCAGCACACCCCGTCCCCTCCTGCATGGCAGCAACAGCCAGTGTGTGCGACGCTGAGCCCCACAGTTGGGGAGTGTTGAATCCGTGCCTCCCCACCACAGCTCGTGCCCAGCAGCTGGATGAAGCTGGCTCAGCAGACTGCAAGTGAGCTCTGTCCAAGAAAACATTTTTGGAAGGGCATTTTGTCATTGGTATGAAAGCTGCCTCGCAGCCATGTCGCAGCTCACAGCACAGCTGCCAGCTGCACTCCCTTGTCTCTCTGCCATCCCCAAACCTGGGCAGAAGATACCACTGCCATCCATCCAGCTCCTCTATTCAGCCCCTGCCCCACACCCTGCCCTTGGCTGTTCACCTCACTGCAGAGATGCGGAGATGACGGCCACGGCCATGGGTCCCCACTGGCCCCACACAGGTACCTCCAGGGGAGGGCAGAAGGAGGAGGAGGATGTCCAGACCTTGGCTTAGCAGAAGCAAAGGGATGAGGACATTGCGTGACAAGCTGGTGGCCTTCAGAAATCTGTCCACTCAGGTTCCACAGGAGAGGGCTCAGCTGGGGAAGACAACCATGGACAAGATGATAGCATGCAGATGAATGCTCACCCACATGTAGTTCAGGCAGCCCGCAACACTGCGCCACTGGGGAACATCTTCAGTGAGGTCTGTGTTTTGGAGACCTTGCTTGCCTCTAACGAGATGCTTCCTAGGTCATAATTCAGACAAGTTGGCTTTGGTTGAGAGAAAACCAGAAGGAAAATCCTTCCAATACTTCCAGCTTCTGTAATCGAATGCAAATTGTTCAGTCTGCAGCCAAACACCCCCACGGCCACGGAGCACAGAAAGGATTGCCTTGCTCCAGCAGGGACGGTTCCACCACTGACTGTGCTTCCCAGTATGCACGCTTGGCACCTCAGCACCAAGGGTGCGAGCTGGAGGTCACACCCCAGCCAACTCTGGGCAATGGCAGGGTGGGCAGCACATGGGCAGGGGGCTGGGGTCCCCCAGCTTCCTGCAGGCAGGGGACCTGAGCTGCTCCCAGCTGCCCCATCGTTCCACTTGTCCCCATGGTGGAAGGAGTGCAACGGCAGCACAGAGCGACCCGTGTGTATGCAAACGCCGTCAGCTGTGAGCACCTCCACGTGCAGACACAGACACACACGATAAGATCCGCAGATACACAAACATGCTGCCGGGCAGACATTTAATCAGGAGAGGGGAAGAGCCCCAGATGCCCAAACTCGCTAACAGACAGATGCAAACACTGTGCGAGACACCCGCAGCTGGGGACATGTGCATATACACAGTCAGACACATCTGTATACAATACCTCATTAAACATGGGCAGCGTACAGCCCCAGATTAGATCTGGCTGGACTGCAGGCAGCGGGCCAACCTGAGATCAGGGTTCAAACTCAGCTCTGACAGCCCCGAAGCCTCACGGGCGGCTCTCGTGGCATTCCCATCTCCCCACACCCTCACCGGGACACAGCCTGGGGCCGAGCAGGGAACGGGATGCTGAAGCACGGACGGCTCTAACGCAGATTTTGACCTTCTGATCCTACGAGTCTAACTCCTCGTCGCTGCCCTGTGAAGGTTCCTGCAGCCGGGCCCGGCTCCGGACACAGGCGGGCAGCGCACGGAGTTGGTTTACGGGGTGCCCCGGCTGCACCCCCGCCGTCGGTCCGCGGCACCGCTCCGTTCGCCCTGGGCGCGTCCCCGCCGCCCCGCGCCGCCGTCGTAGGGCCTCTGCTGCCACCTCCCCGCGCGTTCGAGAAACGCAGCCCCGCGGGGAATCCCTCCGGCTCCGTGTCACCCACCGTCCCCCGAGAGCCCCGACGGACAGCTGTGCGCTGCGGGGGGAGAGAGGACACGGCTGGGGACGTCGAGGGGACGGGAGGGGCTGCATAGCCAGCTGGGCAGCGCTGGGCACAGGGAGTTATGGGGCTGTTGGGCTGCCCGGAAGCCTGCGGGAGGATCACATCCAGGTGGATGCAGAGGCACGCCTTCTGCTGGGACAGGCTGCACCACGCGCAGTGCCCCGAGCGACGGTTCCAGCTCCTCATCGATCCCGAGTGCCACCGGTGGCATCCCTCACAGACGCCCCATGGGCAGCAAACCCCACTGCGTGCTGGAGAGAAGGGAGAAAGGACGGCCCTGCACAGTGCCAGGCCTGGGAACGAGGAGTGCTTCCTATCTTCATTGTGTCACTGAGCCCGCGGTGGTACAGAGCAACAGCGAAATGCAATTACTGAGGAAAACTCAGCTGCCTCCCACATGAAGGAAGCAGAACTGGTCAAAGCCGGGGAGCTCGGGAGGGGGCAAAGAGAAAATCTTCATTAAATACTCCTTTTTCTCCTAACGACAGCGGGGCTAACGCACACTGCGCACACACACACACTCGCAAAACAAACAAACAAAAGCCCAAATGCACACGGAGGTCCCCCAGCCATGCCTTGAACTGCTCTGGGGAGGCTCTCCCGCTGTGCCACCCCACCAGCGCCCACTCACACGCCTGCAGGAGCCGATCCCAGCGCCAGGATCCCGGCCGGCCGCTGCCATCTCCATTGTTCCAGTGTAATGAGTTGCTAGCGAGGGGTGACCTTTCTTCCCAAACAAAGAAATAAATGCATTTTTCAAAATCAGGGGTGGTGCTGCTGGACGTGCTGTGGGCGAAGCAGCGGGATGGGCGAGCAGCGGCAGCACAGTGGCAGCAGGAGGGTGCTGGCTGTGCCTGCAGGTGCCAAGTGCTGCAGGACACACACATGGTGTGTGCCATGGTCCCACCCGGATAGGACTCCTCCTCCAACATGAAGGAACTCGTGCCTGTGCCAAAATGGGACATGGGGAGAGAGCCTGCCTGCACCCACAGAAAGAGCCACAGCTTGGGTTCCGGAGACCTCTTCCCCACGTCCTGCCCACCACAGTGCCTCACTCAGGGACAGAAGCAAAGGGCCCTGAACAGCCTGGCCAGGCCCTCCCTGTGCCCCACACTTCTGATGGGAGAAGCCTGAGATTCATACAGCCCAATGTGGGCATTTCAGCCTGGGCGTACCTTGCTCAGCCCCCACCTCTCTGCAGATTGGGGAAGAAGGGCGACTCTGGTGACCTGGGACCAGAGGCAGTGACCTCAGACCCCTCAGAGCTGAGCTGAAGTGAGACTCTGCTCCTCGGTTTGGCACCACAGCTTCAGTTCTGGGACAGGAGCTCTGCAGCAGACAGCCTTCTGCTTCCCCAGCAAGGCCACCTTATACGGAGGTTGGTGACCCCTCTGCATGGCTGGCAGGCCAACATTGCATCCAGCATGTGTAACCACTAAGACTGTGGGCTTCAACCTGAGGACATTCTTTCCCTGTGCAGCCTTGGGGGCTAAAACACTCCCAGAAAGTGGAAGGGGCCAACACTTGTGCTGGCAGAGGGGTTCGTCCACTCACCAGGCAGCCCACATCCTGAACTGTCCCACAGCTGGCCCAGCCTGCAGCCATTCGGGGTTCACCATGTCCCCAAAGGGCAGTGGTGGCCACAGAGCTCTGCCCTGCAGCTCTGAGCACCGCCCAGGCAGCACATGGATGCCAGGAACCAGAACTGATCCATTGCAAAGCACAGACCTTCGCTGGCCAACACACGACTGACTTGACGTTGAGTCTTAGGCACGAGTCCAAGCCATGTGATGATACTAAGCAGTGTCTGATAATAAAATCAGCACTAGACAGCAGAGCCCATTTGTTTCAGATCAAGGGGATTACCAAGATTTTTACAGGTTTGCTAACAAACAGTGGATATCTGTGTGGAGTCGTCTGGACCAAACCCATCTTTCATCCAGAAGTCTCCCCACAGCTCTGACACCAGGAATCAGGGAGCTGACTATCTCCTTCTCTTAGAAAAGCCTTTTGGTCACCTAAACAGGATCCGGGTGCTTAAAAGTACATGTAAATCTCTCTTCAAATGGTATCTAAAACGTGTAGCTTTGTAGCACTTCTGAATGTTTGGTTTTGACTCAGAGGACTGAAATTACTCCTTTCATAAAGAAGAGGTGTACACAGGCAAACGGACACAGGAGTGCATCCTGCTGCAGCGTGGGGACTGCCCCCGGGACACTGCTGAGCAAACAGCCCAGGCAGAGCTCTGTGCTGCTCCTGCCACTGTCCCCAGCCCTGCAGCACAACCCCAAGGCAGGCTTCCCATCTGCAAAACCCACACCTGGCAGATGAACAATTCATACATGCAAAGGAAGAAGCTGCTCGTGCAACCAGGCTGGGGCACTTCGGTTTGTGTTGGTTTTAATTTTAATTTTTTTTTTTTTTTTTTTTTTTTTGAGGATTTCTTTTTATTGCCTTAGAGTTTATGAGCCTTCAGGCCATGCTAGTATCACATTTTCAGGTTTCCTCCACAGCCTTAGGAGCTAAAACCTTCCTTTTCCTTGCCAAAACCCCCCAGCCATGCACAGTGGGAACCCCCTCACGCACTACAACCCCAAATGCCAAATCTCACCAAATCCCTCACAGCACTTTTGTCCTCCTGCTGCCCCAAAAGACGTGGGGACGCTCTGTCCGTTTTACATGCAGCAACCAAAGGCACAGTGAGACCCAAAGCCCTGGGGCACTTGGAGGATCAATTCCTATGGGGACAGCGTTTCTCCTCCCACTCAACCCCCGGCCCCATGGGCTGTGTGCTGTCCCCTTGTGCCCAAACTGACAGGGGCTGCTCCCAGCATGGCCCCAGGGGACCCCCGCAGCAGCAGGGAGCAGGGCAGAGCCGAGGCTGCCAACTGCACGGCATCCGAGGGGTTAAGAAAACCAAACCTGCCACAAGAGATTTGAGCAGAAACTCCACCAGAGACCTTGAAATCCTGTTAATTGATGCCACACATGTGCTGCATTTAACCTCTGCCCTTTGCTGTAATAGTTTACACAAGTGGCACGAAGGCCGATGCCTCACGACGCTCGCAGTGCTGGGCGGGTGGGGAGGGCTCCTGTCCCCCCACCCTGGGATGGCACCGTGCTGTGAGAGCCTGCACTGAGCTCCTCCTCCTCCTCTTCCTCTTCCTCCTCCAGGACAGCTCTGTGGTGTGGAGGTCCTCTACCCCAAAGGTGACCATGAAACCTCCATCAGGGATTCCGGCCCTCCAACGTTTGAGTAGGAATCTGACACAGAGTGCAGGCAAGTCCCAGGCAAAGGAGGAGTTCAAGTGTAATTACTGAGTTATTTGCAACAAAATTCATGCCACGGTCTCTGGGGGAATGGCACTCCCTCTGGACAATGCCCAGGTGAGCAGCATCCCTGTTGTGCTGAGTTCTGCACGTGGTGGGAGTGTGGAGAGCTGCTGCTGTTTGTGGTTAGCAGCAGTGCTGAGGGACCAACCAGAGCAAGGTTTGCTCTTTATCACTTGGGAAAAAAAGAGATCAAAAGAGTTATGAACGTTCTTAACCCCTATTATATCCAGGGGAGGGACAGAGAAAACTGGTCCTCCCAGGTTTATCCATCTTAACACCTTCCAAGTGAAGTCAGCTCAGCAAGGGGGTGAAAATCCATGGGCTCACAGTGAGTGCAGGCTGTGTGCACTGCCCTGGGCTGGGCTGGGAGGTCCTTCCCGCAGGGAGACAGGTCGGTGCCATCCCATTGGATCCAAGAAGCTCCCCAGGCTGGGCTTGGACAAGGTGCATATCCCCAGGGCTGGGTCAGCAGTGGCCGTGGGTGGACTCTCCTGCAGATGAGGTGAATGGAAGCACACCCACCATGCAGGGAGAGGTTGCTATCCCGTCAAGTGTAACCTTGAAAATGGACGTGCTTTCCTTGTGAAGTCCCACAAAAAGCATGGAGCAGCAGTACAGAATCGTACCGGAATTCGAGTGCTTTCCCTGTGGAAAGCAAAATGAAGTCATTAAGACAAAATTAGAGATGGTTATTTGCTATATATATCCAGCCACGAGAGTAGGTGATCTGCGCGTGGACAACACTGAGGTGGATTTACACTCTGTCCATTCTCACTGCCACTGCTTGCACCCTGTCCACAGGACCATGACCAAGGTCTCGGGTGAAGCTCTGGCTTTGCTCCATATATTCAAGTGTAGCATCAGCCCTTGACATGGAGCTCCTGGATGCAGGGAAGCAACGTGCCAGGAGGACACTCTTTTTCCATGCGATCCAGAAGCCAGGTTTGTCAGAGATGCTCTGAGCTCTCTTCAGCCCTTCGCCCCATGGGTCCCCATGGGAGCAGCGCTCACCACGTGAAAACCTGGACCTTGCACAGCTCCTGCTTGGACAGGAAAACAAGGAAAAAAACAGAGACCACCTTCCTGCTGAGGCACAGCGGGCGATCCACCAGCAGGTGCAGAGCAGCAGTGGGACGGCCGGGTTGCTGGGTGCCGTGGGCATGGGAACCTGAGCGGAGATACCGCCGGGTAGGAAACCGTTGATGAGCAGCTGCCAGCACTGCTCCGATGTGATGTCATGAGAGGGAGACCAAGCAGGGAAACTCAGCCCCAAGCTAATCAGCGAGGCCCTTATTTTATCTTCAAATGTTCCTGCATGCAGCCATTAAAACTGCCCGGCCAATATCCCAGAGACAATTCTCTTTGAACGGCCGCTTTGTCTGGTAACTTTATTTACACTTTTGATGCCAATGTTTATCCACTCTTTAAAAAGCTATTCAGAGCGTCTCCCAAATTAACTTCAGATGTGAGTGCAATGGGAACATTCCCTACATCATATTTCATACGCTTTCGTGTTATTTAATTCTTGGAAACTATTTTTTTTTTTTTAATATAAAAATATTTTTTAAAAAATCTCCAAGGTTTTGGAGAGTGTAACCTCTCCCTGTGTGGTCTGCAAAAACTGGCTGTAAAGCTCTCTCCTAAAGTTCACAAACTCCATTATAAATCGTCTCCTTATCTTACTTATTAGGTTTCTGTTTTCACCAGCACACATCCTGGATAAGAAAATGCTCCAAAGGACCTCCACCATCCATGGGTCTGCAGCAGCAAGCTCTTCCAAGGGTGGCTGGCATGGATGCCTGGAGGAGATGGGATGGGATGGGGTCAGATGAGATGGGATGGGATGTAGTACGACAGGGCAAGATGGGGTGGGTGGAATAGGACAGGATGGGGTGGGACAGATTGGAATGGGATGAAATTGAATGGAGGGGGATGGGGTAAGATGAGGTGAAGTGATAACATCACTTGCTTTTCCCCTTTTTGCCACAAACCTTCCCTCACATTTCAACCTTTTTCCCCAGGATACTTTGGGAAAAGGAACCCAAACCTGGCAGAGCTGCCCAGAGACCCATGGCCAAGTCCCTGGGGCTGAGTGGGCCATGGGGTCTACTCTGTATGGAGACTGCAGCAGTGCCCCATCAGCACACAGAGCCAGCCCTCGTGGACATGCAGATTCAGGACAGGACAAGCAGGAGTTGGAGGAAGCTCCTCCAGAATGCACCCACAGCCAGCACAATCTTTCCCACACCCACCCTGCAGGTCTGACACGGATCAGGCCATAGGGAAGCAGTTCCTTTGGTGAAGGCCCCTCACAGCCACCACCACTCAGGCTGAGGGCAGCCCTGCAAGCTGCTGCAGAGCTGGCACCGGGACCCGCCACGGGTCGGACCTTGAGCTGCGGCTTTGCAGCTGTGAGGCAAGTTAGAAAGCCTCTTCCCAGGGGAGTGATTTTCAGAAGAATCCAGTAGACAGCTTGAGACGGCCTCCAAAACCATCCAGCACAGCAAAAATTCTGTGCTAAGCCGCCTGCATGCAGATGTGACACCCACTGCCGGCTGCGCCTTGTGGCTCTTGCTGCCCACTGCCCCCGGGAGGAGTGCAGGCAGCCCATGGCCATGGAGCACATCTGCAAACAGAGGATGCCAGACCACGCCAGAGCGGTGTCCTGTGAAAACCACCCCATCTCCTGGGATGCTGCAGCTGCGAACAAACCTCTGGACAGGACTGAGAAGGACCTGATGACAGCAAAGGGCTTGGACAGGGAAGAGGGAATCCGAGACGTTGTATTATTTGGACTCATCAGCAGGGCTTCCATGCGGTTAACACCCGCCCTGCTCCAGCGTCAAGACCCCGCGTGCCAGACAAATCCATCCCTGACCTAAAAAATGGGGCTGGGAGAACAGAGTGTGGCTCTACCATTGGCCCTGCTGCATGGCAAGGGCTTTCCTGAGCCTGCAGGGAGGAGGCATGGTGGTGCACCCATAGCCACCACTCACAGCTCACCTGGATGTGCACAGAGGAGACATCCCCAGAGCAGCCAAGGCAGGAGGAAAGCCTGGAGGAAGGCAGGAGAGGTGCACCCCATCCCCGCCCAGCCTCCAGGTGAGGCTGCAGGAAGGGTTTGTCACCTTCCCTCTGTGACAGGGACATGGAGAGGGTGGTGCTGCATCCTCTCGGCGTGCCCGGAGACATCCATTATTTATGGAGCACTTGGGGATGCTCAGAAGCGAGGCGCCACACAAGCATGAAATGTCATTACAAAGGATATGATTTAGGGCTGGGAAGGGCTGGGAGGGGAGGGGGATCCAGTTTGCATGGAAGACTATACAAAATAAATCCTGTCCGAAAGGCTTCCCGCCTCCGCAGCGGAGAGCGGAGCTGTATCAGCCGCCCTGTCTCTGCCGTGCTCTCCTTCTTCCTTTTAGAGGCATGAAGGGATTTTTTTGCTCATCTTTGTTGCAAGACTCGCTGGTTCCCGCCAGCTGATCCACGGCCAAGGGGAACGTCAAGGGAGGGGGCCGGGAGGGCTCCAGTTCTGCTCAGAGGTGGAACCTTGCTGCCACCTCTGCCCTGTGTGAGGCCACCGGCAGGCGCAGGGGCACCGCGGGGACACGGTGAGGGTGCTGCTGCCCACACACACTGGTCGGGCAGGCAAAGGCATTACAGCACGGATGTGTGAGCCCAGATCTCTTCCACAGGGAGAAGACACTCCAGGAAAGCTCTGGAAATCACGTTGCTCAAGCCCTTGGCTGCCACAGATGCGCAGATGGGAACCACGCGCAGCGCGAGCTGGCCAGGATTTGGCCATTGTAGAGCTGCCCACGGTCATGGTCAGCAGTGGGGGGCAGGGCAGGGAGTTGGGCTGGTGGCTTGGAGTGCTCTGGGTTCACCCATGCACAGCCTGGGAGTGCCCTGGGCCTGAGCTTGGCTCCGTTCCTGCACTGGAGCAGGAACAAATTGCAAGGAGGATCTGTGTGGCAGAAAAATGACCCCCTAGATGTCTCTCCCTGTCTGGCAGTGGAAGAGGAGAAGGTTGCAGCCAGAAGGCTTTGCCAAAATTGTTACTTTTTAATTTTATGGGAAATTTCAAAAGGAAGATTCTTTTCTCAGCTTTCCCATGACACTTTCCCTCTCCTCCCATAGGGCAGGTAAGCACTGAAATGACATTTCCAAAATGAAGTATCTTCTTCTCCCCTCTGCCTTGCATTTTCTAGGAAGGAGAAGAAAGGCAAGATAAATCTACAGGAAGGGGAAACTCATTGAAATGAATTAGCCTGGAGCAAAGTCATTGGGAAATGGTCTGTTAAATGAACAAACAATAGTTTGCTGCTCTTCTTAAACTTCAACTCAAACCGGCCCTGCAGAGCCAGTGTTCCTGGGGAGAGCACATCCTGCCTGCTCCTCGCCTCCCAGTGCACCCTGCCCTGTGTCCCCAGCTGACCCAGGCATCTGACCCATGCCCTGCCCCCACAAACGGATCCCCTGCTGCATTCTGGGCAGAAGGTGACCTCTCTGCGGGAGATGAATGATCTCTTTTTCAAACTTGAGGTCCTGTGCGGGGGGGATAGATGGGGCTCTCACCAAAATTCGGGTGGAAGAACACATCCTTCTCGGCCTGTCTTGATAACTCAGCAATGAGTCCCACAAAGACTCCTTTGCTCTCCCCATGCCAACTGATGGGTTGGCTGGCGTTCCCCACCAGCTCTGAAGGCAGGCAAGGAGATACAGCCCTGAGACCAAATACATCTGTGATGTGGCTTCAAGTCAAGCAAGACAAACCCTGACCCAAAGATGGCTTATATGACGAATTTATGACCCAGGCTCCCTAATCAGAAAAACGAGAGTATATTCCTCAACATATAAATATAAAACAAAGGTTGAACTTAAAGATTCAGGGTCGACAGAGCAGCAAAACCAGGAGGCCCCAAAGTTTCCGAGTTCCTGTTGGCTTTGGAGAGAAGTCCATGTCTCAGGAAGTTCAGGCTTCTCCAGATCTTCAGGGTCTGCAAAACTTGTGTCAATGCTCTCCGGAGAGCAGCCTTGCTCCCACGATTTCCGGCATTTCCTGGTGCGGGAAGGTCTGGGAAACGCTGCAAGAACAGCCTTTCAAGAAGTATTTTGGCACCTTTGCTTCCAGAAGGGATGTAGAAAGTACAAAGGCTGCAAAACCTAAAAAATAAATAAAATAAAATAAAATAAAATAAAATAAAATAAAATAAAATAAAATAAAATAAAATAAAATGAAATAAAATAAAATGAAATAAAATAAAATGAAATAAAATAAAATGAAAGCAGGGGAGGGGAGTTAACCGAACGTTTCCAAACATTAGCAAGTTTGCCTTGGGGGTGGCTCAAACCGGAGGTGAAATGTGGGGCAAGTTGCTGGTTCTCCAAGAATCTGAGTGTCCATCTGTACTTATCACAGTGGAAAGCCACACCAAGGCCCAAGGAGCAGCGTGGAGGGGTGGGAGGTGAGCATTGCCAGCCCTCACACAGGGCAGCGTGGGGCCAGGAGACCAGCTTGGCCCCATGCAGATGGCGGCAGCCTGTTGGGATGAACCCAGGATGATGTGGTTTCCATTAAACACCCAACTGTGTGTCCCCAGCCACGCAGAGCACACAGATGTGTGCCCTTGTGGCACTGCCCATGGAGGGTTGCTACCACAACTCGCTGCAAATGGCAGCGGCGCTGAGCAAAGCACAGGAACTGGCTGTTGGGAAAGCACTCACAACTGGCACTGTCCCCCTCCCGGAGGCTCTGGGGAGTTTTGAAATTCTACAACAATGGAAAATTCTTTCCTCTCTCCCTCCAAAAAGAAAAGAAAAGAAAGAGAGAAAGAAAGAAAGGAAGAAAGAAAAAAAAAAAAAGCAAAGCTTGTTTTGGGCAAACTGAAGCGTTTTTGCTCCACTTCCGACTTTCCTTGATTTTTGACTTTCCCATTCTGCCTCAAACAACATGATGCAATGGCACATTGCAGCTAAGTGTCATTTCCTCCCAAACCTGCACTGGAGATGTCCTGTCCTGAACCTGCTGAGTCGAGATATTCTGACACTGCCAGACAAAAATGGAAAACAGGTTTCAAACCAAAACCCAGTCTGAGTTGCTTCCCAGAGCGCTCTGCTCATAGCCAAACCACCCCGTTCCCAGCATCATCCCATCAGCACTTTGCTGACCAGCTGCCCTTGCAGCACTTCATTTCCACTGAGATACTCCATCAGCATCCATCATTTTGCTGATGAGCCAGTCTATGTTCTGTTCTCCTCCACATCCCTTAATTCTTGTATTTGCTGTACCAAGGCTTGTGCTCACAGCAATCAGAGACACAGGTTTGTGTATGTGTAGGAGATGTCTGACAGCTTAGAGTAAAGGCAGCAAAGCAGTCCTGACAGCCCCAGCTGGCAGGGAAGAAGCCAGGGAGGAAAGCTGCTCATGGTCAGCGTGGAGGTTCCTCACCCCAGCAGTTCCTGAAGGAGGCAGCCCATGCCCCCAGGGAGCCCAGCCTGCAGACCCATACAATGCACAGCTGGGGAGCCTGCCTGATGCTTCCCTGCCTGGCCAGTAGCACCGACGTCTTCAGAACACTTCTGATGGAGAGGGAAGCGACATACGTGATCAGAATTATGGACACAAAGCCCAAACAAAGGCCATAAAATGCAATAATTAACAGAGCAAATAAGCTGAACACACATTAGGTCGCACATATTAGGTAATGACAAGTAGTTCACAATAACCACTTCTGAATGGACCTCACCCAATATGCATTTAATTAGGGTTTAATAAAGCAACAGCATGTTCTTAAAGGCCAATTAGAAACATATTCACTGAGGTTTAGAAGCTATGTAATAGATGCCTGTAGGAACCAGATACGTGCTGATTACATAGCTATTAATCCTCAATAAAGGGCCTAATAATCATTTTGTGCTTCAGGAGCAGGCAGCTGCTTTATTAAATCTTAATGAAACACATACTTGGGAGCTTTCCTTCAAAGTCAGCCCGCGCTATGAAGATGGGCTTAGAAGTGGCAGTCTGCTGAGAGAAAAGACCCCCTCCTCGCCACCACCCCTGCCATCACCGAGCCATGCAGGCCAGCTCTGCACAGTGGCTGCCCCGAAGCAGCCAGGAAGGCAGCAGGGAACTCCTCACCCTGAAGTACTGAGAGCCTGGAAGAGCTCCAACACTTTTCTCCCTGCGCTGAACACTTGCTCACACACCGATCTGCATGGCTCACAGTAGTGCTCCAGGCATGGGAGCAAAGCCCTAGGCTTGGCAGGATGCATTCTGCTTGCTTAGGGCAGCACAGCACCAGCCCATGTGCCCAGAAAACAGGAGATACAAGTCCCCTAGAAAATGCCACCAGCCCCAGCAGCAGCCACATCTCCAGGATTCGCCAAAAAGGAGCCGGGCTGAAGCCATCTCCCACCACATCCCTTGGTGGGGAGGAGGAGCTGCTCTGGTCAATGGTCTCAGCCAGACAGGCGGCAGCATCCTGCTGCATAACCTGTAGGATCTGGTGTCAAAGTTGGTCTAAAGTTTGCCAAGCCATTAAAAAGTCCCCAAGGACACACCCAGACAAGACGTGCCCACGCCTTTCCGACAGAACTCCCTCGGAAAGCCAGAAAAACTACGAGATGGGCTTAAAAACTGAAAGATTGCAAAAATTTTTAATAAACACCCATCTGTTTCTTCACCTCCTGGTTTCTGAGCCCTCTGACTCATGATTTTGGGTTTTCCACGGCGGCTGGAAAATTTCCTTCTGCAGTCTGCGGCTCCTGCAAAGGCGGTCGGTGTTTGGGAAGCACTGCGATGCAGCCGCACCTCACTGCACTGCACTGCACTGCACTGCACAGCCCCATCCCACTGCTGCGTGGGCATCACAAACAATGCCCACCCACCTTTGGGGCATCTGTCCCACCAGGAGCAGAGTCCAACAGCCTTCATTCCATCACAAGGTTCATCCGTGTGCAGCCATGTTGTCCAAATCCATGTTCCCCAAAATGGGAACCCATCCTGCCCCATATCCAGTACCTTGTGCATCATTCCCATCAACCCTAACTTTGACTCACAGCTTAACCCTAACCCTAACCCTAACCCTAACACTAACCCTAACCCTAACCCTAACCCAAGTTGCTGCAGCCCATCTCCAGCCCATTCACCACTGCCTGAGCTCGAAACCCAGCTGGTTTGCGTTAGGTTCTGCCAGACCTCACTGCTCCACAGATGGACAAAATCACAGCATCTCCAGTGGTATTAATTAATGTGTTTTCACAGAAAAATGGGAACATCTTTCCAACCTCGGCAACTAATCTGCTGCACAAATTGGCCCTAATAATTGAGAGGGTGCAGGAGGCTGTGGAAACAGCAGCCCAAGGTGGAGTCAAAGAGACAAGATATTTTGCTCTGCTGTTTCTCCCAGTGAAGAAAAGCCAGACCTGGCCCCAGTGCAGAGCTCACACTTCCCACAAAGGGATGGAGGGTGGCACCTGGTGGGAGCCCAGCTGTGTGAGGAAGGCTGGGAGCTGCCCTCCTCCTCTTTCGCTGGTGATGCCCTGGGTTAACCAGACACACTCACTTGGAAGCATCACCTCTGCACGGGAAAGCTGGGCCAGAGAGACTCGGTGTGATGGTAACAGATGTGGTTCGACCAGATGGGAGCAGAGCTGCTGCCCAGAGGCGGGTGGGTGGTTGGACTCCGTGCTTTGCAGCCAAAGAGCTCAGGGTGGGAGCAGAGCAGAGCCCCAGGGCTGGGCAGAGCCTCTCCCTGCCTTAGGGAAGCCCTGCAGCCAACCCAGCCTCATCTGCCCACAGCACTGCTGCTCAGCAGCTTTTAGGCAGAAATCACAGCTTCTGTAGAAGTCCTGTTTTCCCCACAATAAAGTCCTGGTTTTCCTCCAACAGTTGTGCCTCACGGAGCCAAACCAGGATGCTCTGAGGTCAGCTTGGCACTAACCTCCCATGACCCATCTTGCTGTCCCGCAGAGCGCACAGCGGTGGGACAAGGCCCTATGATGTGCTGCTGGGATGCCCTGCAAGAGGGCTGCATGGTGGGGCTGCGTCCAGCACAGCCTGACCATGGGTTTTAGTGGAGATCACAGGAGCTGAAGCAAGGCCTTCCCAGCAGCAGTCAGCTGCTCAGAATGCCCAAATCCCAGCAGCCACCAACACAGCACAGCTCACTGATCCCACTTTGAATCCAACACAGCACACAGCGTGGTTCATTCAGGCCTGCTCAAACAGGAGCAGCACGGAGGTGTTGCAGACCACCACGGGGCAGCCCAGGGGGGGGTGAGGAGGGGCAAGAAGAGTTTGTCAGATGGCAATTAGCTGCAAGGAATCCCTGAGCCCTCCGCAGCTCCTGCTTGCTGCCTCTGGCCTTGCAATAAACCTGCTGCTGGTCTCCATTCCAGGTGGCCAGCTGTTCCTTATTTCTAGAGCCCTTTGCCTTTGACTAATTAATCGGCTCCAAATGTCTCAGTGCAGCCTGCCTGAGTGAGAGGCCAGAAACACAGTGTTGGGATGGAGCCCTTGTGCCATGGGGCCAGCAGCTGCCCCACTTCCAGTGGAGGAGCTGTGAGAAGAGGTGCTGCCAATACACCAAGCTCTGCTGCATCCAATTCAGGCTCCCTTCCCCTTGGAAGGCCTGAAAGGAACCGATTTTTACTTTTTACGACCTTGGATCTGATCTTCACAGAGAAGGTGCTCCAAGGCCATCTGTGCCAGGACACACTTTCCCAGCAGAAGAATGAAAGAAAACAAGGGAAACTCTTTGATCTTTATGTGCCTGTTGCTTTGAGCTAAAGAAGCACCGAGAATGAAGCTGCACTTCACGTCCAGGTTTGCGATCTCTGCTCATCCTCTCCCTCAGGGAGCAGCACAGAACCCCTCACACTGCCAGACGGGTCCCCTTGTAGCAAGTTGGGGGCTGATCCCAACTGCTGCCTACCTTAGGCAAGGGGATATGATATGCCTCAGTGCTGGTTTTTTTCCCCTACACAAAACAGAAGGGCCATCTCCTGGTGAGCCTCTTCCAAATCTCTGGGTGGGAAGCAGTAAGCATGGGGTTCCTGTGCATGTAGCATAGTCCCTACAGATGGCACAGGGTCCTTCAGCACCAGGAAGCTCAGAGGACAAGGGATGCCAGCTGAACAACAGGCTTCTTGCCATCCAGCCCCTTCTGAACAAGGGATTTTCAAATGAAAATCTGGGCTTTCAGGATTCCATGGCACCCCAGAGGATGTTGGTGCTGCGTTTGTTTATCTCTGCTTTGAAGCCCTTGCTCTTCTGATGCCCAGTGGTGGCCAACCTCCAGAAGGCAGGCTTCCCTATCCAGCCAACATCTGGTTCCAGAGGTGGTGATCATCCTTGGAGCAAGACTGTCGTATGTGACACACCTTGGGCTTCTGCACAGAAGGCAGGACTGTGGCCAAGCAGGAATACATGGAGTATCCAAATATGTATGTATTGTCAGTATGACAATCCTGACCATCTCCTGTACTGCTGTATGAGATAGGCCATCTAAAAAAAGCAAGGACTCCAGTCTGTATAACCAGGAGTTCAGCAGACATACCTGAAGAGCTCCTGCTGAGGTCAGCCTGCTCCTGGCCTTGCTGCACTGCAGCCGCTCACAAGCTCTGTTCCTGGCCTTGGCTATATTCAGGGCTTTAAGGCCTCCTCCTGCAGAGCGATTTGTTTGTGCCAGCCAAGTTGCTCAATAGGATGAGAGCAGCACACAGGTCCCACAGAAGGGCTGTGCAAATGCTTTACCCATTCCCCAGGTACTCCTGGCAGGGAGAGCCCTCTTCTTCTTCAGGACTGCCTTAAAGTTGGACCAAAAGGGTTCCCACATCGCTATTCCCCCACCTCCCCAGGGAAAGGGCTGAAATACTGATGAACGTGAGGCCTGTGGGCTCATTGCAGCAGTGACAGCTGTGGAAATGGAGGGGATTTAGGAGTCCCGGCTGAAGGTGAGGGGCAGCTGATGGACGAGGTGATAACGCCTCTGCAGATGGCTCCAAAGGCTGTGCCACACTCATGGGGCGTAGACACAACACAGAGGTGAAGCCCAGATGTTTAACTTCAGCATCTGGATGTGATTCCTAAACAGAGACGCTCACATCTGACTGTTCTGACTGAAAATAAATGGTTTGTTTGACCTTCCCCGCAGCCCACCCCGATATTTTCTGGGTCTCTCCTAAACACGCTGCAGCTGCTCCCCCCTCACATCAGATGAGAGCTGTGCATTGTGCCATGGGGAGAGCAGCACAGTGTGCAGGGCTACCCCAATTCCAGAGCACCCCAACACTGCATCTCCTCTTTCCTCCAAACCAGAGGTGCATCACTGCAGCAGTTCCTAAGCCGAGGGGACAGAGCTGCTCAGCATCCCGTGAGCACTGGGAGAATCCACTCAAGGAGCTGCGCTCTCAGAGTATGTTTAAGTGAGGAAGTCCCTTTCAGATGGGATATCTGATCTTGGATCAGAGGCAGCATGTGTCAGTGACTCCTCCGTGCTCCTAATAAGTGGGAATGGTAGGCGGCGGGTGGTGTTGAAGTTGACAATGAAGATAGTGATTAGTGATGACGGGCAGTATCAATTAAGGTTAATCTGCCTAATAGCCAAGCCTGAGAGTAGTGTGTGTGACTGATGGTGACAAGCTGGAGAGCCGACGGTGACCACAGAGATGTAAGACAATGCTGGTGGCACACAGAGCAAACAAGTGGTGACACAGTAATCTGTTACTTGGATTACTTGTAATACCGCAGGCGCAGCTGGCACTGAGCACACTTTGCTTCTCCTGAAGGATCAAACAGGCAGCGCTGATGGCCATGAGCAGAGCCTTGGGGACCTCTCTCCAGTGGCTTCCATTAGAAGTGGAGTGGTGGCCCAGTTTTGGCCACTCAATTTGGGAGCTGGTGGCATCCAGCAGCAATGATCCGGGGCTGTGGGTGCACAGCCTGGTCCCCAGGGGTGCTGCAGGGGTCTCTGTCCCCCTGCCATGCTCGCCTTGGAGCTCTGCGGCACAGTGAAGCAGAAATGCCGGCATGTCCCACTGCCAGGAAGGCGACGTGTGAGAGCCAGGCCAGCCCACAGGGACAAGGTGATACTTCACATGGGCAAAAATAAAGGGCAAAACATGTCAGCTCTCTGCGATAAGGGCAGTCACACAAAGCAGGCGCTGCTCACAGAGCAATATGTTAACTGTCATCGAGCCTGGGAGCGCGGCAAGGGCCAGTGCCTCGTGCCCATCAGATTTACTCTCTGCTCGAGGTCAAAGCAGGGCTCTGTGAGCAGGCTGCCAAGGCCTGAGCACATGCAGGCGCCGTAGAGTTGGTCACATCAGCTGAAAGCTGCCCAAGTGTGACCACAGCTGATACGGTGCAACTGAGCTGCAGGACTGCTGTTAAGCCTGAAGCTCCGTGCCCTGGGCACTGCTCCCCAAGCCTGCTGGTCAGGGCTGCGTGAGTGGCATCAGCAGGAGCTGCTCCCACCCCCCAACTGCCCCACAGAAATCCAGGGCGAGCTGTGTCTGAGCTCCAGCCCCACAAGCTGCTGCACCAAGCCCCGAGCCTACAGCAGAGCCACAGTCCTGTGATACCATCCACAGGAACGGGCAGCAGAGTGCAGCCATGCTCGGGGTTGGAGCTGCTGGGGCACTCCTGCCATCAGCATACTGATCTTATCAGCAGCCTCGAGGCTCTGCCACAGCCTTGTCTCAATTTTTAATTTGCTCTGGTTTTAATTTGGGGGGATTATGTTGTCTCTAGCACTGCAGCCCTTGATGAGCACGTGCACCGGCGCACACGCACACGCGGAATTGCCAGACTCAATCACACATGTTTGCTCGCGACCTCTTGCAAATCTTTGGATTCGGACCAACTTTTCTTTTCTTACATGCGTTTGTTGTAGTCCAATATTTATAGTTTACTTAAAATAAACGGCTCCTTATGTTCCCTGCTTCCTGCTGCCGAGGGGAGGGTCTCCTGGGGTTGCTATCTATCTGCTGAGCTGTCTTCTTCTTTCTTTCCTCCACCTTTTGATTTTTTTATTCCTCTTCCATAAACATTTTTTAAGCAGATCCCACCCTTGCCAGACACTGCTGAGCCTCACACTGGGCTCTGCAGAGGACATTTGCCTTTTTTGTGGTTCTGATGATCAAGACTCAAGTTGAGATCGAAGCAAACAGCACAACGCACTGTGCACGTGAGGCAGCCACGCTGCAGGGCTTCACAGAGCAAAATGCTGGAAGGGAATGAGGAGAAGCAGCAGGAGGATGGTCTCCAGCACACGACAGCCACGTGTGAACCCAGGCATGAGGACGTGTCACCAGACATGGGGATGCAGCTGGGCAGTAAGGGCTGGCAGCAGCCCCAGCACCCACCTACTCCTAACCCTGTATGGGCTGTGAGTGTGGAGCAGCCCCCTCCAGGAGTAACCATACAGAGATGGCCAGGTTCCTGGTGAAGGTCCATGCTCTAGCCCTGCTGCTCCAGCCTGGCTCCAAGAACGATGCTCCCAGTCTGCCCCAGCCAAGACCTGAATATCTCCAAGGAGAGAGACTCCAACTCCTCTCCAGTCCCTTATTCCCTTATTTGTCCTTCCTGACAGTGCCCTTCTCAGGACCCCAAGCACAGGACTGCAGATCAGTGGTGCAGCCTGAGGTCAGGCCTACATGGACAACCTGTGCTTTCCTCTCAGCCAACTTGCCCCCAGCTCCATCCCTGCATGAACGGACACATCACAGGGACGAGGGCAGCCCAGGAGTACTAAGTACCCCATGCTACAATGCAACTGAGCAGGGGGGCAGGAGGGGAAGAGAAAAAGGGCCCCTGGCCTCACTGATGGGCCTGAGCAGGCAGCTCCCCTCCAAAGGCATTAGTAGGGGTCAGGAGATCCACCAAGGAGCAGTTCCAGCAGCCCCCGTTAACCTGCAGCAGCTTAGGGCATGAGCTTGCAGGGATGTTGCTGGAGCATCCCTGCTGACAGCGGGAGGACAGAGGGATTAAACCAATGTTTGTGTGGCCTTTTACTCCCAGCAACCTCTTGGCAGCTCTGCCTCCATCACTTGGGCTGACAAATCCCATTTGTTTTGGAAAAGTTGTTTGTTTTTTAAGCCTCTGCTGCAAACAGAACATTGTAGCTGTGAGCTGTGAGCGACCCGGCGCCTGCGCGCGCTGACACAGCATCCGCTCTGAGAGATGAGAGCAGAGGAAACCACGGGGGATGAATGTTTTTGGGAAAGGACATCAGAGCCGGTGTGAGTCCTGCCTGCACAGCAGGGCACTGGGGCTGCCCAGTGGTGCAGGGAAAGGGCTGCTCCACACACAGTGCTGGGCCTGAGCAGGCAATGGCCTTGGGCAGCAGGATGTCCCCTCTTCTGGTCCCTGGGGCTCCCCATACGCACAGGATCCCACAGCCCATGTGTAGGATCACACCTCCCCATTTACACACAGGCCCCAAGCTTGCAGGCTGCTGGCCCACTAGGAGCAAGAGCTCTTTCTTTTTTCCTTTTCCTTTTCCTTTCCCCTTTCCCTGTTTCCTTTCTCTTTTTCTCCTTCCTTCTCCTTCTTTTCCTCTTCTTCTTCCACTTCCTCCTCTTCCTCTTCTCATTCTACCCCTCCTTTCTGGTCCAGCTGTCTGCAATCTGCACAGAGCACATTTGACTTTCACACACACGTTAATCATTTGCCGGCACCGTTTGCGAGTGGGGCTACAGCACAAGGGCAGAGCAGCTCATGGGGCTGTGCTATGGGGTAGGAAGGAGGGCAGCAGCACAACCCTCAGCTCCCGGTGCCTCCTAGCACTGGAAGCAATGGGGCTGGGAAATGCCTGCACATGCCCCTGTGCAACGGGCAAAAACCCTCCTCAAAAACGCTCCGGCAGATAGCGTTACAATGGGCTGCATGAGGCTGCCTCATCAGAATGCTCTCTGCTGGGAGCAAGGCCACCAGCAGCCACGGCATTGGCAGTGCTACAGCACGGCTCCCAGCAGGCAGCTCTGCCGTTCCATTTCTGCCCGCAGCATTCCCAGCACCGCATGGCGCAGGCTGGCTGCTGGCAATCCTCATGGCCTTGCAGATAAAGCATCCTCGCAGAAAAAGAGGGTTGGCCACAGCAAGGGGCGGCCTTAACCTGCCCGGCTCACCCAGAGTGACTGGAATGGGTGGAGATCGGTCCTGCACTGCCTGCAGTTCCTGACAGCAAACCCTATCTGGGGAGCAGTGGAGGCAGAGCAGGATTTCCTTGAGAGTTTCTGGGCAAAGCTCTTGGGTGTGATGAAGGATGGTTCCACAGGCACATCACTGAGAGCAGTCCCAGGAAGCAGCACAGCCCTGGGGATAGAGGGAGCTGGGAGGAGAGCACAGCACAGTCCTTCTGTCCCAGCCCTCCCTAATCCAGCCACGGGTCCCAGGGCTTTTTCTCCCTTCTCCCAGTACAAGGAGCCTTCAGAACAGTGCAGGGCACCCACGTGGAGGCGAGCTGCAGCCACAGGGTTGCTGGAGCCCTTCTGAGGGCAGGAACAGCCAGCGGGGCCTGGCAGGCAATGAGACTGGAGGACAATACAAGGGTCCGCTTATGCTCCCCACTGCTGGCCCTGACCTCCCCCATGCCACAGCAAGGATGGTATTCAGGAATTAATTGGTGTAATTAAAGTGTGGCACGACTTTGCCACGGCCTCCAAATGCAGTGGCAGAGAGCCAGCGCCTGCAGGCAGAGGAGGAGCCCCTCGCGTGCTATTCTCCATGTAGAAAAGAGCAGATCTTGGGCAGCTCCAGGGCATGAAATCAGCATAAAGAGATTGCTGGGAATGGTGCTGGCCCCACAGCACACAGCCAGCAAGCTGCTGTGTCCCATCCTGCCACAGCCACACAGCAGACAGTAGGTGCTGGCACTGCAGTGAATGGTGCCTGGGGATGTGCCACCAACCACATCTCTGGAGCACGGACGGGGGGGCTGGCAGCTGTGCCCACAGGTCAGGGCCCCACACCTTACCCCAAAGCAAGCACAACTGGAGCTGTTGTCACCAGCCCCTGGGGGGTGAGCATGACTTAAGCACTGATGGCAACAATACCCTGACACTGAGAGCATGCGGGGTGAGAGAACAGAGCCTGGCCCCAATTTCTGACCGCTTGCCCGGGTGGGAATAACTTTCCCACTGGGGTTCCTGTGTCAGAAGAGTGACGAGCCCTGGGCTGAGTGCAGCACGCCAGTTGGAGCCCTCCCAGCTCACTGCTGGCCTGGCAGCATGGCAAGCAAACCCTCCAGTGCTTTCAGCAGCCGGGGGAGAACAGAGCGTGGCGACCCAGGGGGAGCGGGATCCCATGCAGGGCTCTGCAGTGAGCTGGTGATGGGACACCTTGTTGTTGAGGAGGCAGAAGAGGATGTAGATTTCTGTCTTTTCTCTCCCCAAGGGCACTGGCTCCACCGCCACCCCAGCATTTTCTCTGGGTGTTGGAGCAGTGCAGGAGGGACTGTCCAACAACAGCCCCAGGAACCAGGCAGCTGTAGGGGATGGGATGCCAACAGGGCACCCTGGGCAGGGCGGCAGGGACAGCAGCAGGCTCCCAGCACAGCACCAGAGCTGCTCTTCTGTTTTACCAGTGAAAGGGAGATGGTGACATCTCCTTTCCTCCAAGGGGAACTACAAGGCTGAACGTGTACAGGTTCATTTCTTAAGGGGTGACAGGGGGGTTATTGCTATTGCTGTGCTGGATTGGGTCCTCCAGACAAGCAAAGCACTGGGCATAGACTCAGGGATGTCTGAGCGGGGTCACTGAGCACCAGAGCACTCTTTCTGAGTGGGAGATGCTCAGCGGGACCCATCAGGCCAGGTGCTTTGCCACCACGGTGCACAAAGGGGAGCAGCTGCTGGAACCCAAAAGGCCTCCACAAGTCAGGGCTGTCCCCATCCCTCCTTCCCTAACACAGAGGCTGCTTCTAAAGCAGGCTGCAGCCAAAGCCGTGCACCAGTTCCTCTGCCTGCAGAAACCACAGCTCCCACGTCCTGCGTGCTCCATCTCATCGCAGCCGCTCGCCAGACACTGCGGCCTGGCCTGTGCCCCGTGAGCACGCCTGCGGCTCAGGGTAAACAAACAGCCCCTCCAGCAAGGCTGCTTGCCACCATGGCCACTTGGCTGGCACGGCCATACTGAGAGGTGCCGCAAGCTCCGGCCCTGCGGTCGCTGTGGGCTCAGCTGCATGCGCTGTCTGCCATCACGGCTGGTGGAGAGAGGGCTGAAACAACAAACAAACAAGAAACATGTACGGCTTGGCTAGGCCCACACATGGGAAACAGAGATAAGCGGCTCCAACAGTCGGGTCCCAGGGAGGCAGCAGAGCAAGGAGAGAGGGCGGCAGAACTGCTGTGTGCTGGCTGGGGGAGGAGAAGGAGAAGGAGAAGGAGAAGGAGAAGGAGAAGGAGAAGGAGAAGGAGAAGGAGAAGGAGAAGGAGAAGGAGAAGGAGAAGGAGAAGGAGAAGGAGAAGGAGAAGGAGAAGGAGAAGGAGAAGGAGAAGGAGGAGAAGGAGAAGGAGAAGGAGAAGGAGAAGGAGAAGGAGAAGGAGAAGGAGAAGGAGAAGGAGAAGGAGAAGGAGAAGGAGAAGGAGAAGGAGAAGGAGAAGGAGAAGGAGAAGGAGAAGGAGAAGGAGAAGGAGAAGGAGAAGGAGAAGGAGAAGGAGAAGGAGAAGGAGAAGGAGAAGGAGAAGGAGAAGGAGAAGGAGAAGGAGAAGGAGAAGGAGAAGGAGAAGGAGAAGGAGAAGGAGGGGAGCATCATGCCTGCATTGCATTTCTCTGAGCAGCACTGGCTGCTGGGCCTCAGCCCATAGCAGATTAGTGTTGCCAGCTCCTGGTCAGCAGAGCAAGGCATGCAGCTCAGGGTAGCACAGCCACAGTGTCTGCCCATGGGCAGGAGCAGCATCCCGCTCATGGTCACGTTGTGGGCCCTGGGGCACAGTGCCCAGTTGTGTTGTGAGGCTGAGCCCAGCCAGGCAGCAGGGAGCAGCTCTGTGCCCCGCATTGCAGCCAGCTCCATCAGGGGCCACACAGCAGACTGCATGCAGGGCAGTGGTGAGAGGAAGGGCAGTGAATCATTAATGCACTGCTAGAGCCTGTGATTGAAGCCCCCAGGCACCTCAGATTTGCATGAGACCGCACAGACGCTGGAGCCTGGGTCTGCACAGCCAGCTCACTGCACTTTCCTCTGCCCAAATACCTTCGTGCTATGCCCTGGCAGGAGCTGCAGCCTTGTTACTTGGGCTCATGATGTTTTTCTAAACAACTGATCTCACAAGTGCATTTTGGAGCAGAGCTTCTGCTGTGAAGCTGGGACTGGGTTATTTCCACAGCCCCGATTCTTTGGAAACTGCTGAAGCAGGCGAGAGAATAGTTCACGGTCCCCTTGAACGCACCCGACCTCCCTGGAGGAGCTGGCTGAGTTCGTGGTTTGAGCAGGAGAAGACTTGCGCTTTATTCCCAGCTCTGCCACTAACTCACTGGGTGGCTTCGAGTGAATCACTTCCTCCGCCTGTATTTCCAGCTGAGAAGTGCCGGGGCAGCGGCCGCCCCCAGATGTACCTGGCTGCCTGCAGCCCTGCACAGGGCACAGCACCCGCACAGGGCAGGACGTGGCCTGGCTCCTCAGGCTGCACCACCTGCCCAAAGCACGCTGTGCCACCACCCCCTCCTGTCTGCAGGTCCCCGGGGCTCGCCTTGCCTCAGGCACCTTCATACAGACCATCCGACCAGGGCAGAGCAGCTCTCACATTCCCCCCTCTGCACCACGTGCCTCCATCAAGAGATTTGGGTCAGACTCAGCAGTGGTGTCCCCAGGACTGCAGATGCTGCAGGAAAGAGAGAGCCGTGCTAGAAATAAACCTGAAGTGTTCTAGATTACTGTGATGAGTACAAGTTGCTAATGCTGCACTGCTTCATCTTCTAGGCTTGCACGCTCAGCACAGAGGCTCTGCACCCACAGCTGTTGGAGTGCTGCCCCTGTGCCCGCTGTGCTGGGTGTGTGCAGCCCTCGGGCGTTTGGGGTCAGTACCTCCTCACACACCTTCTGAGGAGCGGCTGCTGAGGCGTTAAAAGGGGACGAGGTGGACGCCAGAAATGCCGATAACACCTGGTAATCCCATGAGAAGGTACAGGGAGGCACCGAGAGCCGCCCCGAGCCGGGCTGCGCGGCTCCCATACACCACCTCCACCCGAGCACGGGGAAAGCACGAGGCTTCGCTCCCCTCCCGGCTCCAGGCACCAAGAGCTGCGCGGTTCGAGCTCCGGGCAGGGGAAGAGCACCCTCTGCTGCTGCAAAGCTGCCGCCCGGCTGCCAGCCTGGGCAGCGAGACGCTGCAAGGCCCGGCCTCGGCACCGCGTTCGTAGGTACAGCTGATAAATCCGTTCTCTAAATGGATTTGCATTTGGCATCTCTTTCAACAAGGGCAACGAAAACAGATTTCGCTATCATATGCTATCATTTTACTAATGAAAACAGACCGCGGTTGCCAAACACATCCGAGAATCTCAAAGCGTTCTTCGAATTAAAGAGACGCTGCCGAATTCCAAGCGTGTGCTCCCGGCCCCCGGCTCACAAACCAGGCTGCGTCGAGCAGCGGAGGCGAAGGGCGCGGGGCGGCCGGGTCCCTGCGCTCAGCTCCATGCAGCACGGCTGCCTGCACACGGACGTGCCTGGCTCCTGCTCTGCTCCTCCTGCAGCAGCATCCTCGGCACAGCGGCCGCGCCAGGCTCAGCTGCAGCGAGGAGCCCCCAGGGCCGCTCAGCCAAGCACCTGCCTGGGAGAGCTGAGCCCTCACCGGAACCGGGACGGCTGTGGGGTCGGCGGCTGCAGCTGGCTGCGTGCGGGGCCACGCACCTCGCAGCACAGCCCGCTCCTCGCGCCGTGCTCTCCCACGGCCGTGCTCTCTTCTGGGCTGCTCCCACCTGCAGACAGTTCTGCGTGTGAGATCGCAGCACGGAGCTGAGTATGGGAAAGAGAGGACCTGCACCTGGGGAGAGCCAGCAGCTTCCCAACCGCGCAGCAGCTCCTCCAGAAGAGTTCTGGATGAGAACAGCCCCAGGTTGCTTGGCCTTCACCAGCCTGGCCTGGAGCTTGGAATCCCCTTGGGGCGCCAGCAGAGTATGGGGGTTCTGATCTTGAGGCAGAAGCCAGCGGCGTGGTCTGCTCCCAAGTCACTGCCTGGTGCCAGCATACAGGGAGTCATCAAAAAGCAGATGTTGAAAAGGCTGAGTCTGACTGTTCTTGTCCCTGTCTGCCTAAACCTGTCTGCATACCTTCACACTCCACTGACAAAGTCCCTGAAACCTGGAAAAACTCCCATTTCCCAATGCCAGTGGCTCAGAAATTGTTTGAAGGAGCCTCAGCCTCCGCTTGGGATCCAGGAGGACACAGGGGTCCCAGCTGCCACCTCCCCCTGCTGTCCACAGCACTGAGGAGACAGAATCCCTGCAGGCTTCTTTCTGGAGATCATAGCGCCACAGAGCCATAAAACCACAGCGATTGGGTTGGGAGGGACCTCACCGCTCGTGTGGTTCCATGCCATTTGCAGGGACACCTTCCATAAGGCAGGCTGCCCATCCACTGTCATGGGCACCCACAGCTCTGGGCAGCAATGCCAGCATCTCACCACCCTCTGAGTGAAGAATTTCCTCCTAACATCTCACCTAAATCTGCCCTCTTTTAGTGCAAAGCCATTCCCCTTGTCCCCAACCTCAGCTCCTCACAAACAGGCTGAATCAGGGCAGGGAGGGGGAGTGAATTCCTCATTTCTCACCCCTCAGGAAAATCTAGTTAGGAATTTTCTGTCATCGTCATTTTCCTAAAGAAAAACGTATTTGTGCCCAGCCATACTTCTCAGCTCTGTGACCTTTAAGGCTGACTGTCTGCTGGGAAAGCAGGAAACAAACAGAATGGTTTGGTTCAGTTTGATCCGACTCAAAATATTTTTGGTCGTGGTCCTGATCCAAAGTGTTTCATCTCAGATCAGTTCCACATTAATCCCTAATTCCCTGGCAGGCTGCGCTGCCAGCAGTGCGGTATGGGATGCTGCTCCCTCCCAGGGCCCCATAACTGCATGGAGCACAGCCTGGGCCAGGTGTGCTGAGAGATGCTGGGGTCCCCGAGAAGCTCTGTGCCCACATCAGTACGCCGGATGAGAACTCAGTCACCACGCAGGCCCACATGTCAGCAGGCTCCTCGAAAGCAGCTCCTCACTGCTGTCTCTTTGCTTTCACTCTGCTCTGGGACTGCCCTATTTCTGTGCAGCACTTGATCTGTCACCTTGCATCCTCAGCACTGTTCCCCTACCCAGCTCATGTGCGCACACCGCGGGACCCTGAGCCCTCCGTCATCAGACAGAATCCTTTGCTGATTCCTGCAGCTGAGCAGGTCTCATCAGTGCACGTCAGCCATCAGCTCCTGAGACAGCACAGGAGAATTCAAGCATCCCTCACCTCAACTTGGCACTCACTGCCTGGGTTTGCTCAGACACCAAAACATCCCCCACCAGCCTTCATGCATGGCTTTGCCTGGGGGGCAGGAAGTAGCCCTGCTGTGACCCTGTGCTCCATCAGCTGCAGCCTCCTCCTCCTTCTTGCAGGTGACCCAGGATCCTGCTAAATACTGCAGCAGTGCACAGCCTCAGATGGGAGGGAGCAAAAGTCACAGCAGATCTGAGGACAAGTGGAGACAGCAGCTTTGTGGGCACAGTGAGCATCCAGGGCCCAGCACTGCCTGCAGCCCATGCCTGGGGCAGGACAGCCAGGGGCAGGGTGTGTTCCCTCCAGCCACGCTTGTGCATTACCTCAGCATGTCTGTTTCCCGCTGTCCCTCTGCAGATCAGTTTCCTACACAGATGGTTCTCAGCCACAGAGGCAGGTGTACACTCAACTCAGCTCCAGGTTAAGCACTTGCTGCTCTCCTCTTTGACTGTGGGCTCACCCTTGCTGTGGAGAGGCAGCTTTTACATTTTATTCCTTGTAGAAGTGCACCCAGCGTTGGTGCACGCTGCCATGCAGGACCTTGTGTCAGCTTCTGCAGGAGGAACCGTACTCACAAAGTGCAGCTGCATGCAGGAGCCACCCCCACCTGGGAGCAGACCCAATCTCCAGCTTTCCAGCAGAAAGGGGTGAGAAGATGGAGCAGAAAGGCAGTGGGTGGGTGAATGGGAAAAAGGAGACAGGAAAGGTATTGTTGGTGATGTAAAAAGAGGGTCTCAACTCTCCATCATTGCCACTGCTGAGGGTTTCAGGGCTGAAGACTGGGAGGAATGACACTGCTTTGAGAGGCAGCAATGGTGCCTAAACTGCAGGACCCAGGAACCCCTTCTGGCACCAGCATTCAGTGGGAGTCAGTCACAGCCCAATGACAGCACTGCCACCCTTCCTGCTCCTGGTGCCAATGGGCAGGTGAGGGCAGCAGGAGCCGAGCAGCTTGCACGTGTCACAGAATCACACAGAATCACAGAATTGTAGGGGTTGGAAGGGACCTCCAGAGATCATCGAGTCCAACCCCCCTGCCAAAGCAGGTTCCCTACAGCAGGTCGCACAGGTCGGCATCCAGGCAGGTCTTGAACATCTCCAGAGAAGGAGACTCCACCACCTCCCTGGGCAGCCTGTTCCAGTGCTCCGTCACCCTCACTGTAAAGAAGTTCTTGCGCATGTTTGTGCGGAACTTCCTATGCTGCAGTTTCCGGCCATTTCCCCTTGTCCTGTCTCCACTCACCACTGAAAAGAGTCCAGCCTCGCCATTCTGCCCCCCACACCTTAGATATTTATAGACCTGGATCATGTCCCCTCTCAGTCTCCTTTTCTCAAGGCTGAACAGACCCAGTTCACTCAGCCTTTCCTCATAGGGGAGATGCTCCAGGCCCTTCACCATCTTCGTGGCCCTCCGCTGGACTCCTTCCAAGAGATCCCTGTCTGTTTTGTACTGGGGAGCCCAGAACTGGACGCAGTGCTCCAGATGAGGTCTTACCAGGGCAGAGTAGAGGGGGAGGATCACCTCCCTCGACCTGCTGGACACGCTCTTTTTAATGCACCCCAGTAAGCCATTGGCCTTTTTGGCCACAAGGGCACACTGCTGGCTCATGGCCGACCTGTCGTCCACCAGGACACCCAGGTCCCTTTCCGCAGAGCTCCCCCTCCAGTGTCCTGGGCTCACACAGCCCCAAGCAGCCACACATACTGCCTTGATCTTAGGTGCTGGCAAACAGACAGCCGTGGAGCATTAGGAGGGGGAGGTGACAAGCAGGGATCCCCCCAGCTCACCACCTTCAGGCTCAGTGGGGGTATTCTGATTCCTTTTTAGAAAGTTTGCAGTTCCTTGTTCACATACACCTTTGCTGCCTTCCATGGTTTTTCATCCCAACTCAACTGTAACTCGCTCTTCTGTTCTGTTTATCTTTCCAAGGACACTTTTTCTGGTTTTCCTTATCTCCCCTTCTCTTCTTACAGAGTCCCAGATCACACCAGCTCAGTTGCTGCATTCCCTGGTTCTGCGGTTCACAACACGTTGTTTGTGCCAACCGCTGCTCACAGCAGCCACAGGCTGTTCAAGCTGCTCCTTTCCTCCCCAGCTTTGTGGGAAGGCAGCCGGGCACACGGAAGGGAAGGCAGCAGTGAAATTGTCCAACCCAGTAATGGGGCAGTTTATTGACGTACAGTGAAGAACCAAAGAACAGCCCGGTGCTGCAGGGCTAGGCTGGCTCTTAGCTTCTACTTTACAGGCACAAACAAAAAGTTCCAGGTAAGCAGGAAAGCTGAACAGTCTGGATACACTTCGGGTCACCTCTCCTGACATCTCTATCCCATGGTGGGCAGAGTCTGGGCTCTGGTCTGCAAGCAAGACCCTGCCCAGCACGAAGGACCTATATCAGAGCAACCCACCCCATGCAGGTCAGCATATTCCAGGTTGCTCCACTCTGCTGTGATGCACATTGGAAGTCCCCAAAATTTGGGAAAAGACCTGGTCTCCCTTCTGCATCCCCATTTTGTTCACTGGGGCTTGCTCTCTATTAGCAGAAGCTTGAGATCAAAATTCAGCATTTCTTAATCCACTTTTTCCCTCCGGCTACCTGGGCATGCCTTAGCAGAGCCCACTGAAACCCCAGCACAGCACAAGCAGCAATCTCAGGCCAGCTGCTGCAAATCAGCATTTGATGGCTGGTTCCAATGGCAAAGAACTAGTTTACACCATCAAAAGATCCCATCCAGGAACCAGGAAGCATTGCTCTCATTACCTCTGCAATGTTTTTGGTCTCAGGCTATTCCACAGGGAATGGTGGAGCTGGCTCTTTCAGCCTGGTTTCCAAGAGAAATGAAACGTATGCAATCACGCAATTTGTGTTTGCTCATCCATCTCCAGTGGCTTGGGAGCCCACCGGCCCCATCACCGAAACCAACATAGGGTCAAGGAGCTCTTGGTGTGACCCAGTAGTGATAGGAGGTCCATCTCTGCAGCTGACAGCATGAGAGGAGCCCACACAGAAAAATGGAATGAGAGCTCACCTTCTGTTAAACACCAGTAAACACAGCCAGTACAGAAAGCTCCCCAAAAATCACAGAATCACAGAATCACAGGGTTGGAAGGGACCTCAAGGATCACGAAGCTCCAACCCCCTGCCACACGCAGGGCCACCAACCTCCACATTTCACAGCAGCCCAGGCTGCCCAGGGCCCCATCCAACCTGGCCTTGAACACCTCCACGGATGGACGGGGCATCACAGCCTCTCTGGGCAGCTGTTCCAGCACCTCAACACTCTCATAGCAAAGAACTTCCCCTGACATCCAACCTCAATCTGCCCTCCCTCAACTTCAAACCATTTCCCCTTGTCCTGCTGTTATCCACCCTTTTCAGGAGTTGACTCCCCTCCTGTCTGTAGGCTCCCTTTAGGTACTGCAGGCTGCAATGAGGTCACCCCACAGCCTTCTTTTCTCCAGGCTGAATGAGCCCAGCAAATACATCCTCATGCTGGAGTTTGGGGAGGATGTGTGATCTCCAGGGCTACAGAGGACACGGCACAGGAGGCAGACCTGGGGCAGCAGGACTCATCGTGCTGCTTCTTGCTGCCTTTCTTTTGGCACTGGGACTCCCACTGCACGAAGCACAGAGGTTAACAGCCAGCAACACAGCGACCAAGCACACCATACCTAATGCAGAGAAGTAGCCTCTGTCTTGGGAGAGCAGCATCCAAGAATGCCAGGTAGCATTTAGCATGCCTAGGCCCCAGAACTGCAGGAAGGACCACAATTTTCTCACCCTTTGAGGCAAATTTCAGTGATAGCTTTTTCCCAGCTTCACTAAACACTTGGAACACAACCCAGGAAAAAGGATTGATGTCACTGAGTGTTGTGGCCACTATCGTGCTTGAGCTGCTCCTAGGAAGAAGCACCAAAATAATACAAGTTCTCTGTTTATCTAACACTGGCCAAGGACAAAGTCAACAAACAGTCTTGGGATCTCTCGGGGGACTCGAAGCCAACAGCCCCAGTCTGCCCAGAATGAAGATGAGATGCATTGACTTTGGCAAGCACTGGCTGCTACATGCTGTCATGTCAATAAACATCCCCACAAAGATATCTAAAGGAGGTGAATGGTCGTGGGACGTGGAGGGGAATAGTGTTTGCTAGAAAGAGGCAAGAGAAGAATCAGCCTTATAAATAATAACGCTTCACCCTACGATGTGCTCGTGAAAAAAGAGGAGAAACTCACTGAGATTGGACGAATCTGACACAATCTGCTTGTGCTGGGAAGGGAAGCTTGTTTCCAGAGAAAGAGGGTTGCCCAAAATGCAGCCAAGAAGAAAATGAGCAGCCCAGGCAGCAGGCAAAAGCCAGGCCGTGGGCCTTGAAATGCACATCGTAGCACAAAACAGATGGCAGCTTGTGAAGGAACCTCTGAATGGCAGCTGTGCCGCAGCATATCGCCGTTCGCCCTTAGTCTGGCATCACCCACAAGTGTACTGAGAGCGCACTCTAAGTCATTAATAAAGATGGGAAACACCATTGGTTCCAGCATTGCAAAAGCACAGAATATCTCTGCCTTCTCCGTGTCCTTTGTTTCTGGCTCCTCTACCGCAAAAAGCAGAGCCTTTCTTTTGCTGTGGGGACACTTAAAGAGGCCCTTCCCTGTCCCATCAGCTAGTTCCAGCACTACCGAGCTTTGGCTCTTCTCACTCCATCCCTGAGAGCTCAGGCAATGCCCTGCTGGTCACTGCAGGCAGCTCATCCCTGTGCCACCTTCCTCTGGGAGCTTCCCCTCGAGTTCCCCCCCAAAGCCCTGCTCCTACACCAAGGAAGCCCATCTTTGCCGATGACGTGACTATTTCAGTGGATCCAGGGAGGAAAAGAAGGCAAAGCTGTGGCCCTATCTGTCTGAAGGGGATCAAAATATCACAGCTGTATGTACGCCACAGAACCATTTAAAGAGCAACAATGCCCCCTGCCTGCCTCCATCCCAGACCTCTCCATTCCATTTTCTTGCTGCAAATCAGTAGATTTAGGTCTGTCCCCTCTATCATGCCACAGCCAAGACATGTTTTTCCCCATTTAGGGGAGACGGATCTTCCAGGACTGGATTCTGTTTTGACATGGTGTAGAGGAAAGGCAGCTTTACCGACGTCTCAGTGGGACAGACAGAGCCAGGCTCTGCTGCAGACAAGCCCTGCAGAGCCCACATTCTTAGCAGCAGCCAGAAAATCAACTCCTTCTGTTTTCAGTGGAATAATCCATACCAGTAACTTCTTGTCTCTGCTTTAACCTCCTTCACCTTTCCAAAGTCCCATAGCGCCAGAGAGAGGATCTTCCCATGAACATGACCTGAGTGCTCAGCATCTTCTGGCTCTCTCAGGCCTGCACCTTGTCCTGACTGCGTGCTTTCCCCAAGAGGAGAGAACAAGAGGAAAGAAAGGCAGGTCACAGTGCTGAAAGAGGCCTGCTGGGTTGGAAAGAGCCAGATATTTGTGGAGATATTGTGCGCTGAGCCCAGGCCACAGCCAGCATCTCCAAGGCAGGATGCTCGAGTGCCCTCGGCCATGCCGAGGACCAGGACAGCCTTCCTGGGGGCAGCTGTTTCCCTGCAGAGCGCGGTGCAAGAGCTGCCAGAACCGCTCTCTGGAGAGACGAGGGCTGTGTAGGACCGCAGACATCGCTGACACAGTGGAAAGCAGGAACTGGGAACCTGGAACGAGGGACTGAGAAGCCCAGCAAGGGAAGAGCATGGGGTGATGAGTCACAGCCTGAGCGCAGCACAGGAACAGGCTATCACGCGGTAACTGCGTCAGCGATGCAGTCCATGTGCATTCGCTTAGTCCGTGCAAATAAGGTCACTGCAGCCAGCTTAGTGCGGTTCCGTCATGTTGGCTAACTCGAATTGACTTCCATGTGCCATGGATTAAGGGCGTGCACAAAGATGCCCCCCGCTGTCAGCTGATATATGGCAGAGATTCCTCAGCGGTAACTTGTCCAGTCTGTCTGCACCTCCAGCTCCATGACAGGCTTCATCAGTGCAACGGCAAAGCCTGTACAAAAAGCTCCCTGGGTAGGTATGGAAGCCAGTGGGGTAACGCTCCACCACTACGAGAACCCATCCCATGGCATTCCTGCCTTCCATCTTGGGCGTGCCTCCTCCAGCACCACAGCCTCCCATGTTCCCTTCCTAGGCTGGAGGCTGTTGGGCTTGGAGATGGCTGCTTGACAGAAGTGCCTCGTTAGGAGGTTTCGCAACAAGCTCCCTGTGACTGTGTTAAGCGGCCTGCATCATCTGTTTTGACTTTGCTGGATTTGTCTGTGTTCAATATATTTCTCGCAAGGGTCCCAGTTCAGCCCTCATTGACGTCAATGGGAGTCAGTCCATTCCCTTCAGTGAGAGCAAGAGCTGTCCCTTGGTGCTTGTATCTTGGCTGTTTCATTTCAGTGCCCAGCTCCATACACCCTCCTACACCAAGGGCTACCTTTCCCATCCCTTCAGCACAGCTGGCGGCTCCAGCCTCTTCATCCTGGCTCACAGATCCTGGCCTGACTCACTCCTCGTTCCCTGATGCTGTACCCCTCTCATTCATCCTACGTGTCTTATCTTGATTTTCTGAACACCCCCATCTCCGCTGGACCCTCAACAACATTTCCACTTCTTAAACACTGACAGATAAGTTTTGTTGGTTGGCCTCTCCGCCTAGGTGATTTCATCGTCCTACAGCTCACTCACCCACCTGGACAGCGAGGAAGGTTTTCACTCCAGTTAGTTCCATTTCTGCATCATCTCCTCAATAAGCGCTTCCCATCCTAGCTTAGATCTCTGCATGGGTGACTATCAAAGAGGGAGGCAGGACCATCACCAGGAGTCCAAGCATCCGGTTTCAACACCTCACTCTGTTATGGGTTCCCATTGAGACTTTGGTCAAGCCACTCAAATTCTTTTCTCCTGTGAAACTGGGAATCGTGCTCTCCTCTCTCCAGTGGTTTTTCATGGTGTGATGTCCTCGTGGTACTTCTGAGAGCACTACTAAGATCACACGCAGAGAACTACGCATCCCCAAGCCTTCCCAAACGAGCACCACTACTGCTTCTAAAACACTTCAAAAAATGGGCAAACAAAGACACAAAATATTAGCTGATCATCCACTAGATAAACCTTTCATCACATCTGGGGACTGCCAGGAAAGAGCAGGAGAAAGCACGCCATGCATGCATTGTTTCGAGCCTTTTCCTAGAGCACTCACTCCAGCAGTGCTGGGGACAGGATCCTGCACAGGCAGCCCCGTGCTGTGACTCAGTGTAGCCTTGCTTACATTCCCTGGAGCCAAACTGTCTGATTGACGTTATCCTAAGGAAGATCTAGAGTTAACGGCAGTAAAGTTCTTCAGAGAGGACATAGCTCGTGGAAGGGGCAAAAAGACAAGGAAAGAGGGAAAAACAGGAACTCTTCTCTGTCCCCATGGCAGCTTGGCTGGGGCTGGCTCCAGCTGCAGTGGTGGAACAGACACTGCGTGTGCTTCTGAGGCTGCCACAAAGCATCCCAGTGCCAAAGATGCACCCCAAGGCAGAGCGGGAAGCAGGAGGGCTGGGCCCCACCTCCTGGTGTGGCTTCGAGGACGGGAGATGGGTTTTATCCATAACAGAGATGCTGCTAGAAGAGGGCCGGCTGCCTGTGGGCTTCTGCAGTGAGAAGAGAGTACGGCAAAGCATCCACATGGCACTCAGACACAGTGCCAGGGGAATGGCTGCAGGATGTGTCTCTGTCCCACCATTAGGCCACCCCTGAGCATTCAGCCCCAGGAATGACGCCATATCCCATTGTGTTTAGAGACAAGAAGAAGAGCCAGTGTTTCAGAGCTGATGGTGCCCAGGTATCCCCAGGTCATCTCCCTTAGGAGCTGCAGAGGTCCACAGGGACGGCTGGGACATCGTGGGACCCTGAAGCACTCACATAGCCCTAGACTGGGGGTAAAGCACAAGGAATGGCTGTCTGGGCCAGGGACAGTGAGCAGCGCCCTTCCTCTGCAGCCAACTCAGCAGGGACGAGCAGGGGACAAAGACGTGCTGCACCACCGCTGTCAGCTGCGCAGGAGACGGGGACGTGAGGCAGAGAGAGCAGGAGGGATGGAAAAGGTGAACGGTGGCTGCCAGAGCCTGGCTCAGGTGGAGCGGGGCAGAAATGGCAGCGAATCCACTATTTACGAGGAGTAAAGTGTTACAGAGCACAGCTGGGCCTGGACTGCCTTCCCCAACACCGCGGCCTGCCAAGCTCCTAATAAAACCCAACACAGGTTGACCGGGGTTCTCCCGTTGCTCCCCCCTCCCAGCTGGGCCCCACACCCCCAGCACCTCGCGGAGCTCCCACCTCCCCGCAGCCCAGGGCAGCCGTGCCCACGCTCCGCCTGCCCTCTGCTCCCCAGCTCACCGCACGCGCCCGGCCGGAGCACGCCCACAGCCTGTTGTTGTTGGTTTTGGCTCGGCGGTAGCAGGCTGCTTCCAGCGAGAGTGGTATGAATAATTGCCCAATTAACTGCAGGAACTTCCAGATGTGTGTTTGCTTTCATACCCGTCCAGCCCCCCTCGATCCCACGTGCCTAATGCCGCAGAGAGAGGTGGGAGTGGGAGAGCCAAGGCTGAGCAGGCAGGTCGAGCTGCTGCCTGGCTCTGCTCTGCTTTCCATCCCCACCTCCCGCTCTTTAAATGGGGAAATGGTCCTTTTTAACGACCCTGGGGAGAAGGAAACTCGCCCTGCCTGCCAGAGCTTGGCTGTGCATGCCAAAAGCCGAGCAAGCAGAGAAGAAAGCTGATCCCATGTTGTGATTTTTATCAGGTGCACATACAGTGAACCCTCTGAAGACAGGTATTTTTGCATCTCCCCACCTCCCTTCCCGCTGAATTCCCTCGCACTCAGCAGAGTTTTGCTGTCAGCCAAGCTGCTTTCACCCAGCAGACACACTTGAGACATTTTGGGATAGCAGTTCTCTGCGCCGCAGGATCCAGCCCTGCACTGCCGCTCACCATCTGAACCAGGGGTCTCCCCCCAGGACCTGGGTGGGGATTTGACCCAGGCACAGGGTATCTGGATCAGAGCGAGCAGAACAAGGCTAAGAGGGAGCTCAGATCCTACCGGCAATGGGAACTCCCCACCATCCCTCGATTGGAGCCCAAGGGGGGCCTTTCCCCTTCCTCTAATTTGGCACCTGAACAGCTCTGCTGCTTCAGAAACAGAACCGGCTCCAGCACTCGGGACCAATGAGCCAGTCCAGCTGGGAGGCTGTGGTCTCTCCCTGCTGCATTGCACTGATGGAGCTTAAAGGACAAAATTACACCAGATGGCAAACTTTGAGACAGCTACTGTTCGGGGAAATGAATGCCATCCAAAACATGTCCCTCCCCAACTGCGGCATGAGTGACGCAACTCCAGCTCAAGGCAGTCTCCCAGACCAAAACCTCAGCCCCGATACCCTTGAGACAGGATGGCCAGAAACCACAGCAAGAGGGTGACATGTATTTGAAAGTGGCGTTAGCTTGGCATCGTGGGCATCGTGCAGACTCAAACTCCCAAAGCTCAGTCTTTCAAAGCTTCCAGCAAGCAGAGAGCACCCAAAACTTGCATAGCCCCACAGTCCCAGCCAGAACACCCCCTTTAAGACCAGCACACAGATGCACATACTGCACAGTTGAACCTGAAGGTTCATCAAAGCTGTTCTTCCCCAGCAGGCAGAGACTGAAGAAAAATGACAAACTTCCATGGTCCTTCTGCACAGTGTGCAGGTAGCCCAGCTCACTGCAGGCCAATGCCAATCTCTCCCCAGTGACTCAGGATCAGTAGAAGCACGCTCATGAAGCCAGCAAAATGATTTGGACAATGTTCTGACTTCCCATCCTTTGTATCAGAACAGCAGGACTAGGCAGACAAACTCCAAACTCCTTTAAATGATGAATGATGACGTTTTCTTGAGAGAAATTCAACAAACATGAACATTTGGGTCATCAGCAAATCACCTGGTGTTAAAAACACTTTTTCCATGCTGAACTTCTGTAGGACCAGTTTCTGTTTCTGACAAGTCACTGCCGCTGGGAATGGCTTTCCCCTTGACCCAAGGTTGGTCTTCCCACCCAGCCTACCTACAGCAGTGATGATTCACTTGCCCTCTTCTCTCACACACAGAATCACACAAAATAGGCTGAGCTGGAAGGGACCTCAAGGATCATGAAGCTCCAACACCCCTGCCACAGGCAGGGCCACCAACCTCCACATCAAATACCAGACCAGGCTGCCCAGGGCCCCTTCCAACCTGGCCTGGAGCACCTCCAGGAATGGGGTGCATGCAGTCAAATCCAGCAGTGGTGACCTAAATGTTGCGGATGCTTGCTTCAGAGCACAGACCTGTTGGCTGGAAAGCAACTGAGCTGTTGTCACACTTTCCTCCAGGAGTCATCCAGGGCTCCTGTGCCAGATCTGCTGTGTGCAGGCTGTCCACAAGAGCCCAGAGCACCAGAGCCTGGGGGTAGGGGAAGGTGGGACAGATATGAGATCTGAGGGATGAGACAGGACCAGAGATACAAAGTTGGAGAACCAGATAAGTGCCCAGATGCAGACCGAAGTGTTTATCCTAAGAACAGTAGGGTCTTACACCTGCACCCACTGCTGCTGTCTCCCCACTGCATTGCTGAGCCCGCAGCCCGCTGCGCTGCCCTCGGAAGGCAGGGGAAACTCTCGGGCTGCACGCTGTGCTGTAAGGGTGGAACAACTGGCTTCCCCTCCGCGGCCATCTCCCATCCGCTGCCCCGCAGGGCTCTAAGTGGGCTGTAAATGTTTTCAGCATGGCACTTTACCAAGCACAGGCCGTAAATTACAGTCCCGTGCCGATAATAAGTCAGGTAATAGCAACACTTTTTTGTCCTGCCAACCGCACAAAAGGTTGGCAGAGGGGAGGAGGAAGGCGGGGGAGACGCCTATTAGCACCAGGCTGGGTTTTACACGCGATGGAAAGTGTTTGTTCAGCTGGAAGCAAGAACGGCCCTTAACCCAAGAGCGCACGCTAATGAAAACAGCGCACGGAGGGGGAGAGGGGCAGCGGCACAGAGCAGCGATTCACCACCAGCACAGGTGTGAGGGCTGCACGGAGCAGACCCAGGTCACAGCACCCACCCAGCCTGCCTGCACTCTGGCTCCGTTTCACACCTTTTGGAAGCACTAATGGTGGGATCTGCTCTGCTCTGTGGGGGAAAAGACACAGGTCTGAGAGCACGCAGTGCTATGGGTTTGGGTGTGAAGCTGCCTGCCCTGGGAAACCCTGAGAAAACAAACAGGCCTACCCTGAGACCCCACAGGCCAGCAGGCAGCAGCTGCTTGGGCAGCAGCAAATAGCCTTGTGCAAGGTCTCTGTGCAATGAGCTTTCCTTCTCCAGATGCTGCAGAGGCCATCGGGAGTACCCCAAATGTGCAGCCAAAGTTATCTGCATGGATCTGACACTGCGCAGTATCCAGTGCAACAGCAACACCTGCAGCCAGAGCCAAATGTTTAAGGAGAAATCATCCTGCATTTTGTAATCTTTGGCACAATACGCTGAGAGCCTACCATACTTGTCACCCACAGCTACATCCTGCTCCTCTCGTGGAGGGGAATTATAGGCGTCCAGAAGGAAGGCCCTGAGTCCCTCCTGATGAGCCCCTGTGTGAGGCAAGAGAATCATTCAGTCCCACCAGCATCTGAAGTGTGACAGGAGGACCGCCTGCCCCACAGGGAGGAGCCGGCAGAGGGGGAAGGGACGAAGACACAGAACGAGAGGGCTGCGACCTGCCCGGCTAAAGGGAAGCACGGTGCTCAGGCATCTCTTCCTGGAGCCACAGGAGCGGGTGCTGCCCACACAAGCAGTGCTCCTGGCTCTGTGCTGGCACGGCCACCCGCACACTCCCAGTTGGGCAGGTTTGAATCCATGCTGGAATATCGACAGCACACCCACGGGAGGGCTGCAGGTCCGGCTGCTGCAGGTGGACAAGAGGGTGATCTACACCACTGGGCAAGCATCCCGTTAAGATGCCAGCATGTGATAGGAAAAGGATTTGCTTAATTATCCCACGGTAATTCCCAGTTTTACCCACAGGAGGTCACACTTTGCCGGGCTTATCAGCTTTCAGGGCGATCAGCCCCGTGCAAAACGCGCCGCTGGGGACCAACACGGCCGCCGTGTCACCAGCCCAGGTCAGAGCTTGGCTGCTGCCCCTCCTGCACACCCTTTCCTGCTGATGTCCCCACTCGAAGGGTGCCTGCCCCTCTCCCAAGCTGACAGACACCCAAGGGACGGCTTTCCTGCACTGTGACCCAAATAAATGGCTCAGCAGGAGCTCATCTGCCATCGGTCTTTAGAAATACAGACAGAAACCACCCTCAAGACACAAACCCAGAGGAAACCAGGCTTTACTGAACACTGCATTTGTGAAACTAGCTATTTCATGCCATGTGAAAGTTCTCCAAAGCTCAGGGAAGTTGTTGATTGGCAGCCCTACAAAGTAATACCTTTTATTAATCCCTACAAAGCCTTTGCAGGCTCAGTGCCCCCAGTGCTCAGACAGTCACTCTGTCTTGCTCTTTATTTCAGTTGCTGCAGTTCTCAGAACATTCCTTGGCTTCTGTAAAAAGCTGCCAGCAAGGAGCACCTTTCTGCAGGAACAAAAGTAGATGCACTCCAACAAGTTTCCCATCAGCAAGCAGGCAGTCAGCCAAGTGTGAGTATTGCCCTCTCCTCGCAGTCACAGATGGCACAACAGCCTGAGTGCAGCGAAAGGAAGGGCATCCATGCAGCCATGCAGTCTGCACGTGTTAAGTCAGCACATAGCATGCACACTGCCCACACCATGGCATGCACATTGCCCACACCATGGCATGCACACTGCCCACACCATGGCATGCACACTGCCCACACCATGGCATGCACATTGCCCACACCATGGCATGCACACTGCCCACACCATCTGCCATGTCCCCAACGGCCAGCAGCCTGCAGGCTGGGGTTATCAGGGCGGTGTCACACTGTCAGGCAGCACAGAGGCTCTGGTGACCAAAGTTACACCCCTCCCAGCTCTCTCAGTAAAGAACCACGGAGCATCAGCACAGAAATCTGATGGCAGTCTTCAATTACTTCTTTGCACGGAACACTGAGAACGTTTGTCTGAAGGGTACGCTCAGTTCAAATCACAGTTCACACTTTAGCTGGCACATTCCTGCAGCCCGGTATGTTTCTGTGTGCTTTGACTTGCGTCCTCACAGCCCATCTGTGCACACACCACATCAACACCTTCTCCCTGCCTCAGTTTCCCTTGAGAATCTCAGGAACTCCTGCCTCAGGGCTGCCACCTGCCCACACACACACACTACTCGGGGCATGCATAGACAGGGAGAAGAAGCTACAAATACTGAGGACAGATGGAAGGTTCTCATCCTCCTACAGAACCTTATCTAGCAGTGCCCACACCTCCCTCTGTTCCTGCAGCTCTCTATCTACTCTCATCCTTTTCTAACCCCACTTCCCTTACTAGCTCAACTTAATTTGGCACAGGAATGTAATCCTTCCCATGTGTGTAAATGCCCCTAGGACACTTGTGACATTTGGAAAAACAAGCTACCTCCCAGCACAGCTTCTGGAAGTGGTTCTGCTGTGGGCTTCAGCAACAAACAATCCCAGAATCCCAGCACGGTTGGGTCAGAAGGGCCCTCCCAGCCCCCAGTCCCACCCTGTCATGGGCTGTGCCCCCCAGCTCAGCTGCCCAGGGCCCATCCATGGCCGTGGGCACCTCCAGGGATGGGCACCCACAGCTCTGGGCAGCAGTGCCAGCACCTCAACAACTTTTCACTCATTTTAAATGAAAATTTTCCCCCTGACATCTCTTCTACGTTTCCCTTCTTCTAGTCTAAAACCACTTCCTCTTGTCCTCTCACTATCTTCCCATGTAAAAGGTTGATTTCCCTCCTGTTTATAAGTTCCCTTTAAGACCTGGTAGGCTGCCGTGAGGTCTCCTCAGAGCCTTCTCCATGCTAAACAAGCCGAGCTCTCTCAGCCTTTCTTCACAAGGCGTGCTGTGGCCTCCAAATCCTCCTGCCTGTTTCCCATGCTGTAGTCAGCTAGGTTATCAGCAGCTCTGCCTTCTCAGAGGAGCCCTCTCAAGGTCCTTTGGGACAACTCCGAGGCTTTTCCCTGCTGATTCCTAAAGTGACAGTATTCCCTCGCCCGTCACTGTCACACAGATCTCAATCCCCTTCCTTCACTGAATATGATTTAGAGCTGCAGTGATCAGGCTGCAATACATTAACTGCAATAAGTAGCACAGTGAGGTGGGCGAGCAGCACCCAGGCATCCTGGTGGTGACACCCGAGGCAAGGGAGGTAAGCAGCTATGAAGAATAGCAGAAGAACCTCAGGCCTGAGCTGCTAAGAATGTGATGGATGAAATTGCACGTAGATAAACAGAAAGTGATGCATGCAACAACAAAAAATCCCATTTTGCACTAAAAAGCAAAGCATCCTGAGATGGCCTCAGCACAGAAAGAGACCCTGGGGTTGGCAGGCTGCTTTCAGAAAGCAAGCAGGACCTCACTGGCATCCAGCAAAGGGTGCACAGAGTGCTGCTGCAGCATCGGGAGCGCTGCCTCTGGCATGAGGCACAGTTCTGCCACCTTGCTGCTCCCTGCCATGGGGACAAAGCTGGCTGACGGGGGAAGCACAGAGGAACGAGAGAAGCCCCCACTTCAGGCCCTGCTTATAGCCCAGCTGCCAGCAACACGGCTCCCCTGTGCTTCCCGTTTTGTTATCACATCTTGTTTCCTCACAGCCTTTGCGGTTTCTGCCAGACTGTAAACCTTCTGGGAAAGGATTCCTTATCTGTTTGGCAAGGGCCCACGCCACGACGCTGTGTACATTATGGCACATATAAAAGATTAGAGCTTTATTGGCCACTTTAGCGTCCTGCACCAGTAACCTCAGAGCGGCAGCGGTAACCCAGCCGTGAACAGCACACTGCCACCAAGCAGAGGCAAACAAACAGTGCAAAGCCACCCCTCTGTAAAAGCAACTGATTTCCACCCCAGCTTTCAGGCTTTGCAAAGGGATCGCATAGACACTGAGCACTGAACAACTCAAACCCTCAGGTGTCCCTAAAAGAAGACATTACACACAACAGCCATCACACCTGACAACCATCAACTGAATGAACATCACACACAACAACCATCACATACAACAACCAGTTATTGCACCCAACAGTTAACACAGCCAACAAACATCACACAACACCCATCACACAACACCCACCACACACAACACCCATCGCGCACAACACCCATCGCACAACACCCATCGCGCACAACACCCACCGCACAACACCCACCGCACAACACCCACCGCACACAACACCCATCGCACACAACACCCATCGCGCACAACACCCATCGCGCACAACACCCATCGCACAACACCCATCGCACACAACACCCACCGCACACAACACCCATCGCACACAACACCCACCGCACACAACACCCATCGCACACAACACCCACCGCACACAACACCCACCGCACACAACACCCATCGCACAACACCCATCGCGCACAACACCCATCGCGCACAACACCCATCGCGCACAACACCCATCGCACACAACACCCATCGCGCACAACACCCACCGCACAACACACCCATCGCACAACACACCCATCGCACAACACACCCATCGCACACAACACCCATCGCACACAACACCCATCGCACAACACCCATCGCGCACAACACCCATCGCACACAACACCCATCGCACAACACCCATCGCGCACAACACCCATCGCACACAACACCCATCGCACACAACACCCATCGCACAAAACACCCATCGCACACAACACCCATCGCACAACACCCATCGCACACAACACCCATCGCACAAAACACCCATCGCACAACACCCACCGCACAAAACACCCATCGCGCACAACACCCACCGCGCACAACACCCATCTCACACAACACCCACCGCACACAACACCCATCGCACACAACACCCACCGCACAACACCCATCGCACACAACACCCACCGCGCACAACACCCATCGCACACAACACCCATCGCGCACAACACCCATCGCGCACAACACCCACCGCACACAACACCCATCGCACACAACACCCATCGCACACAACACCCACCGCACAACACCCATCGCACACAACACCCACCGCGCACAACACCCATCGCACACAACACCCATCGCGCACAACACCCATCGCGCACAACACCCACCGCACACAACACCCATCGCACACAACACCCACCGCACAACACCCACCGCACAACACCCACCGCACACAACACCCATCGCACACAACACCCATCGCACAACACCCATCGCGCACAACACCCATCGCGCACAACACCCATCGCACAACACCCATCGCACAACACCCATCGCACAACACCCATCGCACAACACCCATCGCACACAACACCCATCGCACAACACCCATCGCACACAACACCCATCGCACAAAACACCCATCGCACAACACCCACCGCACAAAACACCCATCGCGCACAACACCCACCGCGCACAACACCCATCTCACACAACACCCATCGCACACAACACCCATCGCACAACACACCCATCGCACACAACACCCATCGCGCACAACACCCATCGCGCACAACACCCATCGCGCACAACACCCATCGCGCACAACACCCATCGCACACAACACCCATCGCACAACACCCATCGCACACAACACCCATCGCACAAAACACCCATCACACACAACACCCATCGCACACAACACCCATCGCACAAAACACCCATCGCACAACACCCACCGCACAAAACACCCATCGCGCACAACACCCACCGCGCACAACACCCATCTCACACAACACCCACCGCACACAACACCCATCGCACAACACCCACCGCACACAACACCCATCGCACACAACACCCACCGCACAACACCCACCGCACACAACACCCATCGCACACAACATCCATCGCACAACACCCATCGCGCACAACACCCATCGCGCACAACACCCATCGCACAACACCCATCGCACAACACCCATCGCACACAACACCCATCGCGCACAACACCCACCGCACACAACACCCATCGCACACAACACCCATCGCACAACACCCACCGCACACAACACCCACCGCGCACAACACCCATCGCACACAACACCCATCGCATCATATCGGTCCTCTCGTCCGTCGCTCACGCATGCGCGCTCTTGGCCCGAGGCTTTGGCGCTTTGTGCGCATGCGCGCGGCGTCCCCGTCGCTCTGAGCGGGTGGGTGGGGATGCGTGCGCGCGGCGCTGACGGGAGCGGCAGCGGTAAGGGCGGCGCGGGCGGCGGGCCGAGCTGAGCTTCTTTGGGCAGCGGCGTCCTGGGCTGGGGCTCGGAGGGCGCCTTGAGGGCTCGCGAGTGGCAGCGGGGCGGCCGCGGCGTCGCCGTGGTGCCGCCGCCTGCGGGGTGCGGGCGGGACGCGGGGCTGCGCTGCTCTGAGCGCGGCCGGTTTCCTTGGATGCCCCGAGCGCCGTGCGGCTGCTCGGTTGTTTCTGTCCGGGAGCCGCTCTCCGGGCGTGGATGCGCTGCGTCCGCTGTCGGCTGTGGAGGAGGATTGCTGCGGCTGCTGGCCGGCGGGACGCGATCCTGCAGAGCGGCGCCGGGACCCCGCGTTACAGCCCCGGAACGGGGAGCCTTTGTGGCCGGTTCCTGCAGCAGGCTGCGGCGTCCGACGGCGATTCTGGCTCAAAGGCAGGCCGGGTTGGGTTGCTGGAGTGTCCGGGAATGCTCCGAGCGCAGAAATGAGGCAGATCGCAGCTAGGTATTACCAGAAAAAGGAATTCTCTGCTGGAAAGCCCTGCTTCTCGCCGCCGCTGATAAACAGGCATCTCGTGCAGATGGTTGCTTTGCAGAAGCAGCCCTGATAACTTGTGTGTAAGGACTCGGGCAGGTGCTGCGTTAGCTTCTTGGTGCTTCCAAGCAATGCGTGGTGCTTACGTCCTTCATCGTTAGTGAGCTGGATGTGGGTTCTGTTGCACAACGGTCAGCAGGTAGGAATCTTGCTACCGAATGGCTTTTCTTTCATTAATATTTGAAAATTTGCAGGCGTTTGTGCGGCTCAAGTTTGAATGCGAGGGAGAGCGCTTTCTGCTTCTCTTTCTTGCTGTTAATAATTAAATGCTGCCAAGTAAATGTTTGTAGCAGGCTGCCCGTGAACCTTGCACATCTTTAAGCACCTGTGCACATCCCAGCCCTCTCCTTCTGTCGCAGCCTTTGGTTGCTCCCCTTGGTTGTTTTTTCTTCATTCTGCTAACTTGAAACCTTGGCACAGCCCCCAAACTCCATCGGTGTTGTTATTTGGATTGTAAACTGGTGAAAGCTATGGCTGCACTAAATTAACGTGCCCATAAATTCAGGACAAGCAAGCAGGTAAAGCGAACCAGTCCACACTGCTTATGTCTCTCAGTGTCTCCAAGAACAAGGTTACTGCAATCTGATAATGCTGCCCTGGCATTTGTTTAGCTCACAAGTGCTTTTGCTTCAGTGATGAAGCTGCATGGAGTTGGTGGCAAGCAAATTACAGACCATAAAATTTCAGTCCTTGCTGTTCTTGCAGCTCTTTAGAACATATCCTGCTCTGTTGGGATGGAGAGGCTGCTAAAGCTGCTTGTGTATCTGTGTGGATGCCTGCTGTGAAGCAGACAGATGTGGTAGAACTTGAAATAAGCTGTGTTGATTGTCAGGAAGAAAAGTGGCTATTTTCCATTCATAGATAGCCTTGAATTGTGGCTGAGCACCAAAGTTTCTCTTAGAAGTCCAGTGCAAATACTCAGATTTGCGTGCTGTGTAGATTAGAGTAGTGGCTTGCAGGAGAGCTTAAGTAAGTAATGCTGGTCTTTGGCCGCTGTGTCCCCTTGCACTTGACCAGGCAGTCACACGACCTGTCTGATATAAAAATAGAGCTACCTGCACTATATTAATGATTGACTCGTGTGGAGTCTGTGTGCTGGGTGGGAGTACGGGCTGAAGGCGACCAGCTGTTGGAAGTTCTCTGAACTAATGCGTGAATGTGCTCTTATCTGTGTTGCACCTGCGCTCAGGCTTCACCTTATCTCATTTATTCTCCTCTTGCTTAAACTTTCCAAGTTTGAGGATGGCTTCCTGTGCTCTCTAAGGTGTTGCAGAAGACCACGGGTTGTTGATGTGTGCTGTCTCAGGGAAGGAATTCCATAGGCTGGCTTTATTAGTGAGCGTGCTGGGTTGTGCTGGCAATAGGTGTAACTTGTGTGTGGCTGCACCGGTGCTGGATTGCTTTCTTAGGATTTATTCAGGGGGAAACAACGTAAGGAGGAAGGGACTCGTCCAAAATGTGGCTCACTTTCTAGAAGCTGCCCATTTCACATAAAAAATTTTGGCCCTTCCTGTAACTTTGTAGATCAAAACATTGGGCAGCGCTGGGGCAGGAGAGTCAGAAATGAACTACAGGGGGAACGTTGGCTGAAAGTATTTATTGCAGAGGTGCCACCAGCAGTGATCCTGCTTGTGGTTTGAGAGACTGGAAGTTGTTTATGCTGTGAGCACTTTGACAATATGGTTAATTAGCTGCTCATCTGAACTGTGAGGGTATCTGTCCCCTTGTTCTCTGTTCTGTGGAGGCTGGGAGCCATGCCGAGCTTCAGGCAGATGCCTTTTAAAGGTTACAGAGGTCACTGAGGCACTTAATGCTGCCCACCACATCGCTGGTCCGATTTTAACTTCTGTTTCCATCCCAACAGACACAGCAGAAGGGTGGAAGTCACGAGGAGATCTACACAAGGACAAGTTCTAAGGTAAGGAGTAGTAAGATCGCTTCAGTCTGAGGGATGTTTGGGCTGTTTCTTTCATTCATTTCCTAGTTTTGTATAATAGCTTCAACGTTTAGAGGAAGTGTTTGCTTTTTGATCTGATGCCCCAGGGGGACAGGGGTCCAGCTTTGCTCTGTGTCTTGGTACAGCCCCAGCCCTCTCTTCCCACTGAGGGACTGATGTCCATGGGCCAGAGCAGCCACATTTGCCAGAGGGGTAGGTGTGTAGGATGCTTTAAGTACCTTTAAGCTTATTCAGAATGAACGTGTGGATGAAGAATGGCATCCAGCACAAGGCCTCTCATCTGCCCCCTCTCCTAACCCCTCATCTATCTCCATGGCCCTCTCACAGGGTTCCTCTTCCCGAAGCTTTGCCCCACTGCTCTGACCAGTGATTAGCAGTCTGCAGTAACAGTGAGATTAAAACCTCAGCAACTGTTGTGTTGTTGTAAGTGCCATTTGGTTATGAAATTAGGGTTGAAACAAGGTTGCACTGGTTTGGGATTCTGCAGCGCTTGCTTTTGCAGTGTGAAATGCTGTATGGACACCATTTGGACACACATCCAAAAGAGCAACTTGCTACTCTTTGGGTTTTAGTAAGGCTTTGGAAAGGCTACAGAGATGAGAATCAAAAGCAACATATTGTTCACTGATCAGGGAAATGATTTAGCAGAGGGTTGTTAGGGCAGTATGGTTAGGCTGTGACTTGATGATCTTCAAGGTCTTTTCCAACCTGAGCGATTCTGTGATTCTGTGATTCAAATTCCCTGAAATAGAACCGTTGGCATTTTGCCTGCAGTTGGACCCTCCTTTCACTGTAAAGTGTATCTGTAAGCTTCCTAGTGTTGGTTGAATGTTTTGTTGGTGTGGGGTGGCCTACCTGGTGTTGTTTCAGAAAAGGAGCAGGGGCAGCAGGTCACTGAAGCTTTTCTTTGGGGCAGCCTTGGAGCAGATGCACAGAGTTTTACAGAGCTGGAAGAGAATGGTTTCTTTGCAGTTGACAGCTTTAACTTTGTAATTTTCATAATGTTCTTCTACTGTAAATCAGCTTTTGTTTTGCAAGTTCCATACCTTTAGCACTTAGTGCAGAGGGTAATAAGGTAGTCTGAGACAGAAGCATTTTCCTGCTCCCTTTTCAGCTGGCAGTTGAAAATGTGAGGCTGTAGAACCTGCCCTGAAATGAACAAGATCTGCTGATAGCTGCTGGTGTGAGTGGAGTGTGCCTTACCATTTGCAAACTGCAGGAAGGCATGCAGCATTTCCACAGGCTCCTTGCGGGGTAGGGACTTGTGTTCTCAATTAGCCCACAGTTAGTGGTTCTTCTGCCCATCTTCTGACTTAGGTTTCTCCTAAGCAATCTTGATTGCCAGAATAAAGCTTTTTGTTTATATTCATTATGTGCATGTGTGCACACACTATACCTATATGTGAGTGGAGAATGTATTGACAAGGTGCAGGCTGTGACTGTGATGCTCTGGTTCTGCACATCAGGGGTTCCCTGCAGCCTGCAAGCAAGACTCCTGGATCTCAATGTCCTGCCAGCCTGTTGTTCAATCCTGCACAGCAAAGGCTACTGTTTTGTGAAACAGGAAGGCAGGAACAGGAAAGCACAGCAGCATGGTATAGCATGACTTGCAGAGTGATGGAGGCAGGCTGTGTTGGTCAGGGGTTCTGCTCCTGCTGTGCTTTGTGTGCAGTGTGTTCTGCAGCTCTGTGGCTGCATGGGGTGCACTGTTGTGCATAGGCTGACCCTGAGCAAAGCAAAATAGTTCAGAGGAGATCCCTGGGCTCGCTGTTGTGACACCTGGTCATGAAAACTGTACACTCACAAACTGCTCAGCTGGGGAGGGAAAGATCTAGGACATATATGTGCTTTTAAAAAAAAAAATCTTACAACATGTTGTGGGATGGTTTCCTCATACACTTGAATCATCACCATTGTCTGTGAAATGCTTGCTGACAAATGTCTTGCAGGAGCTTTGGATGTCAGGGGAAGGTCTTTGCTGTGAGAGTGGTGAGGTGCTGGAACAGCTGCCCAGAGAGGCTGTGATGCCCCGTCCATCCCTGGAGGCGTTCCAGGCCAGGTTGGATGGGGCCCTGGGCAGCCTGGGCTGGGATTAAACGTGGAGGTTGGTGGCCCTGCATGTGGCAGGGAGTTGGAGATTCGTGATCCTTGAGGTCCCTTCCAACCCTGTGATTCTGTGAGCTGAGTGATGCCCTTTTCTGATATCTCCTATTCTGTTTTCTACTTGTAAAAATCTGTGTTTCCGTCATTTGTGCTGAACCTAAGGCAAGAAATAAAGCATGGTTCCAGGTATTCCTATGGGGGAAGTTTAGATAGGAGGAAAAAAAGAAATAAATCTGTGTCCAGCATAAATAAACGCAGACAGTGTGTGTGAGAGGAGAACGTCTCAAAGCAGAGATGTTTGAAGAGATTTTTCTGCTATTCAAAGTTTGTAATGGGTTAAGATGTAGAGGTGGTAAACGTCAAACTGGTGGCAAGCTTTCAATGCTAGAGGGCGGAAAACGGATTGCTTTATTGCATACAGATTAGCTCTTGTGTCAGAGCTTTTCAGTGACCTTGCCCTTTGCCTTTGGTTGCATGTAGTGGACTCGGTTCCCAAACTGAGAAAGATAGGAAGTCAGGTGTTTAGAAGAGAAAATGTACAGTGAACATGCAGTCTTCAGTCTTTAATTCTTACTCTGTCTTGTTTGTTTTGGGAGCGATGGAGCGTTGTACCTCAGTGGAAGGTTTTCATCAGCACAGCTCATGGAGTCAGCGGCGAGCATGAGAGGTGCCTGTGCTGTCCCAGGGCAGGAGGTGGGAAGGAGGGCTGGCTGCCTCCTGTGGAAGTGCTTGCAGCTGTCCCCCACGTGCATGCTGACCATTACCTGACCGTTAGCACTCCTTGCACTTCTGAGCTTTTTACTGTTATAAAGGACTCGGTAGGTCAGTCACAGGTAATTAAAAGACCCTGTTAAAGAAGACAGTGGTGCTTTTCTGAAGATGCAAGCAGAGGATTCCAAGGCAAACCTTCTGTGTCTGTGCTTCGCGTACAACAAGAGAAATTATACAGGTGCTTAAAATGATGTGTCCTGTTGTACTGTTAACAGTGCTACCCAACGCTGTCAGGTCTTTACCTCTTCTCAGTGAAGTGAGCGTTGAACACTTCTTAGGGTTCAAAAGAGTATGAAAAACCAATGGGGAGCAAAGACGCTCTTGTTACTGATAGACTGCTGTTAGAGCATCGGTTGTGCACCCGAAGCTGGAGCACAGCTCGTGCTGAACACAACGCCGGGGGCGATGCATGAAGAGATCGAACTGCGTTTAACTCATCAAAGCAATCCATGCAACTCGTATCCTCTGCTGAAAAGGATCATTGCTCAAAGTGCATCGCAGTGCGAATTGCTGATCGCTTCGGCTTGTTTTGTTGCTAAATGGGGTGCTTGAGTTTTGTCTGTTACCTTTTTCTTCTCAGCTAATTTGTGGAATGGGAAATCACTGAAGCTAAAAGTAGGAGACAGGAGGTGCTGGGGGAAGGAAGGGTGGCACTGTGACTCCAGTCTTGTTTCCTGATCCATGTAGCAGAGATGTGAGGGTAAACTGCTGTAGGCCTGGACTCAGAAGGAACTGAAAGATGCACCCAAGAGTTGGGTAGGAAAGACTTAAGAGCCTGCTGGTTGCTTTTTCTCAGCAGCATTACTAGCTTGCTGCATCGCTTTGTTCTTTGGTGTATAAAGTGAAAACCTCAGGTGTGATTCAGCGTTGTCCAGGGATGGCAGAGCACGTTATAGAAAGCATGCTGACATATTTATTGTCTGTATCTATGTGTATATGTGCAGTACATAGCAAAAGGTGCTGGGAAAACGGTCTTCATTAGAACCAGTGTAGCAGTGCATGGTTAAATATTATTGCCAGGGTTTACTTTCTTGTTATGCGGCCAGAACGCTGTGTCAGGGCAGAGTATCCTGGTTATCATCTGTCATCGGAGTTTCAGAAGGCAGAACTGCAAGACTGCTGAAATAGAGAGCACGAGTTTCCTGATCTTATGCCCTTTTCCCTGTAATATCTGTTTTGAGGAACGTTCCTGTTTATCAAATTCATGTCAAACAGCATCACCTCAGCTTTCAAGCAGAGTTGGACTCTGTTTTTTACAAGTTTGGAATACGGCTGTTTCACTGCTGTGGATGTGTGCAGGGCTGAAAGAAACGCGTGTATGTTGGATTAGTCGTAATTCATGTGCTTCAGTTTGCTAATTCCTACAGTTTGGAAAGCAAAATGCGATGATCTTAGTGAACTGGAGGTAGGATTGGTTCGGTTTGTGATTGAAATATACTGAAGTGCCGCTTGGAAAACTTACAAAGTTCTTTGGCAGTGAAATTCGAGTTGTCCATGTGTTAACTTTAGTAAAAGTGCAACCTGATATTCTCTTTAATGAAGGGAAGTCATAATTCATAGGATCACAGAATGGCTTGGCTTGGGAGGGACCTTAAAGGTCGTCCACTTCCAAGTCCAAACCTTTTCTGTACTGAATGATGTATTTTGAACTGATTTCATTTTTTTTCTTTGCAGGCAGTATCTGACTTCTGATTGCCTCACTTCATTGCTCAACATTTTATACAGCTTCATTTTTCAGACGTCTTCTGAAAGTAGCCCACGTAACAACAGGAAAAAGAGGGGAATGGAATGAAAATGTGGCCGGGCTGGCAAGCCAAATGTTTCCTGACAGTGCAGTCACTGACTTGAAATTAAGCCAGCTGCAGTTCCATGGCCAGTGCTCGGCTTTGAATGATGATGATGATTTGTTTGCTTCACTGTTCTAAACCGAACTTGGAAAAGTCTGCAGCCATTTTTGGTGTATTTTCAGTAAGCACTTCTGCTTCCCTCTTGTTCTTGCTGGTGGAGCTGACAGCTCCATTAGAGGTCCATAGATTCAGCAACATCAGAATTGCGTGGCAGTTGCTGATAGAAAAGTTTGTTCTTTTCTGTGCTGATTCCTGCTTGGAGAAGTCAGTCTATTTAGAAAGGAGAGCAGGGACTTTCCCTTCAAGAGGTGCCTGCAGCTCTTAAGCTTTGCCAGGTTTTTTTTTGCTGATGTTTTGAATCTCCTTGTTCTGCTCTGAGGTGCTTCAAAGTATCCCAGTTCTCTGCAGCCCAGTGCTGAGCCCTTCTGTTATCCGCAGGCTGTGTTAGAGGACACTCCTGCAATAGGTTGCTAACTTCTCCGTAGTTACTTTAGCAAGTAGGAGAGAGGTTTTGTTGCGCTGTGGATGTATCAATCTCAGGGGAGACCTTTGGGGACCTTGGACCAGGTCTCTTGGACCATGTATTTGTGCATGTGTCATTCTGAAATGTATTCTTGTAGTTGTCTTATCCCCTTCTCTGTATGTGACAGCTAAGTAGAGTGGAGGATGAAAGAAGATTGGAAGGGAATGGGAGGAGGACACCGCAAAGGCTGGCTAGAACTTTTCTGAAGTTTCAGGCTCTTCTCTGGCAAGTCAATGCTCCCAGTTGGAGGCCTGCTGCTTGTAGCTGTTGGCACAGTGTCAGGAGCTATGCACCATTACACTGGAGCGCTCTGATTCTGTTGGCTTTGCTTGCAGTTAAGAGCTGCTTTAGTGACCTTGACAAAGCCTGTTTGCTTTGCTGTTTTGTTTGTTTGTTTGTTTGTTTTAATTTAGGTCTTTGAAAAGCATGAACTGACAGACCTGCATAAATAGCCAGCAGATTTATCCCAGCAAAGTGTGTGTAAGAGTGAAAGCTCTGATCACAACTTCTGTCAGTCTCATTTCTGACCCCAAGCTGCTGACCTCAGTGACTTGCTGGGGAGCTCGTCACATTAATTAGTTTCTGGAATGGGCAGAAACTTCCAGAGGGGAAGGTGTTTGTTTGATGCAAGCTCTAAATATGCCTGTGACTTTGAGTGATAGAAAATGAGGAAAAAGGACAGCCCAGGTTCACCTGACTGTCTTCTGCATTGACTCAGAGAGGTTTTACTTAACACTTTCTGATATAAGTACAAAGGGCTCTCAAGGGCTGATGGCAGAAAGGGAAGACAGACAGTGCTTCCAAACGCTGTTGACACCCTGCTTGCAGAAGTGATTTGGGGAATACACATTGCCTCTTCAAGAATTAACTTTAAATAAGTGTACAACAAGAAGAAGTGGTGAGCATTTCTCTATTGCTCTTACATTTTGTGATGTAAGAGATTTTATAAAAGCAGATCCTTTTTGGATAACCTGAAAGATATTTCCACCCTCAGCTGTTTGTGAAAGGCTCCTGTGTGCTGCTGACAACCTTCTGAACTGGAAGTTAAATTTGGGAGTTTCAGCGTGGAGGTCCAAAAATCCCAAATTAGTATTTGAGTTCAGATCACTTTAATGCAGCCGTTGTACAAAAGGCCGTGTCAAGTTCCATGCATTGGCTAGTCTGTTGACACATCAGTTACAAAAGAATTTTCAGAAGCATTTCAGTAACTGGTTTTGTTACTTTACCCTTTTTGCATAGTATCACTGGTGCACAGGTCAGTTTTGTAGGCCTGTTGCATTTCATAGGGCTTATTTGCCTTTGCAGAGTCTGCAGCATCAGTGCAGGTGTGCTCCCCAGCTTCAGCCTGGTGCTGATGAGGGCGTTCCTGCTGTCACTAAAATGTATTACTGCATCTCCACTTCTATTTTTGCACTAACTGATTAAACATAATTCAAGTATGGCCATTAGTGGTTGCGGTCGCCCTGGCTGTGGGGACCCAGGTAAACTTCAGAGCAGGAGTCAACTAGTAGATCATGTCAACGTGTGGTCTGAACGGGAGCAGGAAGATCAGGCATCAGCTTCATGGTTTGAGTTTTCTAACGGTGATAGCAGGCCCTCTAGAGGGTGATTTGCTCACTGACATTTGTACAAGATCAGAACCAGATGTCCAGTGCAGAGCTTAAGGGGTTTAAGAGGCGGTTTCGTGAAGCTGTTCTAAGCTGATGTGAGCCTGTATTGCCATTAAAAGGATGGTTCTGCCTTGCAGTCATCTTTGCACTGGCACGCTGATGTTGAGCTGGCTGCACATCTTGCTTGTCCACTGGAAATGGAAAGCTGTACCAGATCAACAGACCAATCTTGGTGACCGTGTGGCTGCACGAGAGCCAGTGCCAATGTGGAGAAGCAACTGTGGGAGTACGTGGTTGTGTCTAGCAGGAGTTCAGCATCTCTTTGCACTAGCTGCAGAGTATTGGAGCAGTTTAAGCTGCTCATGAAATTGCCTACTTTTAGTATAAATAGTGGTTATTTCCCCCAGCAACTTAGGAATAGAGACTGCAAATAGAACAAACTTTGCGGTGTGTATTTCTGAGTGGAATGCATCTGTTCTCTTAAGTGAGAAGTTACTGCAAAAGCCCATGCCTCTGCTTGGGGCTGCAGTCAAGAAGCTCGCTTTATGTGCAGATGTGCTCAGAATCCATCAATGAGTTATTGATGAGTGCTTAATGGGAATGGAAGTGAAGTTTAGCATAAAAATAACTAAAAAAAAAAAAGTATGAGAGCAAGTCAAATGTTTGCATGTGTTCCTGAAGAAAATGGGATGCCATCTCTTACTCAAACTTTTTATTATTGTTCTCAGGAAAAGCAGCAAGTCATTTAATGATCACTTCTCATAGCTTTTCTCCTATGCTTCCCTTGGAGCCATGGATGAATACAACCGCTTTGTGGACTGGGACAAAATGGATGTTACTGTCCAGAGCCAGGATGTAAAGGAGCTGACCTGCACCGAGTTCCAGGAGCTGAAGCAGCTGGCTCGGCAAGGCTACTGGGCCAAGAGCCATTCGCTGAGAGCCAAGGTGTACCACAAGCTGATCAGCAATATCCCATGTCGGACTGTGACCCCAGATGCCAATGTTTACCGGGACATTGTGGTGAAGATAGTTGGAAAACGTAACAGCAGCTCCCTTCCACTGCCAGAGTTTGTGGACGACAGCCTCGTTCCCACGTACTGCTTGAATGCAGAAGGCATTGGGGCAGTTAGGAAGATTATACTGTGCATTGCAAATCAGTTCCCAGACATATCGTTCTGCCCCGCGCTGCCTTCTGTGATAGCTCTGCTTCTCCACTACAGCAGGGATGAGGCGGAGTGCTTTGAACAGGTCTGTCGCATCCTTGCTTGCAACGACCCGTCCAAGCGGCTCATCGATCAGACGTTCCTGGCCTTTGAGTCCTCCTGCATGACCTTTGGGGACCTGGTGAACAAGTACTGCCAGGCAGCACACAAGCTGATGGTGGCAGTGTCTGAGGACGTGCTGGAGGTGTACTCCGACTGGCAGCGGTGGCTCTTTGGAGAGCTGCCCATGGTTTACGTTGCTCGTGTCTTCGATGTGTTTCTGGTGGAGGGCTACAAAGTCCTCTATCGCGTTGCGTTGGCTATTCTGAAGTTTTTTCACAAAGTCAGGGCTGGGCAGCCCATGGAGTCTGACAGCGTGCAGCAGGATATCCGAGCTTTCGTGAGAGACATTGCCAAGTCGGTGTCTCCTGAGAGGCTTCTGGAAAAAGCCTTTGCCATCCGCCTGTTCTCACGGAAGGAGATCCAGCTGCTGCAGATGGCCAATGAGAAAGCTTTACAGCAGAAGGGCATCACAGTCAAGCAGAAAAGGTAGGGGTCTCCCTGCAGGCGGTCCGAGTGAGCTCCTCAAACGTGAGATCCTGAGGTTTCCTCACTGATGAGTGGTCAGCCAGCCTTGGGTTGGCTGACGGGGAAGAAGGAGTGCTCTAGGGCTGCACACCCGGTATCTCTGCTGACTTTTCTGTGCACTTGATTAGAAAACAAGTCAGCAGCCCCGAATTAAGTATTGTTGGGATTCTAGTGGGAAGTATGGTGTGTTTATAATTCTTTTTGGAGGTTCATGTTAATTGCAATTATTGCATCTCAAAAAGGTCTTTCCCAGGCTGCTTTTTAAACGGGAAAGCATTTAAAGCTGGAAAAACAGCCAATAAATGATTGGCAAGAAAAGTACCCAAGCAAACATGACAATAATTAATTCTTAAATACGAGATTATTCATATAAAAGATCAGTTTCCTGGTGTCTGGCACCATATATTCCACTGTTCTTTTACTGTAAGTAGACAAATGCTATCTGAGGTGGAAATGTTTTGCTTACCTGCAGAGTTACTCTGGTAGATTAAGGGAGAAGTCATGCTTACAGGTTAGTTTTTAAAGCAGTTTGACTGCAAGCCTCTTGAAAATGAAGAGCAATACCATAAGTGATAGCAGAACTTCTTACACATATAGTGTATGCGTGAAGCTCCCAGTCTTTTCCAAGGGTATATTTTTACAATTGTAGGTTAGTGTACAGCTGGCTCGTGCTTTACTTTGCTTGTCTCTTGGAGGACACTGTTCTGCCAGGCTCAAGGCCTCTAGCAACTGCAGGGTCACATTAGGCAGAGTTCTGATCATTAAGTTCAGGACCTGCGAAAAGAAGCACTGCCTCTTCCAATCTGGGAATGTCAGCTTTTCTTCACGTGCTGAAGTTCAGAAGAGCTGTAAATATCTTTCTGAGTGTGTTAGAATATTCTTCAGCGACAGAATGGAAGTTAAGCAGGAGCCCCTGTTGCACTGAATGTTGTATCATGGGGAGGCTTAGGTTGAAAGGGACCTGAAGGACCCTGCGTTGCCATCCACGAGATCAGGCTGCTCAGGGCCCCCTCCAGCTTGGCCTTGAAAGGTGTTGTGGAGCTATTGCTCAGAACAGAGGTACCTTCCAAGCAAAACTTGGTTGATATCCACGTAACTCCTGTAGAAACTGATTTACCAAACCGTGTTGCTAATGAGTAACTTTTATCTTCTCTCAACTGCTTTCATAAACGTACCAGAGCTTCCCGTCAGCCATTGGCTTGGCGCTGCTGTGATGGAGGCTCAGTTTGGATCCTGCTGTCGGCAGATGTGGTTTCTGGAGAAGTGAGCTTTTCTCCAGTGCTCGATAGGATGTCAGTTTTCTCATCCAGATGCATATTTGGCCTGTGCAAAGAGATGGTGGATTATTTTCCAATCCAATAACTGAGCAGGCGGCAAAAAGGGGAAAAAACAGACGGGAGAATGTAGAAAATATGTTAACAGAGCTTGTCTTTTTATTTTCCTCTTGCTTGGTGATTCAAATCAAACTGTACTTTTGTTTCTTTCCAGGCTCCTTACGTTCACTTTGTCAAGGCTATAGAAAATCACTGATCTTTTTCTGTCTTTTTTTGTCTTCCTCCTCATACGTTCTCCTTCTGTCAATTCCATACCCACTGCACCCCTCCTGTTTGCAGTGTTACATCTCCAAAAAGGTAGGTTCCAACACTTGGATCTCTGCACTCTGCTCGCTTCCTCTGTCTTTGCCTGGCTTTTGTTCTGAAGCTGTCACTATTGCTAATGCTGGGGCAAGAAAAGCAAGGCAGCAATCACAGCATCAGATTGCTGCATAACATCTGCATACGCTCTTACAAAGTTAGTTCAAAGCACCTGCACAGTTGTGAGATCTGGGGGTCGTGGGCACAGCTGCTCAGCACGGTGGTTCGCATGCAGTGGTGAGAATCTGTGTGCCCCAGGATGGAAAAGCTTGGTGCTAACGAGCAAATTGAAGTCATCACGATGCTGAAAGAAAAACTGTGGCACGTGTTCTGTTGGTTTTTGTTCGAGGGGTGTGGGGTTCTGTTGTGGGGTTTTGTTTTTGTTGGCCCTGTTGCTTTTTGTACCATTAGGTATTGCCCACATTCAGACCTGCCATGTGCTGTTGCAAATTTATGCAAGGCATGCTGGATTTTCATTTTTTTTTCTTTGCAAGCTTTCTGCAGCTGATTGAAAAACTGTTGGACTGAATCCAACTTGGCACACTCCTGAAAGCAACTTGTCTCGATGTATGCTACGTTATATTTATTTCTAAGCAGAAATACTTCTGTGTCAAGAAGGTCAGAGTTACTCAGCCGTCGAGCATTGATGGGTAATTAAGTCATTCATCCAGTCTTGGCCCAAAAAGCATTTCTCTAAGAACAAAAGCCAGTGATTGTAATGCCCGATAAGCAGAGAACTTGCAAAGAAGGAGAGAGCATTAAGTCCCACAGATGTGTGGCTCCAAATTAGCGCCGCTGGGACAATCTTTGGCCTTGTTGCAGGTGCCCTGGGTTAACTTCAGTGAGAGATACATGCTAATATTTGTACTAACTTGTAAAATCAAAGTGGGACTAATTTCCATGTGCGTTCGTGTCTGGAAGAACACCTTGAGAGCAAACTCACCAGAGCATGTTTCATATACAGTATGTCGTGGATTTTGTCTCCTTTCAGTCCGAGTGCTTTTAATTCCAGCCAAGCAAACCTGCAAGGTCCACCTTTTATTTACTGTTGTTACAAGATTGTGAAAGCAGCAAAAAGCAGGAATCAATTTCTGCTGGGAAGCAGGGAGTTCAGAGCTGAGGGGCCGGGTGTGGATGAGAGCGGCGTAACAGACAGCCTGCAACGCCAGATTGTGTTTCAGCCTTAAACACCTGCAGCTGACCATTAATGACTGAAAGGAAACCTATCGCTTCCACCAGGCCTTTACGCCCTTAAATTGTGCTACTTTCTAACCCAGTAGTATCTTGTGTCCTTTGGGATAAGAAGGTATCTTCCCAACACCCCAGCAGAGGACAGCAAGAGAGGTGAGATCCCAGTTAACTCCAGTTCAGTTCTGATGATGGTTTCAGGGCACATCTCCATGCTCTGCCAGTCCACATCCAGTGTGCTTAGCTTTGTTTTCCACTGGATGACTTTGAAAGGCCTGTGGTGGCAATGGCAGCTAACTTCATTTTCAGCATCTGGCATCAAATGAAACCTCTCTGTTTAGCCAGTTTGTGTGCTGTTCGTTTTCACTCCTGTACTGCTTGAAACGCGGCTGCCCAGCTGAAGCAGATGGTTTTCAGTACTAACAAATATTTTCTGAAGTTAACAGAAATGCTGCCAAAAAGGAGAGGAGGAACGAAGGTCAGGCACTTGCAACTCTAGTTGCAGTTTTCTGAAAGCCATCGGATTTATAAAGCAGTGCAGAATTTGGTTTGGAGGGGGCTGATGTCCAGGGGGACTGGTTTCAACACTGGATTACATTTCCAGTCTTAGGCACCTACGGCTGTGATTTATGATGGGGAAATAAGTCATTTCATACAGAATTCTGCAGCCAAGCAGTGACCCCAGTTTCACTCTCTGAATGGTGACATGAAATGTAAAATGATTCATGGTGATATTGAAGGGGCAGCCTGGAATAGTTTCATGGGGCTGATGGAATGCAAGGTGTGTTTTAGTGAACCAGAAGACTCTGCTGGTAAAGATGATATCCACCTACATGGGAAAGTGCTAGTCCATTTATCACAGGATGGCCTGGGTTGCAAAGGCCCACGATGCTCATCCAGCTCCAACCCCTGCTGTGTGCAGGTCGCCAACCAGCAGCCCAGGCTGCCCAGAGCCACATCCAGCCTGGCCTCGAATGCCTGCAGGGATGGGGCATCCACAGCCTCCTTGGGCAACCTGTGCCAGTGCCTCACCACCCTCTGGGGGAAAAACTTCCTCCTAATATCCAACCTAAACCTCCCCTGTCTCAGTTTAAAACCATTCCCCCTCGTCCTGTCGCTGTCAACCCATGTAAGCAGCCATTCCCCCATCATTGTGTTTTTCCTCTGGAAGTTCACTGTGATAAACCAGTTGACAGTGCTGAATGTTCTTCTAATTCCTCAAATGTGGGAAAAACCCTGCTTTTGAATGAGCTCAAACCAGGCCTTTGTTTGCCAGCTGTGTTCCATAGTTCCACCAAGCCTTGAGACCAAATGGGACCAGAAGGGCTGAGGCCTGCAGTAAGATCCTGGCAGCGTGGATTTGAGTCTGGGCTTGCATCAGGCTAGCTGACCTCTCTGGTGTCTCAGTGTGCTGTGATTAAAAGCAAAAATAAAATCCCAGGCAGCTGTAAATTTTACAGCTCACTGATTGTTGGAGGCTGTTTAAGAGGGTGTCCAAATGAGTTTCTTACTAACAAATAATGCAGGGCAACAGTGCAAGCTGTGACTTGGTTCATGTTGCTGAAGGAAGCAGTGGTGCTGGGTTGTTTTAAGTGACTTGAGGAGTCACCTGGCTAGAAATGCTGGCATTAAGGCAGCTGTGCTACGTTTCAGTGAGCATTTCCCAGTTGTTCCTGGCAAGCTCTGCTCTAATGTGCAGTGCAAATGCTGATCTCTTTGTACCACAGGCAAGGAAAAAAGATGTGTGATGTGTTTTAGGGAGCAGCCCAGCTGTGCAGGTGTGTAGCATTGAGGGCTTCTGTGTTCTGTGAATGCAGGAGGAAGGAAATGCAAAACTATTAAAAAAAATAATGCATGAAGCCCTGAATTGGAAAACTCTTGCAGTTCTTCCACAAGCTGAACTCTTGCATGCAGAGCAAACTCCCCAAAACTTGGTGCAACTAATTGCCACTCGGTAACTTAATATCTTGTGTGAGTTCATCTGTCACTTCTCCCATGTTCTTGGCTGTCACATTTGCATTTTAAAAGTCTGTAACATCACTCATGAATTCAATAACCCTCATTTAATCCCCAGGCTCTAAGTTTGTGTGTTTATTTAATCTGAGAACCGAAGGCTGGTTGAGGTGTTCCGCTCTTATTACTACTTTTAGTACTTTCAAGTGTTTGAAAGCCATGAGTCAGTTTTCATAAAGGTACCAGGCCCCTTTGTGGGGGATGGGGGTGGTTTCCAGTGGGAGTCCCTGGCATTCCTTCACTTCACCTGCTCAGATTTTGTCTGCATCTGCAGGGCTGGGAACTTCTTCACTTCTTAATTCAGTGAAATCATTCATAATGAAATGCTTCCAGTTGGAGGAACTTTGCAGAAGCTTCAAGTATTTGGCTTGGATTAGCATTGCTTAGCACGGTAGTGCTGATTCCTCTAAGATTTCTTTTTACAAATTCCCTAATTCCATAATACAGGCAGCAAAACAGAGGGGAAAAATGTTCTCTCTTTTTTTTGTTTTTCTGGCTGTTTCTGCAGGTCTGTTGTTCTTTGCACTTCAGTGCCAGCACTGGTAAGACCGTGCCTAGCTGCTAGCTGCCTCGCCATTATGCCCTCTGTATGCACAGGTGCAGGCCACAGCTGCTTCAGGTGTTCCAGTAAGGATGGCTTCATGTCACAGGCTATGTTGTACTGCTGTGTTTCACATTCTTCACTAAATCTAATCCCGTGGGCTGGAGCTTTGGGTACTGACACATCTGTAGAGTCGTTAGGCGTTCAGCCCTTTTCTTGTTGCTGTCCAGTGATCAGCCTGCTGGTTCTGTTCAGTCGTTGTCTCTCAATGTTCTGTACTGTGTTTCTCAGGCAGAATGTGCACTTGGCAGTCCACGCAGAGAACTTCAAGTCTGAAATTGTCAGTGTGAAAGAGATGCGAGATATCTGGTCGTGGATCCCGGAGCGCTTTGCGCTTTGCCAGCCCCTCTTGCTCTTCACCACCTTGGAACATGGCTGTAGTCTGAGCAGGTAACCACAGCTTTCCCTGCGCTTCTTTATGGGCGAAAAAGAGCAGTTAATGAGCTGCTGACTGGATGGGTGTAGTCAGGCTGTCTGAAAAACAGTCAGAGGTGGAACACAAATGTGGCAGATTCCTCTTGGCTTCAGCGTTTGATCAGGGCATCTCATTTGCCAGAACGTGGAGAACCATTTTAATGTCTGCAACCAATTGGAAAGGTCAAACGTACATCAGAATGTTCTGCTCTGAGACTGGTTCGTTCTCCACTGGTTATAAATGATTTAAATTGGTGGCTGCTCTTTAGGCTCTTTTGAGGGATTAGTTTGAGTGTGATTATCAGAGGGAAGTAAGGGAAGTGAAAACTGGTGGTTCCCTTACAGTTTCTTTCTGCCCGTGATTCTGATTGTTGTTATTAAAGTGGGATAAAATAGACATGAGTTTTACTTGCTCTTGACACACGAGACTGTACAGCTCCTAATAATTACTTCCACTCTGAAACTGAGATAGTGAGCTGTCCCAGAGCCATGAGAAAAAGTAAAAATGCATCATAATTATTTAGTATCAGACACACAGCACTGAAGCATTGATAGTCATCTGCCCTCAGGATGCAACTTGCTTTCCATTGCCTTATGTAAAATGCTGCTGTGGCCATAGCTAGGCTTATTCTGAGGGAGCACAAAAAGCCCTGCAAAAAGCTGATGAGAGGAGAGCTGCAGTTGGCGATGGTTGTTGAGTGCTTATTTTTGTGTGCTTTGCACCCTAGGTTCTATTCTCACAGCGAGGGACACGAGCCTACTCTTGTTCTGATCAAGACCACAGCAAAAGAGGTGAGTGAGGTGAAAGGCGACTGAAGAAATTAGGTTTTGAGCAGTTGTGTTCTAATACAGCATTCCATGCAGCAGTTTTGAAGAAACTGAAGAAACAGGGAGCCTGGAATTGCTCCATTGTTGGGATTTTCTGATTGTTTTTTAACAATTGCGTGCTTTAATTTATTCCTCTTGTTGCTTATGGGACTTAGATGTTCATGGGTAAGTCTTGTTAAGTAGGTTGTGGTCTGCTGTTCTTCGTGAGTAATGGAGGATGATGGGCAGTAGCTACACACTGAGCTCTTGGACAGACTCTCTTAGTTACAGAATCAGAAGGAGATGCTGTGGAAATGTGTAAACTTGTGGTTCATAGAGGATATTTTCATTTTCTCCAGGACATAAAGAGAGAAAATAGCAGAAATTGTATGGTAGGAATTATAGTGCACTAAATAATGTGAAAACAAACACATTAGTTTTATTGCATAGTTATCAAAAAAAGAAAAGCTTACAACAAGAAAGTTTCCCAGACCCTCAGAAGGGCTGCACATAAATACTGTGTGTGATGAGGGTCTGCTCTCTACCATGCGTGAATTGCAGAAGCTGTGTGTGATGTGGAGCTGTAGTTACAGCCCATAGGTTTGTATTTCTGCTTGTTTCCCCAGAATGGCTGCCCCACGGAGCAAGCTCCTCACTGCTCTTTTTCACATCTAGCTAATGCCAGTGGTGCAGGTTGTTTCATAGCTGTGTGTGTTTCTGGCAGTCCCAGACCTGTGCTACAAACCAGTGGCTCATATGATGTCCGTTATATCTAAAGAGAAGCAGGAAAGTAGAAAAGGCATTATTTTGCTTCTTGTCCTTTCCAGCTTGGTGAAATGATGCTGTTTTGACAGCGCGTTTAGTTTCCTACCTCTCAAACAAAAAGAAAGCCCCCGTGGAAACAGGGAGAAGTGTGGGGTGTTGCTGTTTGGTTGGTTGTTGGGAATGTGTGTGTGTGTGTGCTTTTGGTGGGAGTCACATTCGTCCTTTATTCCAATGTTTATCCTTGTGTTTTGGAAAGAAGAAAGCTAACCTTCCCATTTTCTGACTCTGGTGAACTTTGGATGCAGCCAATGACGTTCTGGGGTATTTACTTCATTCATGTGCTTTACCTGATTAACAAAACTGTTCTTCAGAGCTTTTGTCCTAGGAGCTCTGCTTGTAATGCTGGCAGAGTCCAAACAGCAAGTGAACGACTGTTTAACCATGGCTCTGAGAATGTGCTATATTGCTTTGCTGGTGTTCTTGGACCTTTGCTGTTTGTTTGGTCTGTCTCCCCTTGGTAGGAATGCTTGTTGCTGGTACTGAGAAACTCTTCCAGTGCAAATGGGGGAATCCACATTAAAAATCAGACCTGTAAGGCTGTCCTGTTCTTATGGAAGCTACTGAGCTCCATGCTGTTTGAACAGGCTGCTCTAAATGTTGGAGCTAGTTTTAAAATCAGTCTAGCTGAGCCAGTTTTACCTATAGCTTGTTATGGGGAGGACTCAAGGCTGCTGTGTGCTATCAGGGGAGGACAGTCAGCCAGAACTGCTTATACTGTGACTTTGGATGCTGAAAGGATGAAGTAATGTAAGGATTTACAAGTCTGGAGTCATTTGTGTTTTGGTCACTGAGGGTACATTGGAACGATTCTCCTTTAAGGCCTCAGAGATGTAAAATAATTTATGAAACATTTCATATTTGAAGGGTTCTCCCCAGCAGATTAAAGCAGTTTAAATCTATCTTTAGATATAAGTACTTGTGCTGCTTTAATCCACTGATGTAGAGCTTTCGGAAATCAAAGCTTCAGTTCTGGACTCTGCAGTGTTGCTCTCAGTTGTTGAAACACACTTTGTTCTTCCACCTTGCTGCTCACACCTTGCTGTTCCCACCAGGTCTGCGGTGCTTATCTGTCCACCGACTGGAGCGAGCGCAGGCGAGGTGGGAACAAGCTGAGTTTCTTTGGAACTGGGGAGTGCTTTGTGTTTAGGGTGAGTATGGTTTCACAGAATGGCCAGGGTTGGAAGGGACCTCAAGGATCATGAATCTCCAACCCCCCTGCCACATGCAGGGCCACCAACCTCCACGTTTAATGCTAAACCAGGCTGCCCCATCCAACCTGGCCTTGAACACCTCCAGGGATGGATGGGGCATCCACAGCATCACTGGGCAGCTGTTCCAGTTTCCTTGCTCCTGCCCTGCTGCAAGGCTGTGCTGTACTGGTGGGACTAACTCACGCTTCCCTTCCAGTGGAAGAGGCTGCATTAATGTACTTTTGTTCTTAAAGCCTGCCGAGCACTTCAGGTTGGGTGGAGGAGATGTTACTTCTCAGTTCTGTGCTGAGCCTTTTTTGCCCGATGCTCAGAGCTCTTTTTCACAAGTGTTATTAAAGTAACTTGGGAACCACTGTGTTGTTTTTTTCAATCACTTAAAAAGCAAAGATATAAAGAAAAGAAACGATATCCAACCTAACAACGGTTTGGTCTGATGGTGTGGGTGGAATCCTGAGGGGCTCGAGTGTTGTTTTCCCTGCAGAGCTCTCAGCACTGTTACTGCTCACCAATAGAAAGTTCTGTTTCTCCTCACCTGCATAGCTGCAGCCAGAAGTGGAACGCTACGAGTGGGTGATCATCAAGCACCCGGAATTGGCTGCAAGTGGTTCTGAGCCAGAAAATCATGCCTCGCCAGCTTCCAACACCCTCTCCTGCAGAGGCTCCCTCTCAGACCCATCAGATCGCCTTTCTCCCTTCTTATCAGCTCGGCACTTCAACTTACCATCCAAAACAGCTTCCATGTTCATGGCTGGCAGCAGTGAATGCATCATTATAGGTAAGTCAGTGTGAGAATGTGAGCGTGTGTTCCCCACCACCTCTCATCACTATTAGATGAGAGAGTCCCATTTATTTACCACATAGGCATTTCAGTATTGTTGGTGCTATTAGTATTACTGTTTGGAGAGAAAAGTTGCCAAAACATGATATTAACCAACAAAAGCTTTCTTTTGGCAACTTGCATAATGTGCATTTGTAAGTAAGATCTTTGATAGTAGCTTGTAGCTTTGAGCACAGCAATACCTTCGTCCTGCATAGTGATGAGAAGTAGCTCTCGAAGGGGAACTCAGCACTGAGGACTTTGACTCATAGAGTAGAATGTGAAAGACATTCCTTCTTCTGGAACTGTATCAGATCTGTGGTGATGCTTAGTAAAGTTGTCACCTCAGTGGTGGCAGATGCAGAGCTGTAGCTGTCCTTCCAGAAAGCTTCACTTGACACACATTAGGAGTGCAACTAACCCCATGATTTAAACAATACCATCAAATGCCTGCTGATTTTCCACTTAACAGCACCTGCACTACTCAGCCATAAGTTGGGCTGCTTCACTATTAGCTGGGCTTGTGAAGTGCATATGTAATTGAATTGGAAAGCACTGAAAATTACAGATCACAGGTATTTGAGAGATCTGAACTGTTCACCATTGGTAGTAATAAAAGAAATACAAGCTTGAGCAGTAGTGAAGTGAATGTTGCACATAATCCAGCTGTAGATGAGACTTTCTGCTCCTTTGATTCCTCAGATGGTTTTTGTAGCTTGCACAGTTGCCCTATAGGCAGTTGGGAGGTCTTTCATTTTCCCAGCATGTTTGTCTCTAAATCTATGTTACCCTACTGCATCTCTGGCCATAAGCTCTGTGGGTATTGACCAAGTGACACAGGTGATCAAAATGCAGTTTGCTTTGATGTGTTTAATCATGATTAAGAATACCAGGCCAGTTCTGTTCTTCTCCTAGCTTTGATTTTGATTGCTAAGTTTCCTCAGCTTTTTCTTTACAGAGGGAAAATGTGCAGTTGGGATGGATTATCCAGCACTGAAAGACAGGCCTGAAGGCAGGAAGCTGAGTCAGTTTTCTTGTTCTTAAGGAATTGCATGGGTCTATTTTAAAAACCTCATTCTGATACTATCACTGAAAAGCAATGAATCTGAGCTTATTCAATTACACCTGAAGACAACAAGCAAGCATCACTTAGGACATGGATGTCCAACCTTTTGGCTTGCCAGGGCCACACTGAGGGAAGAAAAATTGGTTTGGGCCACAGTTGCATTGTCTGTTAATTTTCTGAGTCTCCCTTTCTTTTTATTACCAACCACTGCTGGGTTCCATCAGTGGCTGTACCACATACATTGCCAAAGGATAAAGAAAATCACTTCAGTGTTCTTTTGTGTTTTTTTTTTTTAATGCTCCATACAAATCAAGACGTTGGGTCGTGTCTTTTAATGGCACCAAAGCAGCCATTGCTTCAGTGACGTGATGGTTGTTACCAATAATAAGACTGGCAGGTTGAGCCATACCTGTAGCATCGATGCCTTCACGTGTTGCCAAAGCACGGCACTGGAAATGAGCAGCTTCAGTCTCCAAATTTCTTCCAGCAGATTTTGCTGCTCCTCTGGTTTGCCCAGCTGCAACCTGGGGAGGCAAACCAGCATTAGGAAAATCCGTGCTTTTTGTCAGGACAGATCACATCTGCCACGCTTTCCACACGTTGCCTCGTGAATTCACATCGGTACGTGGTGTTGTGTGTTTGCTGTGGCAGATTTGCTGCTGCAAAACAAGCTTTTATAGCAGTCTGTTTGAGTTTTAACTTAAAAAGATGTTGAGGTAAGACTTGTCTTCATTTCTGCTGTTCTGGCCTTATGAAGAATTCCTTGACATTCATCGGATTTGGCAGCAGGTGTTGGCATATGCTGTCTTTTCAAACTGTGATCTTTGAAAACTGACATGATTTCCTTGCTGATTACGCATAGTGACTGACTTGTCTGAACCAAAAAGTCCTCATCTGTTTGTTTTGTGTCGACCTCCCGCCCATTGGACATGCCTGATTTAGGGCTTCTGGTGTTTGAATCGGCTTCTATAACAGTTTCTCACCCTGAGACATGCAAAGACAGCTTTAACTCGGGGTTTTCTCTTCCCAGGAGGCGGTGATGGCCAGGCTCTTTACCTCGATGCAGACCTGAACCATGGGAGGACCAGCCACTGCAACACCTTCAACAATCAACCGCTGTGTTCCGAAAGCTTCCAGATCTCTGTCTTGGAGGTGTGGGGCTTCAGGGACACCATGAATGGCTGATATGACTATCGTTGTTCAACTAGCTTTCAGTTCTGGTAGGATTCCCAAGGCAAACTGTAATGCAGGAGCCAAGTTAGAACATAATTCCCACTGGACTCAGTGTTCCTTAATAGTTACTAAGCAGTGCACCTGGATGCAGGGCTTAGTTGTGTTTACTCTTATTTAAGGCAGGTGAAAGTGTTGTACTCTTTTAGCTCCTTAGCTTGGAACCTCCAGAGACCCAGTGTGGCTGGCTTCAGGTGTTTGATAGTAGGCAAAATGAAAACAATGTTATTTCAATCAATCCTAAATGTGTACAGGTCTGTATCAGAGGACAATTCTGCAGTTCAGCACAATTCCTCAGAGGTGCTGATCTGGCTGAGGTGTACTGTGGAGCATCTGGCCCCAGCCACAAATATCAAATGTTCGTTTATAGCAACACTGGAGGCCTCGGATTTGACGTAGGGCAGTAGTTCACAGAGCCATTGCCCCAGTGTAAACAGATATTTTGCAGACAAGTCATGAGTACCACTGATGAACCATCAGTACTGTTTTAGGAGTCAACTATGAAGGAACTGTGATTGCTAGTTCCCCTTCTGAGTCCTTGATACATTCCAGTTGCATCTCTTTGTGGAGGCTGCCTCTGCAAAGGGCATCCAGACTGGACAGGGATATCTCAGAGGCTTGATTTTGTTTACATTCCTATTCCATATCAGTATAATAGCTCAGTCTGGCTCAAGTTTCAGGCAGCAGAAAGCACAAGATTGTATGGAGTGCTTAGACTTCTTTGTGATTGAGTTGTTCAAGGAAGCTGAACTGAAGCATTAGCAGTATGAATAACCGTGCAGTATCACTGAATGTGTAGGGAAATAGGCACTGGGGTACAGAATGCACCCTCCTCAAGGAAATGGAGGGATGTGCAGGGAAATATTCTGTGCAGCATTACTCTGGGAGTGAAGAAGTTTCCCAGGAGAACTGTTGGTGACACTTGCTCCATATCACAAGGAAAGAAGAAAGCGCCGGTGGCTTTTTTGGCTGTTTAATCCAACATCTGTGTTGGGGTGGGGAAAGCACGATTGCTACGTACACATGAAGTCCATAAAGGGTTAACATTAAAAATGTACAGTGATAAAATATCACTTGGGCTGGACAGGGTCAATCAGGTTGATGTTAGCTTGTACAGCTTGCTAGCAAAGAAAATACCTTGTGTCTTTGCTGCTTGCAAAGCGTATGAGCAAACGTGGCAAAAATGTGAGTTGCTTTTAAAAAGCCATTTTGAATTTTTTTTTTTCAGAATAGCTCCTTGGAATACTTGATTGCATATACGAATCCAAGGTGTCATCTTTTGCCCCACAGATATTTTCCAATTACATCATTTCTCATACTGCATGTTCTTTTCATAGGTTTTCATAGCTTGATTGAACTGGAGGGGCTGGTATAGAATGGGAAGGATCCTCACAATCATATCTGGTTTTGATAAGCACTGCTCATGCCTTTTTTTCAAAGCTGGCAGTATCCTGTTGCACTAGGTAGCATCCCATCATCTTCCTGTGACAATTTAGCTGGAAAACATACTGCATTTAGTAGGATCTCTTGAACAGAGGTGGGATTTCTTAACTTGGTCCATATCTCCTTTTCTGAGCTCATCTTTGAAGTGCCCTTGCAGGAAAATGATAAGATAGAAATTCCCTAGAGCTGCGTGCTGGCAGGGTTTGTGGGACTTCAGAATTACTCTCAAAATAACAAATAGGTTTTTCTGTGCAGATTTGTTCCCACAGTCGCTGGTGGTGACTTTTTGTCCCTTTCCATCCCCACTGGATGCATCTGTGTCAGCAAGGCCTGAGTGCTGTACCACTTTGTAAGCCATATCTACAAAACCCCGTTCCTTTCCCTGCTCTGTTGTAGTACACAGAGATGGGGACGTTTGAGCAAATAAGAGCAGCTTCTGATCCCTCTGGTGGAGGTGCACAAGAGCCCTCTCTCGGGTAACTTCTCTGAATGGCCAACCAGTCTTTGGCATCCCCCCCAAGGACACGTGACACCGAGTGACAGCTTTGCAGCTGGGAGCACAGCTCTGCAGATCACAGCAGGCTGTGGGGGCCGTTTGGGGCAGGTAGGTGTGCTGGCAGGTGATTTTCCTTCAGTTCGTTACTTACATCAATCTTGAGGCACGTATTGCAGCAGTGGTTTTAGTCTGTTGTTGCATTCTCCTCTTGCAGACATCCTGCAATGTAGTGTTGCCTTTGAATAGCCTAAATAAGTAAGAGGCTGCAGTAGTCTAAGCAGATACGTTATACAAAGCTCTGTCGTCTTCACACGTTCCTTTGGTTCAGTAAAAATTGTTTCTTTTCCAGTGCAAATCCTTGGGTAGTTGTTGTTAATAGTTGTGAGGCATCCTCGAGGAGCTGTATTGTGAGTTGATTTTTCTTTGCAGTAGCAGAGAGGCATTTTTTGTCCCTGTAGACAATGATTGTCACTGTCCATGTGTATATCAGCAGTCCAAGTAAGTGAGCCAACAGTTGATGTGTTAGCATGCAAAACCCTTCAGATAGGCTACGAACAAATGGCTTTCTAAGAAAATGGGTTCAGCGGGCACCTTCCCGGGGGGTTGAAGCTATCTGAAGTTCCCCAGCTGCAAAGTGGTTTTGATTCCGTTACAGATGACTCTGTGTGCCCTCCTGCTGCTTTCAGTGACAGCAGGGATACGGCTGTCACTGCAGTTTGATGTGAAGATGCAGAGCTGAAGGCTGAGCATTGGCTGCCACGGTTCTTCAGGAGCCATTTGCTTTCCTGGGGAGCTGGTTTTGTTTTGTAATTCTCTACTGAAGGCAGAAAAGAGCAAAAATTCCTGACACCGGAAACTTGCATGTGTTTGTAAATGGCATCAAAGTTGTTTCCAGGCCACAGGAGCTGTTTCCAGCTGCTAGCCAGGCTGGACAGCCTTCTTCAGTAGATCCACAAGCTGCCATTCCTGCACTTGGACATGCTTTGTTTTCTGATGGAGGATGTTTAAGGCAGGAGGAAGGGAGGAAAACTTCGACTTCCTCCGTGTTGAGATAACTGAAGGCAAATCGAAGGGGCAGACAGTGCTGCTCTCTGAAGAGTTAAAGATTAATGCCAATAGGAAAGCTGTGTTTTGCCATGGGAGAAGTGGCATAACTTACGTATCAATCAGTTGCTATTTGTGTGTGTGCATTGAAGTTTCGTTCTTTCTCCTATGAAATATGTCCACGTTTTTGATGGGGAGTGAGCTGACCGTGCAGTCACTGTCACAAAGCTGATGCCACAGTGAGTGGGACCGAGAGCTCTCCTGCAGCCATGGCCCTGGAGGAGCTCAGCTGCAGCAGCCAACACCTGGAGCACAACTGTGGGGCAGATGGGAGGCCCAGGAACCCCCCTCACAGCCCGGGGTGCCCTTCTGCCAGCACTGCTGCCATGGATATTGCACTGAACCATTCGGAGCTGAGATGAGCGTGTTCTCGGGTGATGTGCTGCCAAATTGGTGTCCAGCTCTACTCTTGAAATTGCTGCCCTGTGTCGATGCTGTTTTTGTCACCGTGTAGAATCTTGGATTGTATTAAAAGGCGTTGGACTGTGGAAGTGAGTGGCCTCATCCTTCAGCACAGCTGTCCCTGGGTTTGTCCTTCCTGTAGACCTCATAGCAAACGATCTGGTAAAACTAAGCAATAAACCATTGAATGTGTGTTCTTTCTCACCGCAGTGAGATGCTGCACTGACTCCTGCTGAGATCTGGTGCCAAACTAACTGACAAATAACACGAGGCTGGAGAACTCTGCAGCCTTCCCTTGGCCAGGGCTGAGTGTTTTGCCCCAACCCTGTGTTGACAACAGATCAGCCCGACCAGCAGTGCTGCTCACGTGCAAAGGATGCAGTACTGCCATTGAGCAGAGCAGGGTTCTGAGTGAGATGTCTGCCAGGCAGGAGGAAAAGAAACACAACATAGGGGCTTCCTGTGCATTGTTTGTGGGTGCTTCCAAAAGCAAGGCTGTGGTCTGAGGTGATGCAATGTGAAAAATTTTACTGAACTTGCAAAAACTATTCAGGCTGTTTCTGTGCCTGCTGTTTGCTGCAGGGAAAGCCTGTGGCCAGCAGAGGTTCCCCTTTGATTCATCATGGTTAGGAAAAGCCCTTCCTTCTCCCTCCATCACAAACAGAACCAATTTTACAGTCCCAAAATTGAGTAAACTCAGATCATCAGAGTACTTTTTTCTTACAATAGACATAAGGGTCGGGCAGAGGGGTAAGCAGGAGGCTTTCTACAGATGGAGCTCACTTTTAAAAATCACTTTTAAGCATTAAGCTCCATAACTCTCAATTTTACAACTGCGTTAGAGACCTTATGCCTACCAACAAGGTGCAGTGCAGCAGGACAGGACGGGTTGAGCAGTGTGGGCTGCTGGCTCAGGACTTTGCATCTGCTTTGAAGTATGTGGCCGTGGGCATGAGAGGAGAATGGAATGCTTGATTGCATCAAGCAGTGGGAGGGCTCGGTGGGGTGGGATTCATCTCTCCTGGGCCCCTTGGCTCTGCTGTCTGAGGCTGCTTTTCACTGTTGGCAAAACGTGTGATGGTCTGATCAGTGAAACTGAGCCCATCCTTCAGCTGGGTGATGTCTGAGGGCGTTTGGCCTCTGTTCTGCTTGTACCTCTTGAGCAAATGCAGATAAGGCAGCAGTGACTATGCTGTCCCTGACCCCACACGCGTGCCTTCCTGTTGCTGACTCAACTTTGGTTCTGTTTGTTGGTGATTCACCTCTCTCTTTATGGCTGAGGCGTCCTCCCAGATCTGCGCCCTCCATCTGCCATTGACTGGTTTTTTTGGTGCTCTTGGAGCCCTTCTGATCCCTCACAGCCACCAGGAAAGGACTCAGCTTGGGAGAGCCCCATGGCAGAGGGGATCGAGCGCTTGGGCCGCGTCAGCCCACAGGAGTTGGATTCTCTGTGCCATAAACAGAAGCCCAAAGCCTGACCTCTGCCTGTCCCTGCCTGTGTCTGTCTGTCCCCACGTGGCTCTGCCAGCCAAGACTCGTGCTGTCCTGCTGGCCGTGGCTGGCGCAGGGCGTTTCTCTTCAAGTGCTTCTCATCACGCTGAAATCCTGCTTCCTTCCAGGCCCTCCGTGTTAACATGAAGACCCACATCTGCCTCCCCACATGGAGAAGCCCCTTGCTATGCTGCAGGGGTTGCTTCAGGCCCCTTTCCAGAACCAACATGTGGGCTCTGAGCATACCGTGGGTTGATGGACTCTGGTGCTCTGACCGTCCACACATCACAGACCACAGTGCAGCCAGTTTGCTTGCTTGCTGTGAGTCTTGCAGAGCACCAACCTGTCCTCCCTTCAGGAGAGCTTTGGGGCTGAGACTTCAGAAATCCCTTCAGCATCCATTTGCTGGGCTGTGCAGGGCGGGATGTCCAGTCTGGCACTGTGTTCCTTGGGCTCCTGCCTGCAGAACTGTGAGTGCCCCATAGAGCGGCTCCTGGGCAGCATCAGGGCTGCTCTACCTACCCAAGCAGCTATGCTGGCAGCTATGGGTTTTGCTGAAACAATGCCTGCAGGTTTCATTCTGGCTTTGACAGATTTCAGCAGTTCCAGGTGCTGACTTACACTGTACCTCTAAGAATCTGCCATATTTTATTTTCTTTTACCAGCTGCCATGACCAATCACAGCTGATGCCATATCTCAAGTTCCTGGCTGCTCAGCTGTAGCTTCTAACAGTGCCACCGTTTGGGGCAGATAAAGGAGAAGGAGAAGCTCTTAAAGCCAGAGCTGCACCTGAGTTGTGCTGGGGCTGTGCTGCTGTTCCCCGGTGTCAGTGCTGGCTGCAGGAGGAGCAGCTCAGCCTCCTGCACTGCTCACACTGCTCAGGGAAGGCTGCAAGCACTGCTGAAGTTGTGGGTCTTCCTGGTGCAGCTTCCTTCTCTAAGGGGCCCTATCAGTGTGTGTGCAGAAATTGCAGAAGTGGAAACCAGGAAGGGGAATAACTGATTGGGAGAGGAAACGTGATGGTGATGTGTTTGACACAGCCTAGAGGGAAGTATGGATGAGTGTAAAGGTTTCTGAAGGGAGAGGAAAAGCCCCTCTCCCCCCACCAGACAGCCCTGACAGGTCCAGAGCTCTGATGGATGTCCTGTGCAATGTGCTGGTCTATATGGAAAGGGAGCTGTGCCCTCCTTGGGGTCCTGCTCTGCCCATGGGGGTCTCCAGCTGCTGCCCCCGCTCCCAGGCTGCCCTCAGGGGCTGTGTGAGGAGGGCAGGGTCTGGGGCAGCCCAGAAGGAAAGGGAAGGGCAGACCTTGGCCGTAAGTCAGTGTAAACAAGTTCCTTTGGCCTGAATTGTGCCTTATGATCTCTGCTGCCATCCGTCTCTGGAGCAGCCAGAATGTGCTTGCAGGGGCTGGATCTGTGTTTCCTTGTACACAAGGGACGGGGACACTGAGCAGCAGTGGCACCAGCCAGCTCCTGCCATTGCAGTGGTTTTGGAGGCAAAGGATGTGTTTAAGGGCTTAATGGTTAATCTGCATCCCGCGAGCTCAAAGAACTTGTGAAGGTTAAGAGAGGCCGGGAACTCATCTGTGTTCCTCATCCTTCCCCCAGCACGGAGCCCACAGCCCTGCATTGGGCAGGGACTGAAATCTCAGTGCTCTTGTGGGGAGAGCTGTGTGCTGAGAGCCACCCCCGGCACAAGGAAGTGCTGCATGCTCAGGGAAGAGGGAGGAAGAACATTGGAGCATCTGCATGGTGCTTCTGTGGTTCAGGCCGTGCCCTCCCCTGCTGTCGAGGATGCATCACATGGAGCACTGCACTGCTGCCGCCCTGCATCCCTCAGCAGCGTGCAGTAAAGCACCCCACAGCCTGCAGCCAGCCCATGCCGACTGTGCTGTGTGCCATGAGGATGGGCAGCAGTCTGTGCCAGCCTGGTGTCTGCACGTCAGCTGTGCTCCTGATTCACATGGAGCCACGGAGGCGTTCCGACAGAATGAGCTATTCCTGAAGGGCCCCATGTGATCCTGACTGTGTCAGCTGATGGGGAAAAAATCCCTTTATGAAAGAAGCAGCGCACACCTGACATGGGCCCCAGGCCCTGCGCGTCTCCCCGTGCCTGCCCAGCTCAGCCCCAGCTGTGCATGGTGCAGTGATGAGTACGAGCAGCGCAAGTCCTGAGTGAGGGAAGAGGAGTAATTTGGATCCAAATTTGGATTAAGGCAGTCCTAGCGTGTCTGTGGCAAAGGGGCTCAGAGCTGCAGTGCTGTGTGCTGCCCGGAGCATCGTGGCCATTTCCAGCTGAGGACACGAGGACAAGTCTCCTCACACAGGGCTCCTGGGAAGCCCATGGGTGCAGGGATGGGTGCTGCTGCAGAGTCCTGTTGGCACAGCACTGGGACCTGCTGCCTCTCCTCGCACAACAGGGACACTGTGACAGCGCCAGGGTTTGTAGCCCCCTGATGCTGCCATGCTTGTGGGACGTGGTAAGAGGAGGATCTGAGTGTTGCCGTGCACATCCCATATTTCCACTGAGTCTCCTCCATCCAACCCTTCCGCTTTTCCAGCCAGCTCTCCCTGTGTGATCTTTTGTCATCCACAATGACTTTTGCCCTTTTCACTCACATCCCCCGAGCTGTGCCACATGGGCTGCACCTTGGGGAGGCAGCTGTGCCTGTCCCCATCTGCAGCCAACCTTACAGCACGGCGCCACAATTCTGCGTTGGGCATTGGAGGAAGGTGACACCCAGCCACAGGACTCTGCCTCTTCCAGCACCAAAGGCAGTTGGCCATCTGCTTCCAAAATCCCCGTTCTCAGCTCTGTGCAGCCCTGTGGTCAGTGCTGCTGGGATCCTGCCTAGATGTGACCTTGGGCTCCCACTGCAAACCACAAAGCAGCACCAGGCCAAGAGAAATAATAAAACCAAACAGCTCCTGCTCTGTTTCAGTTTCTCTTTGCTGAACTAGGCGATAACCCTGCTGTTTACCTTGGCTCCCTGCAGTGCTTCGTTTGGGTGCTCTGGAGCTGTGGATGCAGTGCAGAGCTGGGAGCTGGGAGCTTCAGCTGGGGCAGAGCTGTATCTGCAGGAGAGGAATGGAGCCAGGGGTGATCTCTGGGGAGAGAGCAGCAGCAGTGGTGATTTCCCACCCGCTTTCATCCTTGGAGAAGCAAAGAAAAACTGTGATATGGAAAACGGAGACAAGAGAGGATTGATGGGCAGGGAAGCTCCGAGCAGCGAGGAGATGGTGGTGTGGTTGGATGAGATGGGATTGGATTCAATCAGAGGGACCAGTGTGCCTTGTCAAGGTGAGCAGAGCGGACAGCTCAGGATGGAAATCAGTTACTTCTGATCCAAGCAGAGCAGAAGAGCCCCGTGCACAAAATGCCCAACCAGCAGAGTAGTGCTGTGTCCCTGGAGCTCTATGGATGGCACTGTGTGATGGCAGCACCACAGGGCTGGGCTGGGCACCCTCATGCCTGCAGCCCTGGCAGCAGTGCCTGCGTCCCCCCCAGCTGGAGGCAGCACCAGGAAGTTGTCTGTTTTCAACCAGTGATGGCCCAGGAAGGATTTAGCAGCGCCCAAAAGCCCCTCAGCACCTGGGCATCATGCAGCCAGAGGCAGGCAAGGTCATGAGTGTTTCCCCCACCTGGTGCTTTCACAGCCCAGGGACAAGCAGGACAGAATGGGGCTGGATAAATACGAGGTGCTGTGGGAGTATAAATTGAAACCTTTTGAGGAAAAGTACAGTTAAAAGCGTAGAAAACATCCCTTCAATGAATCAGCACTTTGTACTTTCCCCCCACAGTGGGGGCTGCCTGCAGGCACAGGGGGAGGAGCACCCCACTGCCCCGCTGCCCCCCACCCCATGCAGCGCATCACCACCAGCACTGCCTCCAGCCGCAGCCCTGCCCACCCCAGCACCCAGATAATGGGAATCAACACGCAACCGATTGCTCCACCGTGTCAGAGCAAGGCCTGTCCCTGCCTCAGCTCCTGCACTACTGAAAGGCCTCTTGTTGCTAATTGGGGCTGTTGGAAACCCTCATTAGTGATCGCAACCACTGCCATAGCAACGGTGACTGTGCTGGGCTGGCAAACTACAGCTTCCAGGGTGCAGTGCTGCAGGAAAAGCAGAGAGGTGGCAGAGGGCTGGGGGTGATGGTGGTGGTGATGGGGAAGGAGCACATGTGGGTCTTGCACCTTGCACATTGCCCCCCAGGGTACTGATGCTCAGTGCCATCAGTTCTCATTTCCTCACAGATCTGACCGGGCAGAGAGGTGACCAAGGGATGGCAATGATGCACAGAGGTCCTCCATCAGAGCTCTGATGCTTAAAGGTATCACATTAGCACAAAGGGAAGGCTGTGAAGCTGCATGAACCCCAAAGCCAGCACAGTGCTGCCCTGGAGCACTCAGCAGCAGCAGTAGCTCCAGGATGGCTGTGGGGATGGCAATGGCCCAGGACCGGGCTCAGCTTGGGTGGTCAGAGAGTGGCACGCAGGACACAGCCCAGCTCTGGTGCTGCCAACGGACAGGGACACGGCACGGGGCAGCAGGGACGTGCTGGAGGGCTGTGCCACGCTATGGGGAAAGGGGCCCCCAGCCAGAAGAAATGCCAGAGTATGGCCACTGGTGCTGAGCACACGAGCCTGCCGACAGTGCAAGGGGTAGGGCAAGAGAGCACGGCACTGGGACACGGCAGAGGGTTGCGGGTGCGCCGCAGGGGAGGTGGCACAGCGGATGGGATGCGGTAAGAGCCCGCACCGCGGGGACACGGCGCGAGAGATGCGGGCACTGCCGGGCACGTGGGGCAGAGCGCCCGGCTCAGCGCTACGCGAGGCCACGCCCCCTCCTCGGACATGGGGGCGTGGTATCTCAAGGACACGCCCTCTATGCTAATGAGCGCTGAATCACGCTCTGTGGGACGCGGCGGGCGGGACCGAACCACCGCCGTAGGAGGGGGGAGAGTCCGGGCGGAGCGGGGGCCAGAGCGCGGCCGAGATCCGCGTTGGCGGCCAGGGTGCGGTGTTCTGCAGGCCCCGGAGCCCACCTGGCCGTGGGAGCGCCGGGCGGAGAGCGGCGGAGAGCGGCGAGGCTGATCCCCCCTACGTCGTGACCCGTGGGAGCGGCCGGCGGCGGGAGGGGCTCGATCACGTGACGGGCGGGCCGCCGCCATTTTGTCCTGCGGAGGCCATATGTAGGGCGCCGCGCAGAGCTGCCGCGCAGTGCCGCCGGGACGCAGCTCCGTGCCGCTCGCCCCGCCCTCCCCATCGCCGGCCTCCGCCCGCCGCTCTCCCGCCCACCCTCTCTTCTCGCCTCCGCCATTTTGTGGCCGGCCGCTGCCTGCGGAGGACGGCGCCGCGGCGGAGCCCCGTTCCCTGCCTGCCCGCTCCGTGCCCCGCTCCGGCCCCCCCGACCCCGCAGCCATGTCCTCCAGCAGCACCCCCGAGTACGCCTCCTTCTTCGCCGTGATGGGCGCCTCGGCCGCCATGGTCTTCAGCGGTGAGCCCTCCTGCGGCGCGGCGGTGGGGGTGGGGGTGCGCGCCCGGGGCTGTGCGGTCGCGCTCCGGCGGGGGCGGCTGTCGGGGCGGGGGAGTCGGGCTTCGCGCGGGGGCGGCGGTGGGGAGTCGCTCCCCCTCCTCCTCCCGGCTCCATCCGGGCATCGGCCGAGGGTCCGCGCGGTGACGTCACCGCCGCCGGCGGAGCCCCCGCTGTCACGTGACTGCGGTGCCGGTGGGGCTCCGGAGCCGCGCCGTGCCGCACGCCGGGCCGTTCCGTTGCATCCCTGGCGGCCCTTCCGCTGCGGAGCCGCCTTGCGCTGCGCTGATGTTTCCCTGGGGCAGCGCCGGGCTGCGCTTCTCTGGGACCGGAGCCTCCATGGGCGTGCCGGTGCGGTCGGTCTTAAGGCGTCGGTGATGCTGAATGGTGCCTTTGGGCTTCCACCTTTCCTTCGCGAGGGGAGCCCCGTAAAGCACAGCCGGGGGAAGCTCTCGTCTGCAGCTGTCTGTCTGTCTGTGCTGTAGGTGGCTGAGATCGGCACGGAGTCCCTCAGCCTGCCTCACAGCCGCCCCGGGGCTGAGCAGCCCCAACAGCTCTGCGGTTCTGCCCCACTGCAGGCAGTGCTGTGGGTCGCGGGGCCCCGTGGCCCAGGAGGTGGTGCTTCTCAGCACTGATATGACCAGAACGCATCAGACACCTGCAGGGAGCAGCTTCTGCTTTGAAGCCTTAGTGTGCTCTGCATGCACGCCCTGACCCGCTTGCCCATCTGCATGCATGGACTGCAGTGTCTGTGTTCCACCCAGGCTGGTGCGGAGGAGTCCTTGCACTCATTCAGCAGCCGCTGCAGCTCCAGTCACGTCGCTGCTGCTCTTACACCCATCTTCATTGGTGTCAGTGATGCCTCTGAGATGGTACTGAAGACTGAAAGGTAGACTGGTGGAGGCTGCTCTTGGTTAGAGCAGCAGTTCAAGCTGGGAATGTACGGTAGATATAAAACATTTGAGGGGCGACTGTGGCTCTGCTGGTGTGGGCACTGGGAGCTGGGCTCGATGCTGCTCTGAGCTCACATCTCAGCACAAAAGAAGCTGTGCCCAGTACTGAGGGCATGCGGTGGCAACTGTCATGGAGCTCAGCCATCATACGTGTGCCTGATGCTGCCTGGAACATGGCACGCACAGTGCAGGCTCTGTGCCCACCCGCCTGCCCACCAGGAGCAGGCTGAGCACCTCACAGGAGAGGGAGGCAAAATGGAGCTAGCAGATGAACGCCTTTGGCAATAGCAATGATTAAAGTCTTCAGTGACTGCTTCCCCAAGGAAGCACAGCATCTCATTCTTCCTGCAGAAGCAGAAGAGCACTGTATGGCATTTCAGACTTCTGTGCAAAGTTTGCGTCAGTAGAAACCTTGGTGAGGGATGCAGTGTTGAGTCAACCTTTCAGTAAGAACTCAGAGCATTGCCTGGCACCTCTGAAGTAGAAATGAGGCATTTCCTAGAAGCTGCAGGTCTGGTAGTGCTGTACTGTGGGATTGCAGGTGGCAGGGCAGGGTTTGGACTGGGTAACTCAGGTCACCCAAGCTGTACCAGTGAGGGTTTGGTCACTGTGCTGCTGCTGGGGCAGGGCTGGGCTTCAGGCAGCAAGCAGCCTGTTGGGCCTGAGTACATCTGGTGAGTAGGACCACTGCAGCACATCTGAAAGCTGCCTGGGAGCTGGGAGCTAAGGCTTTGTGGGCAAGCAGTGTGCAAATACCTGAACTTGCTGTGGATGGGTGTTGAGCAGCGCAGTGATCATGGCTGACTCATGCTGTGCCTAAAGATCAGCTTCTGGCGAGGCTGCTGATTGTATTAAAGACATGTTTCTAGTAAACATGGTCAGGTTTGACACTGCCCAGGCTAGTTTGATGTGAAAACAGGTGACTTCAAGCAGTTCTGTTTGGTGTTGGAACATTAACAGCTGATGTAGAATAGATAGCAGAACTCGTTCTGGTCAGCTCGTGCTGAGGGCAGCGAGAAGCCCAGAGCAGGCTGTGTGACCTTGGCTGTCCCAGGCCTGCTGTCACTGATCACAGCCTGTTCTGGGAGCTAAGATTGCTTTATTTCCTATGTCTAAAACATGTGGCTGGCTCAGTGTCAGATGCTGCTGAGTGATCCAGTGAGAGACTTTTCCATGTGACTTCTGCATGCAGAAATGAAGAAGCACAGCATTGAGCAAAGCTGCCCAGCAGCGTGCAAGGAACTTTGTCCAGAAGAGTGGGATGAGCCGGGCTGCTCCATCAGGTCCCCAGGGTGTGATAGGAGTCTTGCTAGGACCTGCTGGAGCGGGTGATGTGATGCTGCTGTGCTGCCAGGCGTTGGGAACACTGCTAATGAGGAGGACTCCAGCCAGCAGTGAGAAGGCAGTCCTGTGTCCTACTTCTCATTGTTGCTGTGGAGCCAACAAAACTTTTATTTTAAGCTTGGGCCACAGGTGTGCTATAGCTGTTGGTTAGCTGCTCAGGCCCCCCACGTATGCACATCCCACCCCATGGAATTGCTGGCTCAGTGTGTGTTTGGTGCAGCTGTCAGCCCTGCACACTGATTCCAGGAGGCATCTTGACTGCAAACAGCTCATACCCCTGAGGGCTGGTGACTCCTGTGCTTCCTGAAATACTGTTCTTGGTGGGTGAGGGGTTGGTGGAAGAGAGTGTGAAGGCCTCTACAGCCCTCAGCCTAGGAGGAACAGCATACTGCCCAGGTAACTTGCAGGTGAGAAATGAATGGGAACAGAGAGTCACTCTGCTCTGCCAAACACTCCAAAGACCTTCAGAGGCAGGTGGTTGGGGCAGAACTGTGGTCAGCACTTCACATTGCTGTACTGACTGCAATACAGAGCCACATAAAATTGTCTTTAACTAACAGCAGGTAAAATGGTGGACTCTCAACACAAGTGTTGGAAGGCACAAGCAGTGCTGCTACAGGTAAGTTTAATTAATGGAAGGCATAAGTAAGTGCATGATTTCTGCTCTGCAAATACTAGTGTCCGGAACATCCAAAACCATTATAAGCAAAGCCTTAACCATTAGTTGTGTAGAACTGGGCTGAAGCTGCTATGAGTGGCTTCCAGCTGATCTGGTGGGATTCTGATCTGGCCCCAGAGTCACTGTAGACTATGAAGTCTTTGTGCATTTTCACTGTGATGGAGCTTCAGTGCAGTAGTAAAGATGAACACCAGTTTCCTTGGGACCTCTTAATCAACTTCTTTCAATTCCTAAAATGAGCCTCTTTCATCTCTCTGGAGCCTGACTAATTGCAAATGGTGGTTGCTAGCTGGAAAATTCTAGAGCTCCATCAGGCTGTTCTGTGGTACTGGAAACCATGGGACCACAGAACTGTGCTTCTCCCTGCTAACTGCCCTCACAAGACAGCAAGGCATAACCTGCTGACCTTGCTTCCTTTGAGTGGTGAAACTTGTGAGCACAAGGCTTCAGTCTTATCACATGGGTCTGAATGGGATGACCTTGGCTTCCTCAGGGCCCTCCTAGCTATGGCTGCTGTGTGCTGAGCACTGTAAGCTGTTCAGCCAACCAGCTGGCATGAGAAACAGCAGCTCTGCTAATCTGCACCTTTGTGCAGTGGGCCACCTGTCTGTGAATGGCTCATCAGGGCAGTGGGAGGCCGAATGATGAGGATAAGTAGCAATAGGGCTGGCTTGTGGTGGGACCAGTGTATGTTGCTGCTTGCTGGCAAGTACTCATGGCAAGACCTATTCCCTTTGTCACAGCTTAGTAAAACAAACCTGGCTTGTATGCTACACAGTGCTCTGCATGCAGAGTGCAGCTGCAGCCATCTCAGCTGGTTGGATAACTGACTGATAACCTCTTTGGGTTGTCTGTTCTGGAGTGCTATAACCACAAGGATCTGGTGTTTGTGAGTTTGAACATTGACTGAAGAGAAGCACATTACTCATTAGCCTCTTGCAGGTTGATGTTTTTTCATCATTCTGAAACCTGGAAATGCAGAGCTGTCTTCTCATACAGTCAGGGAAGGACAAAAAGGATGCTGTGCCTAATGCTGTCGTGGGTGACGCAAGTCAAGAACTGCAGGCTGCCTCTCCCTGCAGGGCAGCGCCTGTTACCCCTGCAGCCATCCCTGGAGATGGGCTGCAGCTGCTCTCCAGCTCTGCATTCTGATGCTGTGTGGGTTCCAGGTACCTCTCCACTCTTGTGGCTGCCCTGTGAAGGGGCAGCTGTGCATCACAGGGTTTTGCCAAAGCAGCTGTGGAGCATCTGTGACCGTGATCTGAGGTAGGGTTGTGTTCGTGTTGAACTTGGTGGTGTGGAGGGGCCTCAGCACTGCTGGGTTGCCTCCCACCTCTGAAGATGACCATGAGCCTGGCATGGCAGAGCAAGGGCTGTGCTTGACCCAGCTGTCACCTCTAGCAGAATCCTGCGGAGGTTAACAGCCTGATTGAGGATTAGCAGGTCTTCAGGTGAACTGGTTCCTGCTGTCTGGTAGAAGGCAAGCCTGCCTATTGCACAGGACAGCCCATTTGATGCTGGATTAATTAGAGAAGGCTCAGGGTGCACGTTCTCATCCAGAATGGTCTTTCAGTCTTGCCATGATAGCAGACAGCATTCTGTCTGTCTGGAAGTTTGACTTGTGTTACTAATCCAAGGAAGTCCAGCTGAAGCGCTGTGGGAATTTTTCCTCTGCCACTGCTGTGTGGAAACCTGTGTCTCTGTGGTGGGACACGAGGAATCACAGCTCTGAATGGGTCAGATGCTGCTGGAGGTGCATGACTGATTCCTACCACATCTGCATCCATCACAGCTGCTCAGACTGCTAGAAGTCGCATCTATAGGAGTAGTGCTTTGACTTGAAGCCTCGTGGTGGTCAGTGTGTGTCAGTGCCCATGGGGCTAGTTGTCCATGTGTGCCCGCAGAGTTGCACAGGAACTGTAAGGTTTTTGGGAGCAGCCTCTTTGTGCATGGAGGGGTGTTGGGGTGTTGCATGAGGTGGCTTGCAGCTGTCTTAGCTGCAGGATTGATGTGCTTGGTGCATGACCTCACTGAGCACTGCAGCTATAGCTACAGCAGCTTGGTCCTGACACTTGTGCTAGCACTGACCTACAGCACAGATGACGAGTGCTAACAGCGTCAAAGTTGCAGTGAAAGCCTTTGCTCTGGTACGACTGGTCTTCCTGCAGCCACTGCCTGCGTGGCATATTGCTTTCTAGTGCACGCTTCATCCCAGAGCTGTGCTGTCACACTGCTGCTGCTCCTACCTCTGGCTGATAGAGGTGCCATTTAGCACATCTGTGGTCTCATGGCAGTGCGTTTTGTCCTAGGAGTGGTACTAAAGCAGCTGTAGCATGAGTTCAAGGCATTACCCTACAGAAATTCTTCATGTTTGAGTTACCTTTGAAACAGGCATACTGGGAGTAAGCCTCAAATGATGCGTGAACTTGTGTTGCACACCTTTGAGCTTTTGAATGGCACAATTCCTGGTTATAGGCAGCATGGCTTCTTCCCCTGATAAAGCTAGATGGCAAAGTGCTGTTCCTTTATCACTGAGGTGTCTTGATAGCTGCCATAAAGGCAGGGTTTGCTCTGAAAGTAATGACAGTCTAATTGGCCTGTGTGTTAGGGAGACTGAGCTGTGTTGATCTGATGTCAGTATTTGGAGTCATGGTATGTAACACTGATGAACAAAACTCTTGTTTCACTTCTTACTGCTGTTCACATAGATCCCTTCAAGCCTTGTTCTCTGAGATTCCGAAAATACTTTATTTGCAGCTCAGCTGGAGCATTCTGAACGTAGTGCGTGCAGTGCTTCAAACATTCACGGCTGTCAAGAAGTGGAAGCCCAGATGTACATGAGTACAGAAGTGCCCTGGGTGCCGCGTGGCCTGCGCTGAGCAGCTGTGCAGTGGGGAGGTGGGCCTGCTCCCGGGGATGCAGCTCAAGGGCAGCATCAAAAGCACAAGGAGCACTTCTGAGGCTAGTGGACAGGGATGAGGCAAGCTGCCTTGTAAGCTTAGTGGAAGTGTGGGGACCTCTGGTGTGAGGCTGCTGGGCAGAATGCTGATGAATGCTGGTGGGGTGCAGATGTGCCAGCTCTGAGGCTGGATGTGCTTGTGCTGTTCTGATGGGGGACAAGCAGCTGGTCAGTGCTAAGTGTAAGCTGTGTGGCAACTTGCTGCCACAGTGTGGGTGACTTTGTTTCACAAACGGCCTAGATAAAGTCAGTGTGCTAACAGTTGTCTGTTGTGTAGGTTTTTGGGATAGATAACTAGAAACTGACTAGAACTGCCCCTCCCCAAAAACTCAATCAGGATGGCTTTCTGTATGCACTATTGCAAAACCCATTTCTGTAATCCACTGCCGTGTTAATTGCAACACCTCAAAGAAACCTCAGATTTGGAGGAAGTAATGACAGATGTAGCTTTGAACAGTGAACTTCGCTCCCCTTGCAGGCCTTCTTAGAGAGAACTGTGGAAGCTTAGGCAGAAGTGGCTTCTACTAAAAGCTTTGGCTGGAAGGTGACCTGAATCTTGATTCCACTTGCATCCGTTCCTCGGATGTTTAATATGAAAGAAAAGGCTCCTAATTCAAGGCAGAGCAATCTTCTAGACGCCCTAGGGGGTAGCCATGTTCAGCTAGCATCACTGATATTGTAACTAAGTTTCTGCAATGAATTCTGGACTTCACCTACAAGGCAAGTGAACCCCGTCTCCTGGTTGCAATAAAACTGCAGAATGGATGGAACAATCTACTTCTGAACTGCACCAAACACTTCTTTATGTGTCTATAGGAAAGACTTGAAAAGGATCCGGGTTACAGGAGGTTAGATCTTTGTTAATGCAGAACTAATTTGTAGTTGATGAGGCTTTCCTTTCAGTCTTTAACTAAAACCACTTCTGGGAGGGAGTCTTATGTGATTGTAGCCCTTACTCTCCTGAACTTTTGGTGTGCAGAACTGAGAGGATTACCCTTCCTTCTTGGCTGCTTGAGTTGGCTTTAACTGGATAGGGGAGAATAGCAGAGTGAACAGCCTAAACCATCTGAAAAACTAGCAGCTCTTTTGTAACATCCTACACTAGTGTAAGAGGCAGCTACACATCCATGTGGAACAAACAAGTCTCCCCTCTAGGAAGCTTAATTCCTACCAAGGGTCAGCCAGACTTGCATGTAAGGAGTCCCTGGACAGCACAAGCATTTGAAATGCCTGTTTGCAGTACTTTTTTGTGGCCATTTTGAGCACGCAGGAGTATTTTTTGTGCTACTTAATCAGGACTCAAACCTTTGAGTATTGATGCCATGGTGTCAGGGAATGAGGTGGCCCTTGCATTGCTGCTGGTGCTGTTTCAGCTGTGGTCACGGGTGGCTGCTCAGCTGCTCATCATCTTCCAGTCCAAAGGTGGACTTCCTAATGTACTCCAGAGCAAGGCTGAAACAAAATGGGTCTTTCTAAACGCTTCAGAATCAAAGAATGAACTTCTATGAGACTATTTTAAAGCTTTCAGGTCAGAAGTAACTCTTTTGAGGCAGTACGTCGGGGCTCTTGTTTCTGGCAGTACTCTGTTAAAGGTGATGAGCCCATTTGCTGCTTTGGAGACCAAGCTTTGGGTTTGTGTGCTGCTGGCTGCATGTTCAGTACCTCCAAGGTGGTGGTGAGGAGGTGGCTGTGGTGGTCTGTGGTGGTGGCTGTGGTGGTGAACTGCAAGCTGTGCTGCTCTTCCTGAGTCCAGCAGTTGGGTTAGCGAGTGTTTGGACCTGAATGCTTCATCAGGTGGAGGTATTGCATGGGAGGAGGGAGTCCTTTCTCCAAGGAACAAAGTGTAGCAGGAATATGAACAGTCACTGCTATCTCAATCTATCTGATGAAGCTGTGTGTTTCATCCCAAGTCAGAGCATGGGGCAGATACCCCTTCTCTGGTAGAAAAGGCCTCATGTGGGATAACACAAGGCGACCTGTTAAACACTGGGGGTGTTTAAGAACTCAAAGTTCAGTAACGTTAAGAGCTATGGCTCTCATTCAGGCTGCATCCTGCTGCAGTAGCAAAGCCTGCTTTGCTACGTTTCTTCCCAAATTCCACTGAGGAGAGCCTCTGCATTCTGGACTCAGGGAGGGCACAAATGCCAAGGTAACAAGTTCAAATGCAGACCTAAGTAGGGAATGCGTTTGTGCTGCAGTGCTTGCCCTGCTGTGAAGCTGGCTGCTCAGGGGATGTTCTGTGGCCAGTAGTGCTTGAGCAGCAGCAGTTTCATTTCAGGACTGTGGGTAAGTCACTTCCCCATGCTGTAAGGGAATGCGCCTCCCTGACACTCCAGGTGGTCAAGTGACCAAGTTAGCCTTGCACAATTCTTCCCTGTGCTGACTCAGCTGTTCTGATGCTGCCATCTGACAAAGGCAGCGTTATTTGGGGAACTTCCTAATGTGTCTTTTCTCTTGCAGCCTTGGGAGCCGCTTATGGAACTGCGAAGAGTGGCACGGGTATTGCAGCCATGTCTGTCATGAGGCCTGAGCTCATCATGAAGTCGATTATTCCTGTTGTCATGGCGGGTATTATAGCTATCTATGGCCTCGTAGTGGCGGTCCTCATTGCCAATGCCCTTTCACCAACTATCACACTATTCAAGTAAGTTCTGTATCTGTGAATTTCGTTGAAATTTGAATGCTCTGGAATGGGTAGATTTTTCATTAAGCTCTTCAGAAAGTGTGGGTTGCTGTGAATGTTGAATGCTCCCAAGCTGACCTCAAGAACACCAACTGGACTTCAGCTGTCCTACGCAGTGTCTTAGCATCGGTGATAGAGATGTGTTAGCTGACAGATCAGAAGCAGTATTGTGAGCTACAGTCATGGTTTATGTCTCCAGAAAAGTAGTGCAGCCAGGGAATGGGGGCCTGAGTTTGTTTCACAGTGTCACATTCTAGACATGGAGTACGCAGGTCTTCTCACGAGTTAATCAAGGTATCTAAATAGCTTTCCTGTTGCCTGGGAGATGCAAGTGAATAATTCATGTTGCTTGCTTCTTTACATGCTGGTGAATCAATCCTCAGTCTATGCATTGTACCTCTATACCAGCCATAGTCTGAAACTTAATCTGCTCAGCTTCTGAGGGTAGCTAGCTCTAGCTTGATGGATGTCAGAATAAAACAATGCTTCTGAGGCTTAACAGAGCAGGTAGCTGTGCTGCTGTACATGTGAGCGCAGATGAGCATTGTGGTTGGCTGAGCTGTAAGCCTTTATCTAAGAAACAGCAGGCGGAAATATAACTGCAAAGGAACCAGGTGGTCAGACTCTTAAGGACTGCTCTTCAGGCAGCTCATCTGGAAAGCCAGAGCATCCCTGACTGACCTGTCCATATTAACTCCATGTGCAACTCTTGTGCTGCAGGAGGGCTTCTCACCAGTGTATGCCATGGCTGTGTAATATGGCTGCTGAAGGCAGGAAGGAAAAGCAGCCATGAATAGGCTGCACATCACTGGGATATGTGTTAGTGTGAATGCTACAGTGAGCCCAGAGTAAGCACTGGAGCTAGGAGTCATGGGAGGCATCTGCTTCATGAGATGTGCTGTGCTTGCTTAAATGAGTAGAGATCTTTCTGCAGGAAAGAGGTTCTCTTTAGATGTTTATTTGCCCCCGCTTCCCGAAGAGAGGGACTAAGTTCATCCTGAAGATGGAAGGTGACGTCCTGCTGCTCACCACTGAGCCTTCTTTTCATCTGTCCTACAGGAGCTTTCTTCAGCTGGGTGCTGGCTTGAGCGTGGGCCTCAGCGGTCTGGCTGCTGGCTTTGCCATTGGCATCGTGGGTGATGCAGGAGTACGGGGCACAGCACAGCAGCCCAGGTTATTTGTGGGCATGATCCTCATTTTGATCTTCGCTGAAGTCTTGGGTCTCTACGGCCTCATTGTTGCCCTTATCCTCTCCACAAAGTAAACGTCGCAGTATGATGTAAAGAGATGTAACAAATCAGCATTTAAAAAACAACAAAGCTCCAGAATGGAAATGGTCTCTCCAATGTGTACAGTTGTCCCAATTTGGTAGTTGATCTCTTGTAAATGCGCAATGTACGTTAGTGACTTGTCCGTCATGTGTGTAATTCAATATTAAATTGGTTGGGCAGCTCCAAGCCTGCTGCGTGGCTTGGGGTGGCCTGCGTGCAATTTTCCACCCATTGCTGTTAGTACTTTATGTATAAATATGAACTAGAAATGTAATTTTTCTCTTCACTGGATGTTTATTTATAAAAGACTTGACATGTTCATACATCTATGGAGCAAAGATTTTCAATTTCCCATGCTATATATATTAATCTTATATATAGGTAGATTACACTGTGGGGTCAATTGTAAGTGCAGAGAATTCCTTGGATGTAACTTTGATTCTAAAGATTGCTGTAGTGTCATGGTATTGGAGTATGAGAATCTTGTGTTTTATTACAGCAATTGTCCGAAACACTCCCGTGTTTCAGTAGTAACTGCGTATGCTCTGGCATCAGAGTTGTGCACCCACTGTTGGGTTACGAACTTATACGATGTTTCCAAATAAAACTTCCTCACTACATTGCTGTAACGACTCTTCTGCCTCTGATTTAATGCTTTTGCTGCCGCTCTGGGGAGAGGAGGGGTTCTAAGAGGGGGAGGCAGGGCCTTGGAAGTGACTGAGTGCTATGTGGAAGTTGTTGATGACTGTTGAACGCATTCTTTTTTCTTCCTGGGCAGAGAGCGATGGATGCTGCTGCTGCCTGGGCTGTGCTTGTGAGCAGAATGCTGGGCTGCTGCGGTGCTGTCAGTGCTCGGCTCTGCCTGGTCAGGTGGTGCTTCGCTGTGTGGTTGTGCAGTGTGGGAGTAAGGGTACAAACTGCTGTGTGTGGCAAGGAATGGGAGCTGCTGAGTGACCGCGTGTCCTGATTGCTCTGCAGGACTTGGATGGAGGGATTGCTGCTGGAGTACCTGAACGACTGTCTCATCAACAAAATGGATTCGTTTAGGAACTCGTACTTTGAAAGTCAGGAGCATTCAAGCTGAGAAGTCTGCTGTTGCAGCTGGGAAGCGCTGAAGCAGAGTTCTCCCATCCAGGGGGTTTGTGGATATCACAAAACAATGCTGGAGCTCCCATGGGAGCTGTATGTTGGACCCTTACAAAGCTAGTGCTTGCAGATGTTATCCAGAGTCCATTTGGGAAGTACATGGCCTTTAATAGTTTGGGGAACAGAAAGAGCTTTTTCTGATTCATTATCTAAGTTAATATTACTTAGATATGTAGTAGCATCTTGGTAATCAAGCTGGGAGGTCTGGAATGATTTATCTGTGTGACTGGGAATGCTGGTATGGCAGAGCTGTATCTCAGGTATAGCAGTGCAATGGGCAGCTCTGCACAACACAGCTGTGGCCAGAGCTCTGGGAGCCACTGAGCATCACCACCCTGAGCCTTAACCTGGTAGGAACATGTGCACCTTCAGAATAGCTGATCTTTAAACTAGAGACCACCCAGCAGCATTGTTAACAAGCTAACTGGTTTGTTGGCTAAAAGATGTCTGCCTGGGTTCATGTGACAGGCTGTCAGCTGCTTGGCTCCGGGTTGGAGAGAACCATGGCTTTTGTTTCAAGTGGCTCGACTTCAGGGCACCCTCAGCAACGCTCTCAGTAGTGCTCAGTGGTACAGAGATGTGGGCTGCATGTTTGAATGGGATGGGGATAGAAACAGAATTGGATGGGGAGGAAAATGTCTCTTCAATGTTTCCTGATCTGAATCACATCGATCCCATTTTCCTGAGGAACAGCAGTGGACTCAGACCCTGTGAGCTGTGTTTTCTCAGATGTTCTGAACACTTCTGGAAAAAAATACAATATACTAAAGTCTCCTTGCAGTGATTGCAATGAGTGCTTCTGTGAAGTGCCTGTAGCTTGGAGAGGTGATGGTGGATTCGGGCTGTCTGGAGGAGGTGCACTGCTCTTGTGTGGCAGGAGTCTTGTGTGGAGGGCCTGGCTGGGTGAAATCATTTGAGATCTGACACGAGGAGGACATGCTGCCAGCCTTGCTTTTGGCCAGATGAGAAGAATATAAGCAAACGTGTTTGGGAGCAACCAAATGCTTGTGGTAGTCTGATCTCTGGGATAAGAAAAGCAATTTAAAGGCACCAGCCTATAGGAACTTGTTTGGACCCTGGCATAGCCACAGTGTTGGTTACCAGGCTTAGAATCACGATGGATACTTACATAACCAAATACAGATAAAATGCCATCAACAGCATCTTGATTTATGCCTTGGAGTGCCAAGCCTTCTGCATTTATAAACCCACACAAATCGTGAGAACAGCTTAAAAAAAAAGCCAGGGTTATTGTGAAAGGGAAAGGATTGCCTTGCATTAGTACCTGCAAATACACCAGGAGTAGAATTAACAGTTTAAATCCATTGGCTGTTCTCTGTTACAGCCGTGCTCTAGATCCTCACTGGTGACTCCCAGGTGAAAACTTGCCTTTCAAGTCCTCTGGTGAGGCTACTGTGTCACCAGATTTCTGAGGTGATTCAAAGTACTAAAAATTACAGACCTTTCAGCTCCTTTCCTTCATTTACTGACCGCTCTTCTGCTAGGTCTGAGCGCAGCCCCATCCACCAGGGATTGACTTTGCTTTGGAAGAGCAGAGCAGGCAGCCCCAGAGCATGGAACGACAGCCTCGTGGCGGGCCTGACTGAGAAGAGGTGGCGTCTGCTGGCACATAAATAGTTCTGTGTAATGTGGCAGATTGCGTGCACTGCAGAGTGAGTCAGCCCTGCAGAGAGAACAGAACAGAATGGCTCTGCAGCAGCAGCAGCAGCAGAGGGTGATGTCCATTAGCAGTCAGTTCAAGCTAGGTAAAGGCGAGGGATGCCTGCTCTCCGATGCTGTCAGCATAGACAATGTGTTGGAAGAGCTTACTGACCTTTTGCTTTGTTAGCTTTCGTATGTTGGGGTTTTTTTCCTCACCAAATGCTGTGATTTTTTAAATTATTTAATGCTCTGCTGTAGAAGCAGAACCTACCTATGTTGGTCAGTGACTGCTTTTTAGGACTGCTTTAGTAAATCCAAATGCATCTGAAAATTAATTGCAATAAAGTAACTCCTGTTTGGAGAATTATAGAATCACAGAATGGCCTGGGTTGCAAAGGAGCACAGTGCTCATCCAGTTCCAACCCCTGCTGTGTGCAGGCCGCCAACCAGCAGCCCAGGCTGCCCAGAGCCGCATCCAGCCTGGCCTTGAATGCCTGCAGGGATGGGGGATCTGTTCCAGTGAAACCCCTGCTCCTGTGCCCTGGGTTCCTGTGGTTGCTGCATTACAGGGGATCGAAGTGAGCAACGCCAAACAGAACAGTGTAAAGCAAACCAAGCAATAAGAGCTGCAGAAAGGTGTATATATAAGGGGAAAGCTGGAGATGCCCTTGAACATCTGGATCCCATTTCCAGCTTTACTGCAGTTTGAATGTGATGCTGAACAGTCTCTGCTGCAGTTTTGTAGTGAAATGGAGGTAGCACTTTATGTTTTGTCAGTGATGTGGATTTAGCTGTTCATGCAGTGTCCAGCTTCATTCAGAGGGGGCAGGGTGACAGGACGGCCTCACGCAGCAGAGGGTGATGACCACCTTGGTCCAATGGTTTTGTCTCTCTCGGGCTGAGGGCTAATCTTAGGAAACCCCTGGAGTTCCCAAGGTCAGCATGGTGTCCAGCTCACAGATATGAGCAGCATCTCTGGTCCCTGTTCATTAGAACAATTTTTAGACCTCCTTGGGAATGCACATGAAAAACGAGAAACCAAATCTCCATCTCCACAAGCCTTTATTTTGGCAGCAGAGCTAGCCTAAGCCCTCCTTGCTTTGGTACCTGTACCTTTGCTCACATCTGTAAGCCTCCCCTGTTTCTCCCAAACGTGCTGCTACAGCTTTTCCTGTGGCGAGGCAGTGAATCTGATTTGGGAATTGAGCCAGGTTAAAAATAACTTGACCTGAAAAAGAAATGATTTGCTAAGGGAAAAACAAGTGAAGCTACTGCTTGTGATTCCCTCAGCCTGTTACTGGGGCAGTGGAGAGAAAGAGCATGCAGTTATTAAAGGAGGAGCGTGTGATTCTTGGTGAGGCAAGGCAGGGTTGGTTTAATTCTGTGAAATAGAGAGCATCCAAAGGGACAATCCTTAAGTGGAGATGGGTGACATGAAGTTGGGCTGGGCACCTACAGCATTGCTGAGGCAGATTCCCATACCTGTTGTCTCAGAACAGGCTGTTCTGTTTGTTCATGCAGCAGAACAGAGGGAGGTCAGGGCCATCTCCCAGTGCTGTGATTCAGTGGCTCGCTTCTGGCTTTCATCATAGATGTTTTGCCAAAGGGTTGGTGAAGCTGTTGGCAGGCTGGGCCCCATGGCAAGCTCTGTTATAGTGGACGTTACCACGTGTAACTACCTGGATGTTTCTTCCACTGCCAAGGAAAACTGCTGTCACAACATGCTGTCACACATGCTGTCAGCATGTGCATGCATGTGAAAATGCCATTTGGCTGTAAGCCGTTTGGGTGCTCTGTGTGCCTTTTGACATCTGAATTTAGCTGTTTGGAAGGGTGCTTCTGCCCTAAGAAAGTTACTGGCTTGAATAAACAGGCCTGAGATACATTGTTAGGATTCATTTTCTAATTTTCTGGTTTTGGAGTCTCTTTAGCGGTACTAAAGCCACAAGTCATTCTCACTGACGTGCTGCTGGGTGCCCCTGAGGATGGATAATTCAACCACGATGAGTAAAACCCACCTGAAGCCACTCCTAGCTTCACATTCCCAAACCAGGCTGTATGTAGTTTTCTTGGGATAAACTAACATCATTCTCCATTTCAATGGCCTTTACTGGCATCCTGCTGACACTGAAAGGTAGCTTTGTTGTGCAGACAAGCACTGACATGTGGAATAAGTACAGTATTAAATGCTGATCTCTACATTAACTTCCTGGCTAGACGGGGATGTTATGTTCATGCACCATTACATTTCACTTCATTTATCTTTTCTCAACATGATTCATCAGAGGAGCTCACATCAGCACCCTGCTTAGACACAGTTCTGGACGAGGTAATTGACTCTGCAACGCTGTGGGACACTGAACTAGATACAACGAGAGCAAGTGTTGGTTGGACACTGCTGCAGCAACATGGAGCAAAGAGAATGGAAGGGAATGTCTGCAAGCAGACATCTAGGAGTAAATACAGAGTTCGGTGGGGATGCTGCTTTAATTAGAACAAAGTTTAACATTATGGCGGTCAGACATGATTTCCCTTCTGCCCACAGAGATGCAGACATCAGAAGGACCACTGGTGGCATGGTGTGCTGGTGAGGACAGCCCGGGGCTGGCACTTAGAGCACAGAATAGCTTTGTCTTCTCTCCCAGGCTGCTGCAAACTTGTCAGATGACCGGAGCAGCCTGCCTACAGCAATGCTGTCAGCTTAGAAGTAACATTTAAAAGAAGGAATGACTTACATGTCCAGGTCACAGTTAACTTTCTTTCCCTGAAGCTGAGAGCGGAACAGCGAAGTGAGGGGTTCCAGAAACCTTACTTTGCCCAAGCCAATAAACAATTATGGTTTCATCTTGTTCGTGTAGTTATTGTGGTGTAGCGTTGTGCCTAGCCAGATTTCTGAGCAGCTACACAATTTCCAGCACACTGCCAGCTCTTGGGGCTGAGCATCAGCCACTCCTTCAGCTATTAGCAGGCCTGCATCTGCCTATGGTTCCCTTTCAGGAGGTAAATAACCACGAGCAGGATGGATGCATCACAGCCTGCAGCGCTACTTCCCTTCACAGTGAGCACGGCCCCTCGGCCCCACGCCGTACACATGCCTGCAGCAGGCAGTCACATGCGGGTGCAATGCACGAGGACAAAGCAGAGCAGCTCCTCCAGGCAGACTCCTCATTCCCTGGGGAGGAACGAGCCGCTGCAGCCACTCAAGCCAGAGTTACTTATTCACAAATTCAGACTTAAAAGCCATTAGGAACCACTAATCCCTCTTGTCTGACCTTCCAGGCCTTTGAACTTTGCCTGATAAAACACGAATACTCGAATGTAACATTTCCATGCCATTTAACTGGCGTTGGCATAGGGCTGCTCGCTGAGCAATGCTGGGGAGAACAGCATGGAGATGTGACAGGGCTCTGACAGCAAGGATGGGCCGGGAGCTGTGCTATGCATGGCTCACTGGGGGCTGCAGCAGCCTTGTCTGGGTGATACAAGGGCTGGGAACACAGCTAACTTGTGGAGATGAAGGCACCAGGGCTGCCTCAGTCCTTTGGCATTGATCCTCTGGGCCACCTTCTGCACTAAAGGGCTCTAAACTGGAATCAGCACAGACTCAATGGCAAAAAGACTCTGCCCCAAGTGTTCATAATCTGAGCTCAAGGCAGGAGGCAGCGGGAGCTGTGTGGGATGAGGTAACGAGGAGACGGCTCCCGTGGTCCATGCAGGAGATGGGTGCCCGCTGCCTCCCGCTTCTTCCAGCCCGCCGTGTTTGAAATGCTGTGTTTGAGGTGGGATTCCCCAGGAATCACAGCCTTCCTACTGGTGCTCTGCACACCTTCTCAAGAGCCCTGAAGCACGCTGCACTGGAACACCGGCGTACGCTTCTGCCAGCCTCCACAGGAGCTCAGATGTGGCATTGCAGAGCTGTTATGGTTGGGAAAGACCTCAAAACCTTCTCTTGGAAAGGGTTGATAACAGCAGGATGAGGGGAAATGGTTTGAAGTTGAGGGAGGGCAGATTGAGGTTGGATGTCAGGGGAAGTTGTGTGCTATGAGAGCGGTGAGGTGCTGGAACAGCTGCCCAGAGAGGCTGTGATGCCCCGTCCATCCCTGGAGGTGTTCAAGGCCAGGTTGGATGGGGCCCTGGGCAGCCTGGGCTGATATGAAATGGAGAGGTTGGTGGCCTTGCATGCGGCAGGGGGCTAGAGCTTCATGATCCTTGAGGTCCCTTCCAACCCTGTGATTCTGTGATTCTGTGACTTTTGACATCTGAATTTAGCTCCCTGCCCGCCGGCGGCTGAGGAGAAACCGCGACCTCCCCAAGATGGCGGCGGCCCTTTGCCACCTCCCCAAGATGGCGGCGCCCTTGGGCCGGTCATGTGTGGGGCGGGGCGGGGCGGGGCGGGGCGGCCGTTCGGAGCGCTCACGTGAGAGGACCGGCGGTGCCCCGGGGTAAGCGCGGCTCCTCGCCCCGCCCCGCTCCCCTCTGCCCGCCGCCCTCCGCCGGCGGTCCCGGGCTCTGTGCCCGGCTGCTGCCTTTGGTCCGAACGTGGGCCCGGGGCCGCTGGGAGGAGCCGGGCCCCGGCCCGGCCGCCGGTTCCGCGGTCCCGCCCTGCCCTCGCGCAGCCCCGCTGCGGGTCGACTCCTTCGGCCCGGCGATGCCGTCCAACAAATCCGTGTCGGACGCCCCCATCGTGCAGTTCACCAACTGCCGCCTCCTGCGGGGCCGCCGCCTGCAGCGGTGAGTGGGACCACGCGGGGTGCGGGGGGCCCCGGGCGGGGTGTGAGCGTGGTGTGAGCGTGGTGTCCCCGCAGGGAGGATCTGTGGGTGCGGGAGGGGAAGATCCTCAACCCCGAGAAACTCTTCTTCGACGAGAAGGGTTCTGCCGACGTCCAGCTGGACTGCAAGGGCTGCATCCTCGCCCCGGGCTTCATCGACGTGCAGATCAACGGTGAGGTGCACGCCGCTGCCCCTTCCTCTGTGCTGGGGGGAATGGATGGCGTTGGCTGGGTTTGCGCTGTCAGAACTTCGGGAATTTGGGGCAGAAGTGCTGGTGAAGCCTTTTTGCTTCCAGGCTGTGCTGTGCAAAGCTGGAGGCTTGCTCTGCTCACCCCAAATGGTTCCACAGCGTTTTGGGGTTGGGAATCGTCAGGTGCAGCCCCAGTGCCTTGCTGGGCCCGGGCTGGAGATGGGGCTCTGGGCAGCACTGCCTGGCTGCTGCGGATCCTGCGGCTTCACCTTTGTTTTGTTCATGGTGCAGGAGGCTTTGGGGTGGATTTCTCCCTGGCTACGGATGATTTCAGATCAGGGATTGACCTGGTCGGTCAGAAAATACTCTCCCATGGAGTGACCTCCTTCTGTCCCACCCTGGTGACATCCCCTCCATCTGTGTACCACCAGGTGAGTGACTTTCTCCACCTCTTATCCTTAGGGTGATAAAGAGCTGATGCTGGTACAAGAGAGCCAAGGCTGGTTCCTCAGCCTCATCTTCAGACAATGAGACGGCTGCCATAGTGGATGAGTTGTGGACATAAGGACCTGAACAGCCCCAGGTTTCTTGCCCTTAAGCTTTACACCACTGAGGCAGCAGTGTTTCCCAGGCCAGCAGGTAGCTACCTTGCACAGAGGGGCTTGCAGCTTGCTTTTCCTTTGTGAGCTGCTTGGCTTTTCGTTTCTGGTGGTGCAGCAGCTCTGTGGGAGCCCAAGGTTTGGGTTGCTTTGGCAGTGCTGTGTATGTGAGGTGTCTGACTAACCCCTTTCTATAGATTCTTCCCCAGATCAGTGTAAGAAATGGTGGAGCTCACGGAGCTGGTATCCTGGGTAAGTGATTTTGTCACTGTCCTATTTGGTGCCTGTTGTTTATCCTTTTCCTTCTTAAGAAAAAGAAGCTGTTTTAGGAACAGAAGAATTGGGAGCTGAAGCTTTCTCGGTGGCAGGGATACATAGGTGGGCACAGGCCTGCTGTCTCCCTGAACCTGTCCCCAGCCTTTGCAGTGTGCTCTGCCATCAGCCCTATGGGGTTTGACAGAGTAACGGCTATAGGGCTGGCCAGTGCTGCCTCTGTTGCTGTACTGAGCTCTGATTTACCTGAACTCTGCTTTACTGTGGGAGAATGGGAAGAGCTTGGCTGGAGCAGGGTGGACACGGCAGGTTTCTTGTTCCTTGGTTGGAAGAGGAAGAAAGATGACTCTGTTCCCCTTTGAGCAGGGGCTCACCTGGAAGGACCATTCATCAGCAAGGAGAAAAAGGGGGCACACCCAGAGCACTGCATCCGCACCTTCGAGGAAAATGCTTTCCAGGACTTGCTTGCCACCTACGGGTCCCTGGACTGCATCCGCATTGTCACCTTGGCCCCAGAGATAAAGAGGAGCAATGAGGTGATCCAGGAACTCACCAAGCGAGGCATCTGTGTCTCCCTCGGTAAGGGCTGGGGGGAGGCTCGGTCTGTCCGTGTCACATGCAGCATGGGTCGGGCAGCCCAGGGCTGTGATATCTCTAATGGTGTCTCTGTGTGGCTGGGCTGGGTGGTATTTCCTTTTGTCACCCCTTTCCTGGCCTTCAGGGAGGGTGACAGATGTGTGACATACAGGGAACTCAGTTGATGCTGTAAATCTGTCACCCTGTCTGCAAACAGAAGGTTGGTCGAAGGGCTCCTGTAGTTTTGCACAGGGTAGCACTGGTGCTGGGAAAACACAGGAAAGAACAGCAGTCATAATTTCCTTTCTTTTTTTTTTTAACGTTCAGTTTAATAAGGATGTAATTCCAGGCTGACTACTTGGAAAGGTTCAAACTCTGAAGTTCAGCAGCTTTAGGCCTTATTTGACAGGCAATACTGTTTTCCAAAGGTTGCTGTTGAGTCTTGATGACTCGGTTATACAACTAGAAGAGCTGAAGACCTCTCCCACCACTCCCACCACCCTTTCTTCAAGGTGAAACTGAACCTTAATTCAGTTGGGTATTTGTGCAGCAGAGATATCTTGTCTCACAGTCACGTAAAGACAATCAAAGAAAGGCAACAGATCTGCTGTCCATGTTAGGGAAAACAACATTTTCTTTCTGGGTTTTGTTTTATCAACATTTCATTTCTTGGAGAACTGCCTACTGTCTCCCTACGTCTTTGACACCTCTCTGTATAAAGCCTTGAAATATCTGAGGAGAGCAGAAATGCAAATCCTAGGACTTGTAGCCCAGCCAGAAGGCAACTCTCCCCAGTGCCTGTAGGAGCAAGGCAGCGTTTGTGACTGTTGTGACCAGTGTGTTCAGGTGAATCCCCTCCTGCCAGTCCCCACTGGTTGTGGTCAGACAGCTCAGCAACAAGGCTGGTGCTCACCTAAGCCCAGGGTGGAGCTTCAGAGCAGAGCCCTAACAGAGCATCTTTACTCTTGGGTGTTCCTCTGGGAAAATAAATGCAGAGATGAGCAGAAGAATCACGTAGCGGTCTCTGTTCCAGGTCACTCGGTGGCTAACCTCTCCCAGGCTGAGGAGGCTGTGCAGCACGGTGCTACCTTCATCACTCACCTCTTCAATGCCATGCTGCCGGTGAGTTGCCAAGGGCATTTGTCCTGTGCCAGCATTGCTTTCACTGCTTTCTCTCTTGCTCCCCACAAACGCTTATTTGCATCATCAACTTGTTTTGTACCAGGCCTTGCAGTGGAATTTCAGCACAGAACCTCTGGCTTCATGCTTCTACTGCCTGACTTAAGAGAGTCAAAGCTGTAGCAGTCTCTTGAAATTGGAGGGGTTGCCTGGTTACGCTTGATAATGGATGAAGTGCCCAGCTGCCAGGCACTGTTTGATAGAGATGACAGCAGGAAGGGTCTCAGCCCGCGAGTCCTGGTGTGACACCCATCATCTTTTCCTCTCCCACTTTGGGTAGTTCCACCATCGTGACCCTGGGATCGTGGGGCTGCTGACAAGTGATAAGATTCCTGCTGGGCGGAGGGTCTTCTACGGCATGATCTCTGATGGCATCCACACCAACCCTGCTGCCCTGCGGATCGCCCATCGAGCCCACCCCAAAGGTAGGCCGTACTGTGCCCACACAGTGGCAGCAGCGTGGTGTCACCAGCATCACAAATGCTGTGCCATCTCCCACCACTGCTGTGGCTTGTTATCGTGCTGTCTGAAAGAAGTCTTAATCCGCAGCCTGTCACCTCAGCTGGATGCAGCTGGAGATGTCTTGGTACCTCTCAGGGGGGGTTGGCATGGCACAGAGCTCAGATTATAATGCAGTGGGATTAGTTGCAAAGCTGCTCCAGCCTGTTTCCTTGCATTCCTCAGGCATGGTGCTGGTGACGGACGCTATTGCTGGCATGGGGCTGGCACCAGGTCGGCATACACTGGGCCAGCAGGTGGTGGAGATCGATGGCCTCAACACCTACATTGCAGGTAGGTGCCTCTTGCCAAAGAGCTGCACACAGTCATATCACTCATGCCTATTCCTGGAGAGCTCAGCACACCTTGCAGAGCTCGTCAGCGTGAAGCAGCGCTTGTGCCATCTTGGGTTTTGTTGCCTGATCATTTAATATCTCTGCCATAACTTGATTGCGAGGAGAGTGGTGCATCTCATGAAAAGGAAAATTGACCTGTCTTGTTGGAGTGAGGAGGAATTTGACAATTCTTAGCTTGTCTGCAGCACCTTTGATCTCCTTGCCAAGTAGGGTGGATGCTAGAAATTGGTGCATGGTCAGAAAGGACAAAGAAATCCCACTGTTATTTATTGTCCCTTGTCTTTACTGCAGCATCATCACTTTCTGCTAAGTAAGCTCCCTAATCTGCAAACAGCTGGAGACTGGGAAGATATTCTGGAGGGCTATTCCTTTGTCACTTCCCTCCCTCTGTCTCTGGCAGCAGGTGCCTGCATTGTGAGCTAGAGTTTCAACCAGTCCAGCTGGTCTTAACAGGGGAGCTGCATGGTGACATCTTCATGTGTCTTCCTTCACTGCCAGCACGAACGCTCTTGCCTCTTTCTGTTACTCCTCAGCAGTGGCTGAGAGCCCTTCAACTTGCTCCTCACATGACCCAGGATTTCTGCCCCTTTGGGGTTCTGCTCAGTGCTGTCCTGTTCTCTCCCAGGCACAAAGACCCTGAGTGGTAGTGTGGCAACCATGGACACGTGTGTGCGACACTTTCTGGAAGCTACAGGTGGGTGAGCGTTGTCCACAAGCTGTTCCTCCCCGTGAAGAAGTCTTGTTCTTGCCAGCTGTGTCTGCTCAGCTATAGATGTCCCCTCTTGTCCGAGACACGAGGAGAAGGGCTGACATCAGTGGTACTGGCCTTGGAGACAAACACCTTTAGGAGGGGTGCTTCATTATAACCTGCAGCACTAAGTAGGGTTGAACTGTTCTGCTCTTTTCCCATACCTAAAAGTGAACGACTTTCCCCACCCTGTACCTTAAGAAATCAGTTCTCTTCTTCCTACTGTTTCCCTTAGAGATGTTTCCCCTCCCCAGCTCCAGCCATCTGTGACTGGGCCTCCCAGCTCCTCCTGCCCTGTAGTTCAGGGCAGTAGCAGTCAGATCAGTGTTAGTGCTCTACTGTACCAGGACAGGACACAGAGAGTGCCAACAAAGACGCTGGGGCCCTGCACATGGGTTTGGTTGTCACAAAGATCCCCGCAGTGCCACCAGTTGCCTTAGCCAAGGACTGGGCTGCTCTGCTGATGAGGCTGTTTGCTGCACTAACGCTTCTTCCTCCAAGGGTGCTCAGTGGAGACTGCGCTGGAGGCAGCATCTCTGCATCCTGCCCAGCTCTTGGGGATTGAAGACAGAAAGGGGACCCTGAATTATGATTCTGATGCAGGTACTGTTATGGGGATGGTGGGAAGGGTTTCTGCATGCTGGAGAAAAGTAGGGCCTGCTATAAATGCAGGATGCTTCTGCTGCTTCACTGGGGGCACTGGGGACCCTCACTCTGCCCAGGATCTGCTTTGGGCTTTTGCTTTGGTGATTTTTTTTTTCCTGTGGGTGCTGGTGATGCTTCATGAGCCTTTTGGAGAAGATCCCACATCTCAGATGAGCTTGGAGCAGAGCAAGGATGGTTCTACACTGCAGTCCTGCCCTGTTTCTGGAGTGGGGAGAAACTCCTCAGTGTGGAGGCAGCCCTAGAGCCCAGCTCCTCTGAGCCAGCTTCAGCTGCCCCAGTTGCTCTTCCTCTGTTCCTCTGACAGCTGTTTCTTTTCTCTCCTATCTGGTGCAGATTTCCTGATGCTGGATGATAGCCTGCACGTGCAAGCCACGTACATCGCGGGCGAGGAAGTCTGGAGACAGGATGCTTTAGGCATGTGACACTGGGCTGGCCTGTGCCTTCCAAGGCATCCTGGCACTGTGATTAGCAGCTTTGGTAACCACCCCACTTCTCTTCTCTTGTTTTGTTTTTTTCCCTTCCTTCCTGCAACACCCCTGAAGGAGCCTCATACCAAAGAGCTGTGTTTTCCAGCGCAACCACTGCTTCCAGTTACAGCCATGCCTGCAATGACTCTGTTGGTGCTCAGTTGGTGGAGTGGGGAGAACAAGCAAATCAGGAGGGACTGTCAGTCTCTGGAGAGACCTGAAAGACTGCACAGCTGTCCTGTGTGGAGTCCCCAGACAGGTGCTCACGTGTCCATCTCATAGCGGTGTGAAGCTGTCCCAGCCTTTGCACTGTTTATGCAGCACACAACCTGCCTGTGCCTAAGGCAGACTCAAGCCATATCCATCCCTCTCTTTGCTGCCTTGCTCCTGGGCAGCTGTAACTGGCAGGATGTCAGCAGCCACCAGTTCAGCTCGCAGCTCTTCCCATTACAAAGTTCCTGTTGTGTCAGTGGAAGCTGAGGACCACATTCTGACCGACCGGCCCTCCCTCTTGTGTTCCCTGGAGCAAGGCTGGTGCAGCTCACTGACTTGGTGCCATTGCGGGGCTGTGAATCGGTGTGGGCTGAATCCTCAGGGCAGAGATCAAACCCAGGAAAACGAGGCATTGCTGGTCCTTTGTGCCTTTTTCTCTGCATGGGTGTGGAGCCCACAGCATATGATTTTGTCTGCAGACAGAGATGCTGTCGTGCCCTGGAAATCAACGTTTCTCTCAGCTCTGCTTGACGCCTGGCTGGGTTCTGCAGGCTCAGGACAGCCCCCGCCTCCTCCAGCCCTGGGAGGAGGAGGACACTTGCTTCAGGGATGCATCCAGATGGGCAGTGGGCAGCTCAGAGCTGGAGGGAGAGAGCCCCGTGGAGAAGGGAGAACTGCAGCCACCTTCTGGCCTTTCAAGGCCGTTGCTGATAGCTCATTAATCTTCTGCTCATTATTGTCTTCTTCCGTTTTTGGCTGTCAGCTCTTTCCCTGACATCTGGGCATTTCGAGCCAGGACTGACGCCGTTCCGGAGCCTCCCGCCGTCAGCGGGGCCCCGTGTCGCGTCCTGCCTGCCGCCCAGGCGCCAGCCTCGCGTACATCACGCCTGCAGCCCCCGGGACGGGGCGATGCGGGAGCGGCACCCGGGGCTGCGCTGCAAGCGCTGCGCCTCGGCTGCCGGCGGTGATGCGGGGGGGGAGAGGGGGGGAAGGCGGAAAAAAAGCAATGCGAATAAAAAGTGTCATAAAAATAAAAGGAAATCTGAAGGACGGGGAGCGGGCGGGCCGGGGGTGGCGGGGAGATCGAGCTGAGGGCGGGGGCGGAACGGAGGCGCGTGCGGAACGGAGGCGCAGGGCGCGGCGCGCCGCGGGGACGCTTTTGGCGGCGGACAGCGGCGCTGCGCGGGGTGCGGCGGGGCTGCGGGGCTCACACGCGGTGTGCCGGCTGTCCCGCTGGAGCCAGGCACAGCCCTTCCCCGAGCGCTCAGCCGGAGGTTCCCGTGGGCAGATCGTGGCCCCGGCCCCAGGTGCGTTGCCTCTTTCACCATCCGCAGCCAAATTCCAGCCTTGCGTGGCCAGATTTGTTCTGTTCTTTCTTTCCTCCGTCCTGTTCTCGCGTGACACGGGATTTGTTCCTAATGCGAAACGACACGAAGCTGGTCTGTGATTAAGGCGTTGAACTTCCAGAGCTGTCTGTAAGCTGCTTTATTCTTTTCCCTATGGCTTTGGATCGCCCTGTGTTCTGCCTTGTCTCTTATTTCATCTCCGGTTGCCTGTCGGTTGGTTCTGCTACAGCTCTACTTTAGTTTACCAGACCTGGAGAAATACAGAATCAGAAACAGGCCCTTAAACACCAGTAAGTTTATCTTTATGAGGCTTGGGCTTCATTTTTCAGGTTTGAAGGGGAAAGACAAAATCTGTGAAATGCTTTTCAGGAGAATCTGTTAACGTGTGAAGACGTGTCCTGCTTCTACGAATGGCTCACACTCAGTGTCTAGGGAAGAAGCGTGGTTGCCCTTTGTAAGATGCCTAGCAGAGCGTTTGCTGGTGCACCTGAGGATGGAGCAGTAATTAACACGTGCCCACTCACTGTGCTGGGGCGTCAGGGTGCTTGCTCACCCCCATGTCTTGTGTTTCAACCTTCAAGCTCCTGCCACAGGGCAGCAGGAATGGCCTCTAGAAGCTGTTCACAGCAAGGCAGCGAGAGGCAGACTTGGCTGAAAAGGGCCCATCTGTGCAGTGCCTGAGGGAGGAGAACGAAGCAGCATTGCTGAAGGTAGCCAGGCTGTGGAGTGGCAGATTGCCATAGAAATCTGTGGTGATGGGGCAGATCCCATCAGGATTGAGATCATGGCCTGGATCAATGATGTGCAGCATAGCTCAGGCAGGCCAGCTATGAGATCTTCAGCAAAAATAGCTCACAAATGGGGAGGAGCACTTCCTCTGAGGGTTTTTCTAGTTCTCCCTTTGTAATTGCTCTTAGTGGCAAGCAGTCCTTGATTGCGGCCAGCTAAACTCAGCTGGAGGTGTGTGTGCTCAGGGTGCTGACACCCAGGGGCTATGAAGGTACGTCCCACTTTTTTGGGTGACCACAGCCCCATTGAGGTGCTTCTGCCTCATGCAGAGCCATTACTCCTTTCATAACGTGGGATGTTCAGCATTACATCTGCAGTGCTCCTGCAAGATACCGTTTGTTTGGCTGGTTTGTGTGAGCCTCAAGCAAGAGTCCTGTGTTTTAGGGTGTACTCGCTGCTCAGTCAGCTCTTCCCCAGTTTTCCCAGAGAACAGACACCGTGCTGTGCTCCTGGATTTCTCAGTTGCTCCGAGGGAATGGTTGTTAAGCAGTCAGTAGCCTCAGTGCTGTTAGTTGCACATTTGCCTCACTGTAAGATTCTTCACATATGTATGGTAAGATGCTAAAGGGTCTATTTTTTTTTTTTCTGTTAAGGATGTTTCATGGTATTGTTTCAGCTCCTAGAAGCACTTGGAGCTTATTTTCATCTAACTGTCATGAATCAGAGGTGGTGTAAGCACAGTACACATTCGGAAGAGACTCGGTCATTGGAGTCTCATGGGAGATTTTTTAGGGCCCACCATAACTTGTTTCTTGTTTCTCTCGTCTTTTTCTTGAGTGCAGCAGAAGAGACAGAGCATGTTCTCAAGGTGCTGTGCTCCCATGGGACTGCTTTTGTAAAGAAGCAAGAAGTGATAAACTGTGTGCTTGGGGATTGTCATCTTGAAAGAGCTGAGGACTGGAAGAGCACAAAGAAGGCAGGTGAGCTTGTGCAGTCCCTTTGGGGAGTGGTGCTGTTTGGCTCTTTACTGTGAATTTCCCATCTCACAGCTTTGGGTTGGATTGCTTCTCTGGCAGTGCTTTTACAGGGGGAGTAGCAATGGCATCCCCATAGTAGGAAACAGTCATCATGATAGAAACATTATTTTTCTTTTCTAGGCACAAAACTTGTTGATGTGGAAGTACAGCAAGGCAGTGGGCAGGCTACAGAAGGTATGTCATGTGGGGAACAGTCAGACCAGATTTCTAAGGCAAAACCAGAGGGGTTCACATCATCTCACTACAACACCCAATTTGATTTTTTTGCTTTGTAAAGCAGACCCAGAAGCAGCTGGTGCACCTTTGGAAGCAGTCCCTGGTGTCAGCACTGCTGAGCAGATGCAAACCAGTGTAAGAACCACAGAGCAAAAGAACTCTGCAGTGGAGCTCTGAGTTTTGCTGCCTCTGGCCAAGAACCCAAGTTGTCTTTCAGCTTTGCCATTCCTAAAGAAGACTGTCCTCTGGTCCCATTAGTTCCAGCCAGCCAACGTATGGAGGGTGCAGCAGATCGTGAGGTGCTGGATAATGCAGTGCCTGCTGAGTCAGTAGATGTGGTGCAGATTTCAGCATTGGAGAAGTCTGACTTGGATCAAACTGCGAGTGCTGTGCCCAGAGAGGATGAAAGCCATGTCACACTAAAGATGTCCAAGCCAGAGAGTGCCCCTGGGGATAGCACAGTGATAGAGAAATCAGCATCAGAGGGAGCTGCACAAAGGAAGAAAAAGAAGAAGAAACAAAATGCATCTGTCAGTAAAAAAGACGTGAAAGAAACTGAGACCAAGAGGAAGGCAAAGGTGGAAGCTAATGGATGCCAGAATAAAGATGCAGCCCATCAGGATGAGACCTCTCAGGTATTCAAATATTGATGGGATCCTATAATTTTAATCCTTCAGTAAAAAAGAAACTTAATGTCAGTGCAGTTAGTATATGACATGAATTGAGATGAATGTGAAAGACAGAGATTGCTGCTGACTTGGAGCAGCAGTTTTCTCCCTTTTGAGCCTGATCAATGGAAACAAATGTAATGCTCCTTTGTTTTCTGTTTCAGACCTGTGCTGAAGCATTTGATGTTTAGAGTTGTAATCCTAATCCTGGGAAGCTGGGTGTCATGTTTTATTTAACATAAACCAAGAACTGTCATCAGCCAGTGCCGTGCTGGTGTCAGCGGGCACCGAAGGAGGCACTGTGCTCTTGACTGGCACCTTATCAGGGAGGATGAGTTACTCACAGAATGCACATAGGAAAGCTCTGAGGTGCTGCAGCCGTGGCTATGGCACGTTGCAGTGCAAAGCCTGAGAACTTTGGGGAAGGCTCCCACCGTGAGGCAGGCCCAAGTTCAGCTGAAGTTGCAAGTTATGTGAAGACACCATTAAGATTCTCTGATCTGAACACATCGTGAGATTTTCTGATGTTCTGCTATGGTCCAGGTCTTCCTTTTGTTTTTCTTTTCAGCATTGTTGTAGTTGTTATTATTAAACCCTGCCAGCTGAGCAATTCTGAGACACAAAATTGCAAGGAAGTTGCTTTTAATGTTTTAGACTGAAGTTGTATTATATGTATGCATTATCTGCTTCTTGAACAACAGCCCTGCCAGTAAACACTGCTGAATATCAGAGAGTTGAAAAGATTTGAAAGTGATGCAAATCCCATCCCATTCATTAGAAAGAGACTGCTGTAAGGAAGAGGAAGAGGTAGCATGAGAACTTTTGTGCTTCAGCTGTAGGATGCAGCTCTTTTCCTTTCCACTCGCTGGCTGTGTTTGTTAGGACTTCTTCCATCTTTGAGGGCTTCGTCTCCCTTGACTTCATGCATTTCTGGTTGAGCAAGCACTTGGGCTGAGACACCAGGGCTCAGCTTCTGATTTTGTCCATTGCTTACTGTTGGATTTTGGGCAAGTTTTTGGGTAGCCTTTTGTTTTGTTAATGCTTATTCCTCTCATCCGTAAGTTGAATTTACAGCTTCTTTCTTATGGATGGTCCTGACCAGCTTTCCACTGTGTCATCTGAGTGACAGCCAGCTATTAAATCCATCAGACAGAGACAGTGAATTGCAACTAAACGTTTGTCCAGTGCTTTAAGTTTATCCAGTGAAAATATAGACAACAGGGAAGTTGTATTGAAGCTTGTAATCTCCAGAGCCTGAAATTCGGGATGGTCCTGCCTTTATGCAGCTTGATTTTTTCCTGTTTAGCAACTGCTGCTCTAATTTTGGGGTGGTTTATTTCCTTGTGCTCACTCTGTTCCATAGCAGTCAGATGACCAGCTGCAGAAAGAGGTGGATTGGTGTGTGGAACAACTGGAAATTGGCTTGAAGACACAGAAATCCACTCCCAAGCAGGGTGAGTATTCTAATAAATGAGAAATCTCCCTTGTTGGAGGGTTCAGAGAATCTTAAACTGAGTTGTTTCTCCCTTGTGCTGCTCCAGTTGAGGAGGCTGTCCGTGCAATCAGGACGCTGCGCAGTGACAAGGCTCCGCTGGTGAAGAAACGTCAAATCATGAGAGCCATATTTGGAGACTACAGGAAGAAGATGGAGGAGGAGCTGTGCAAACAGCTGAAGCTTATGCTATGTGGTAGGGAAACTTTGCATGCAGGGGGAAATTAAAGAGGAAGGGACTTTGCTCCCGCCCTACGTACAGCTCTGCAGTGTGGGAGCTTGCCATATGAAGTGAATAAAATCCCTTCCTGCTGTTTTCTCCCCTCTTTAAGATGCAAAATCTGCCAAGATCGTGGAAGTGCAGAACAAGAAATGCCAGGTCATCAGGAAGCGCCCTGGAGCATGCAGTAAAAGCCAAGGATCAGCAGGATCCCTTCCGGAGTCAGCCGACACACCTGACACAGGCACATTCAAATTCACGGTTTCTCAAGAAGAGTTTCGCTTTAATTTCTTCTAGGACAGTCTTTTAGATTGGAACCATGGCTCAAAACTCTGCTAAAGCTCCTTAAGAAGGATGCTGTGCTATAGAAAATGTTACAGAGGAATCCCAGTTTATTTCCTATGGAAAGGATTCTCCTTTTGAGTGCCTTCAGAGGTGCAAAACAGATCTGCCAGCCTGGCATATGAACCCAAGACTCAATCTACTCCAGTAGTCCTCCATGCTCACACTGTAGAAAGTCACCTTTGCAGCATGGAGTCTGGTAGGCTCTGGTTTTCTTCCTGCAGAATTTCTGTTAACTTAAGAATGTCTCTTATACTGTGAGTTTTTCCCACTCTCCTGTTGCCTTCAAGTAGAGGAGGCCTTTTTTAGCAAGTGAGAAAGCAGCACACACAAAACGGAATGCTCTGTGAAGAAGACCCAGTTTCTGCAGAGGGAGAAGAGGGGAGGCAATCTAAATGCACTGGCTGTCTGGATGAATCCATTCCACCTGACAGCTGTGCCATGCAGCTTCTGGTGTCAAGGAAGCACAGGGCAGTGTGTAATTACTGCTACTTTTATTCATAGAATAAAAAAGTTCAGAATCTGGGACAAAAATGAGTGAGAATCATCCTTGCTCTTTCATCTATTTAATTGACAGGTGTTGACTTAGAACAGCAGATGCTGATTTGTTCAAGCCTAGGAATGTTAGAGCAATAGTTTCCAGTCAGGGAAAGATTTGTGTTTCTGAGCTCACTTTCAAGTAGCCCAGAGGATAACTGAGTTGTGTGCTAAACTTTGGGTGGTGGTGAAAAGAGCTGTGGGAGCCCAAAGGTTCTCTTGCATTTGATTTGTATTAAATTTTTGCTTTCTGATCGGCTGAATGTGTGTCTCCTGGGTCTCTGTATTGCTTCAGCCAGTCAGCCCGTGCCCTGCGTTCATGCAGAAGTTCTTCCCCACTCAGCCTAAAAAAGCTGGGGGAACAGAAGTCCTTTAAAAGGAAATGTGGTATCAGGTGCCCTGGGGCCACAGTGCTTTCCTTCCTTTTTATAGTCCAGTCAGTCATCCTGTATGAGAAGCAAGAAATGGAAGTGTAGGCAGATTCCAGCATGTGCTGAGAGCAACAGAGTGTTGGTGGGAAACATTTACAGAGAAAGACTTGGGAAAAAAAAACTCCTGCTGCCTACAAAAAGAAATAGATTTTATTACTAAGCAGCCTGTTGCATCTGCCAGGGTATTTTTTGTTTAAAATATGTTAAATTATGACTGTCAGGGCATAACGAGAAACTGAACGTGAGTAGCATGTGCAGTGGGTAGAGATGAGAAAGAAGACTTCAGTCTGGAAGCCAATAGTTTAGGTGATCCTTGTGGTTTGCTGGGAAGTACTGCAGGCATTTTGACTCTGCGTAACAACCAGGATTCATTTTATTTCCAGGATTAAGTGTATGAAAGCTGCACTGATCTCAAACTTTTAACGTTTTCATGCCATTTGCTAAGATTAATGGCATGCTGTATGTGAGCTCAGAGCCTCAGTTCTTTCCTTACCTAGTTGGTGATGCAGAATATGCCTGGGAAATAGTTTTGGTTTTCTTCCTTTCTTTTTTCAGATGAGTCCTGAGCTGGTGAGACACGGGATGTTCCTGTGCTGTGGAAGGCTGCAGGAGCATTCTAGGAAGCATCCTTACACATTCTTGCTTCGGTCTCTTTTCTTTAGGTATCCACTATTAGAATAGAGATACCGGTGAGTTGAATATTCAGTGTGACTTAATCCAGCCATGTTATCTGCAAGGAAAGCAGAGGGAAAAAAAGGCATTCTCAGAGGTGAGAGGCTGCTGTGGTTTTTCAGAGGTTTTTATATAATACTGACTTGCAAAGCCAACACATATTCCTTTTGCAGGACTTCTTCATAGCCGTGCTTGGCCTGGGTTAGAGTTATTGGAGTGAGGGTTGGAGTTTGGGTAGAGGGATAGGGGTATTAGAGTTAGTGTTAGGGTTTAGAGTAAGGTTTATCATGGTTAGGGTTATTAGCATCAGGGGTAGGATTAGAGTTTAGGGATAGAGGTGGGTTTAGGGTGAGGGTAAGATTAGGGTTACCTTTATTTTAGGGTTATGTTTAGAGTACTGAAGTTAGTGGTAACGTTAGGGTTATTATAGTTAGGATTCAGGTTTGGGTTAGTGTTAATTTTATTAGCATTAGGATTATGCCCAAAGGGTTATGCCCAGGGTTTGCCTGGAGAGCACCAATGGTGGTGCCTATCTGGGGATGCCCCATCTCTGCAGGTGTTCAAGGCCAGTTTGGATGGGGCCCTGGGCTACCTGGTCTTATGGTAAGCAACCCTGCCCATGGCATTTCACCCTAAGCCATTCTATGATTCCATGGTTAGAGTTATTAGTGTCGGGGTTTCAGTTAGGGTTGGAGTTATTAGGGTTGGGGCTAGGCTCAGGGTTTGGGTGTCAGTTCCACAGGTAGTCTGTGTCAGCTCTGCAGTGTCTGTAGCATCTCTGCTGCATTACCATTTCATTAATTTCGAAGGAAATAATATTATTGTAGGTTAGGAAATGCTGTTGCTTCTCTATCAGTCTGTTCCTCTTCATGAAGGTCGTAATGCAGTCTTAATGACATTTGAATTGTTTTCCCCTTTGTACCATTACTTTCTTTAGACTTTTGGTGACATTTCTGGCTTTTGTGATGTCTTATTGCAGCAGTGTCAGATCTAGGGGAGGGCTTAGCTCTACTAGTTGCTGTAATACGTGTAGCTAGAGATATCACCCTACAGAATTCACAGTGTGCAGCAGTGGGAAAAAGAGAAATGTGTCCAGTTTTGGTAGAAAATGTCGCTTAGTGCTGACCTGTCTCTGCCTGTATTCCTGTCCTAAGCTTTGTGCCGTCCACTTGAGATTGGTGTGAGAGGCGCAGGCAGGTTCATAGCTCTATATCCCTCTGGTGGTGCCCCCCAAAATCTAGTGCACCCATTGCAGGCCAGGCCTGTACCAGCAAACTGCTCACAAGAGCCTCCAGAATGGTTGTGACCTCAGGAAAAAATATAAAAACCAGGCAAAAAGGGGCTGCAAAGTACAACAGTGCCTCTAGAGTGGATCCTGACCAATAGCTTTGGTCTTGGGACAGCAGAAGTGGAGGATGACAAGACACTGTTTTTTCTCAGACCGTTTGCCTTGGCAAAGCAAGAGAAAGATCTCAGTTCTGGGAACAAAGTGAGGAATTTTGGAGTTGTTTCTGCGGCAGAAGAGTGAGACCGAGCGCATTAACACACAGAGGCAGCAGAGTGTGATCTCTGCTCCTTTTAGGCTTGGCAGCCTCATCTGTAAAAAGATCCCCTAGCAAAGGTTAGGAAACGCAATCCCATTCCACGCAGACCCTGACTCTGAGGGGAGAGCGGTGCTGATGGCTGGTGGCTGCCCTCCCATCTTACAGGCTGGCCCCATCCTGGCAGATTTTGTCGCTGTTTCCCTTTTGGCTGTTGACTGTGGTTGGTAAGTTCTTCCAATCCCCTTTCGGGCTCGGTCAGTGGACATGCATTCATTGGTCCCTGGGCTGCCTGTCCTCTGCCTTGAGCAGCTGGGGGGCAGAGCCACTGCTGGGCAGCCTACAAAGGCTCTCCAAGGGATCCCCGCCAGGTGCAGCTGGAACCACCTCCGGAGGCCTGGGAGCCCCTCTCCCAACAAAACCAGGCCTACCGAATCTGTAGCAATCTCAAGCAACTGAGATTCCCTTCTGACAGCTGTTTGCAGAGTGCTGGGTGTGCACCTCATGACCCCCAAAGGATAAAACAATCCGTGATCTTCCACAGGAGAGGAAAAACCCAATCCCACCTTATCTTCTGTTTGAATTAGAAAGAAGAAAACCTTACCACTTCAAGCAAGACAGAAAAAGAAAAGAATTTTGAAGAGTAGTAAGCACTGTACCTGCAGTTTCTTAATAAAACCAAGGAGGAATACTGCTGTTCTAAGACATATGAAGCTGTGACAGATGATCCTCCATCTTTCTGCTGAAGTTATTTTACTCCAGGGACAAAACAGTTCTGTTTTCTTTGCTTAAATTTTCTTTTGCTGTCCACCATTGCTGCATTCGTACTTGGAACTGAAGGAAAGTTTACAAGCCATACTGCCTTAGAAAATTGAACGTTGACATTACGTTACTGTGGTGCTTCGATTACTGGCAACAGTCCTTTCCTGTGGATACTGACACACCTACTGTGTTTGGCACATCTGTCTTTTTCCCTTCGAGTACATTGACAAGCATTAGCCACCGAAATGGAAGAAGTCTGGGTTGTGTATCTGTGCCTGATCTTGTTTGTCATCGTGGTTTATCTAATGAAGCATAACCGACACGTGGAGGAGGTCAAGAAAGAGATGGAAAGCAAAAGCCCTCCACCTTCCTCTTCCTTTTTTCCCAGTAACGTTGGCAAGCAACTGGAGCACACCCAGGAGGAGCTGGAGCACTACCTGGAGAGGTTAACCCATGTCTTTGACACAGACGCCAGGAAAAGGGAGGGCCACCACGACCAGAGGTCCCACCATCACCAGCACAAAAGCGCCGGTGCGATGTCTGAAGCTGTGGAGCACTCAGGAAAGGGAGCAGCTTACTCTCCACATCTGGCAAGCCATACAAGGGTTCAGGTACGAGGCCCATCCAAACCTTCAGGCCCCAGCAGACCTACAGCTCCTGCTTGGGGAGCTAAGCCTGTGGAAATGCACAGCCCATAAATTTGGATGGGGAAGAGTTGGGCGGAAAGCCTCACTATTCTGAAGAATAACAGTGCTTCCATATTTTTGCAACATTGAGCAGTCAGTGAGAGGAACCTGTGTGTGACCTTACTTTTATATATGTTGCAAGTATAAGAGATTAACGTTCTTGTTAGTATCTGTGCATGTGTGTGTCTGTCTAAACAACACCCCCTCCTGTGTGAACAGAAACAGGTTTCATTCCTTATTTTAAGAAATGATCAGGCACGTTTTTATCTGTAAAAGTCTCCCACTTTTCTGACAGGCAGTGGTGTTTGGCCACTTTGCTCAGGCAAGGATATGCTGTGGTAGGGCACAGGAGCTCTGCAGGCACCTGGCCTAGCCTAGGCTGAACACGGGCTATTGAGCCATGGGAGAGACTTGGGTAATTTTTCTGCTTTGCATGAAGATGGTGCACAGTGTGCTCTGAAAACATGAGAGTTGCTATTGGCAACCTGCAGAATTCTCTTATTTGGCCAAGGCACTTATTTAGGGAATGGAACAAGATGCATGCCTTTATATTTTTATCGTTATCCTCATTGCAATACATCAGGTTGTGCCCTTGAGATGACAGAGATGCATGGCAGCTATGCAAGGCTGTGTTACTTTATGCTAGCAGCTGTTTATAGTCTTCATTCTTGAGACACGTATCTTGCAGTGCCAATACCCCTCTGTGTCAGTGAGCACGTTCTGGGTCCAGGTGGGAACTCCGGGACGAAGCCGTCCCCATAGAGGAGAGACAGACCTTGATGTCGGTAACCACAGCCTGCCAAAGAACCAAGAGAAAGGTTTCTTTTCATAGCATTGAAGGTGCTGCTATAAACAGCCTTTTTGGGGAGCCAGGCAGCTCCCTAAGAGATCATCGTTCCTTCTTCGTCCAGAGCTGCCTGAGCTATTTGGAATCAATGCATCCACGTGGAGGGAGAGAGGCAAACATACGAAATGTGAGACTGTTGTGCAGAGCGCATGAGTGGAGGCAGTAATTCCAGTGGTTATTTATTTACTGGCACCTTTCATTTACTAAAGTCAGTGCTATTAGTTTCATTAGATCTGCTGCAGATCAAAAATAGCAATGATTTTTCATGTGAAAACGCATCGTTGCAAAATAACATCATCTTCCTCCTGAAGCACAATGGAAAGCTTTTCAACATCACCTGAACAGCATCAGTGCCAGAAAGGCAGAGTTTGTAATTATGGTCATGCAATTGTGCTGGGACAGTTCTGGGGCAGGATTTGAGTGGGCATGGTTCCCCAGGTGCGTGGCGTGATGGAGGTGTCGTTTCTGTGCCCCCCAAGAGTTGGCATTGGGTGGACACCAGGGCTTTTCTCTCTCCTGGGCTGAGGGAGGACCTGCTCAGGGAAGGAGCAGCATTCTTTTCCTTCTGAGCATTTCCTGTCTCTTTCAAAGTGAGTGTAGGTTGGTGCCGAGTTAGGATCTCTGGAAAATGAAATCCTCAGTATTGTCTAGCAGAGGTAGGATTTGCAGCAAAAGCTCCTTTGGAGATCACATCAGTCTTCTTAAGCAGGCACATCCAGAATTTCTGCTGGCTTTCCTGCCTGGTTCTGAGAAAGCAGGCAGCTGGTGCTGCTGTGGGAGGGAGGTGGCATGAAACCTGCTTTGATGGAGAGAAAACACCACCTAACCAGGATGGGCAAGCATTCAGGTGGAGATTGAGAATAACAGAAACGGTGCCAGCAGGAGGCCTTGCGGATTCTTTACAGGCACTGAACTTATTAAATGGACTCTGATCAAGTCGTGGTTGGTCAGCATCAGTGCAGACACCCTCCGTTATCCCATCTTCCACCAGAGAAAGCTCTCCTGTCTTTTAAACTGATGTCCAAAAGGATCTAGAGATGTCTGTCCTTCACTGCACTCATCTAAGCCTTTGTCTAGTAAGGTAGAACCTGTTTTCTTATGAATTTCTATTTGGTTTTGCACATGACTGTACTAAATGAACTACAAGCCATTTCCAGAGATTCCCTGTTCTCATGGAAACTGAGCGGTCCACTCATGGCAGCCAAAACAGAGCAAGCAAACAGTCAGAATTAATGCCACAAAACGCAGGAAGGTGGGATGGGTGAGGGTAGAACAGAGTAGTAAGCAGACCATGTAGGAAAGATGTACTCCGAGGGCTTCCTGCTTCATCGAGCTAAATCAGAGCGGGGTTATTCTCAGGTTGTTCTCAGAAGCAATGGAAAATGAGTGGTGACAGATGGCAAAGAGGCGTGGGCCTCCTACTTGCTGGTAAAATAGATGGCCAGCCAAGCTGCGATACCGTGCAGGGTAGTGAATGCATTCCTGTTAGGACAAGGCAGAATCTGGAAGTCTTTCAACACAGCCACAGGTTTTAGAAAACCCTCGGTGTCAGCTCTGGGCCACGCAGTGGTTGGAAGCACAGTGCCCCAGCTGGGGATGAGCTGAGCTGTATCCTAAGGGATGTGCCCTGCGGCAGAGGAAATCCCAGCTCCGAACGGGCATGTCTGCGGGGTCTGCAGTGGGTAAACACGTGGTAACTTCCCCAACTTGAAGGCAGTGACTCTCCTGACACCCCATCGGGGGCCCATAGTTGTGTGTGCTGTGTTTGACGTGAGTCAAAAGGTTCAGTGCTACCAGTGCTGCTGGAAGTGCCTCCCAAGGTCAGTAAATGAATGCAGTGCTGTCTGTAACTCGTGAGCCCCCACCTGCAGCACTGCATCCAGCTCCAGCCCTGGCACAGGGACCTATTTAAAGGGTGTTGATAAAAGAAAGGATTGAGACCAACTTGTTACGTGGTCTGATAACGATAGGACAAGGGAGATGGCTTTAAACTAAGAGGTGAAATGTGAGGAGGAAATTCTTTACCCAGAGTGTGGTGAGGCACTGGCACTGCCCAGAGCTGTGGGTGACCATCCCTGGAGGTGCCAATGGCCTTGGATGGACCCCAGGAGCTTGATCTGAGGGGGGGGGAGCAGCCAGTCCATGGCAGGGGTGGGGAGGCCCTTCCCACCCACCCATGCTGTGGTTCTACGATATCAGGACATATATCTGAAAACAGATGTTTCACATTTGCTTCAACCCTGACTTTTAAAGAGACACATTCCAAGCAGCACAGGGAACTTGAGGTTCACCTTGAAACACGATGAACTTCCAAGCTTCTCTTTTTAACGTGAGAGGACAGTTCTGCCCTGCTTTTCTTTGCCATTAAGGAAGCGAGGACGTTCCAGCAAGCTGATCAGAGGCTCAGTGCCTTTCAAGCCTATCGTCAGTAATGAGGTTTACAGGTACAGAATTTCCTTCCCCTTGAATCACTTTCCCCGCCCCAGCAGCTGGTGACATTTAAGTAACAGCTATATTTGTAGTCTAGCAGATTAGGATTTTTTAACTTGCAAGATTTAACTCCAGTTGGCTGAAAAATTAATTGTGACATAAACCTTCATGTGATCCATGAGAATCCAGCACGTCCCAGCAGTTGGTAGTGTGAGCCAGCAACCAGCAATGTAGATGTGCATGGATCTGCTCCATGCCTTACAAGAGAGGGACTGACAAAGACTGAAAAGGAGAAGAAAATTCCTTTAATTGTTTGTGCTTTGTTAGCTTGTAGGAGGTTTTGTATACACCATGTCTGGGAGGTGGTATAGAAGAATATTCCAAGAATAAGTCAACATTGTCATCTTGTACGATCCCCATTTTTAGGCTTGTTGAATGATGTCTAGTTTCAGTAGTGGATGTAAGATTCTTGTTAAAGAAGGTAAATGGAGGGCTATAAGATGGCAAATAAGCAGGAATATTAGAATGGTAGAGGATGGAAATTTATGTTCCTCTGTGGATCTTTGCTCTTGAATGGCTGCTCAGACTGGGCATTTTCAAGAGCTCTGTTCCAGGTTTTGAGGACTTTGTGTAAGTAAATTTCTGCCTTGGTGTCAGCCCTAAGCTGTACTGTAATTGTTGTCATTTGGTATCACATCACGTTCTGTGATGGGGCATCTTTAGCCGTGTGAGGTGCTCATACAGCTGGGTGAGATGAGATGAAGAAGGGATACGTGGCTGACTCACGAAGTGATTCAGTTATTTGAGGAAAGATTAGAAAGAGTGGATATTATTTGATGGAAAACCGATGCATGTTTGGTAGAGCCTTGCATGTTTCCTTTCCTGGCTGCTTGAATGAGGCATTGATGAGATCAGGCAGGCCAGGTGGCAGCAGCAGAAGAAAATGACCATAAACAGGCAGGCAAGCTCTTAATATCATACCAATGATAATATCAGTATGGCTTTATCCTGTTGGCATGTCAGTCTGTCCTCCGTGCTGTGCTCTGCAGTGGCAGTGTTCCGGCCTTTGATGTGTAGGACTCTGTTTAACTGAAGGGAAATCTCGATCACAGTGTTGTCTGTGCTCTGCTCTGAGTGTTGCCAGGCCTGCAGCAGGACCCCTGCCCGCCACTTCAGGTGGGCAGAAGTGACCTCAGGGGTATTCACACTGTTTAACTTCAGACATTTCACTTAGGTGCCCCGAGGCACGATTTGGAGCATTGAAGTTAGGAGCAAAAACAAAATGCCTAATGTAGCCTTGATAAAGGGTGTGATTAACCATGTCCCAGCTCCCTTGCCCTTAGCCTGTACCACCCTGACTAACTGTGGTATTCCCACTGAAGAATAGAATGAGGCCTAGAAGCACAGCATTACAGCTCAGAAATTCCAAAGCCTTTCAGTGCTTGTTAGCACGTACAAGAGGCCTGAACCCTTAACTTGTCTAACTGGAGAGGGAAGAGTATGCCTGACTGCAGACTTAGGTACCTACAAGTCCACACATAAAGCCTGAGCTAATTAACCATTGCTGCTACTGTACACAAGAGGAAAACAGGCATCCTCGGAAGGTGATCCGTTGGGTGCATTGGCACCTCTGTTCAGATGGGTTGCCAAAACTGGGTGTTGAGTCCTGGTTCCTCTGTGGTGCAGCACTGTGTGGTGGGGATGCCTGAGCTGCTGGTGGAAACTCAGTGCAGCTCAGTTGGAGCAGAACTCCGCTCACACTAATTAGCTCAGTGTTCTCCTTACTAATTATTTCAAATTGCTTCACAATTTGCAGATCACTGCTGTAGATTTTTTTCAGGTTTTCATGAGGAGGACAAACGTGGTTAATGTGTCTAACTAATTGCTGTGGCCAATGGGCCAGAATAAGAAAAAGGGCCTTTCCACTAAACTCGGGGTTTTCAGGACTTCCTTGTGTCCCATAGAGAATCATAGAATCAGAGAATCACAAGGTTGGAGACTACCTACAAGATCATCTAGTCCAACCGTCGCCTTATCACCACTGCCACCACTAGCACTAAAGAGAATGCATCGCCTTCAATCCCAGTTAAATAAGTTACCAAAGAGATTAACAGACGAGCAAATCTCTACTTTAGTCTTAAAACAAAATGCCTGTTACTTGAGCAGAGTCATTCTTGTGATCATTCTGTGGTTTAAAGGCAATACAGAAACTGACTGAATGTCTCAGGAAATTGCATGCAGACAGAAGGCAATCTTTCAAGTGGATGGTTGAATTATTGACTTGGCTGCTGTGGCATCCTTTTTTAATCCAGTCCAGTTGATAGTAAACACATCTCCTGTCAGTTTGGTACCTGCCAGAGTCCTGGCATGAGCCATCACTGTCCACGCCGTGCCTTCTTTAGAGACGTGCATGGGACGGTGTGCTTGTTTGGTCTTTGTGCCTTTGGACAAACGTCAAGTTCAACGTCAATTCAGAAAGCATTAATCTGAATCTCAAATGCGTCAGGGAGAAAGGCAGATGAAGAGAACAAGGCCAAGGCTGTGCAACCTGAAGGACGCAGGGAAGTGAGCTGGGGATGATGGTGTGCTCGCTCTGTTTCCTTGCAAAAATGGGAGCTAGCCAGCAGAACTGCCAAGCATCAGATTTACAGCAAAGAGCAGCACTCACAGAGCACAGCTGTGAATTTCTGCCAAACAACAGCATGGCAGTCAAATGTATGGATTTCTGAAGAACTACAGGCCTTTGTAAAAGCTGTGGGCATGAGAGGCTCCCTGATTGCAATCAGAAGGACAAATATCCACATAGGATTAATTAAAAAACAAGCAAACAACAATCCTGTTACCTTGTGTACGCCATGTCCTAGATTTGGACATGACCATGATTCGATGGCCATCTTCCCTCAGCAAATGGGATAAGCAAACCAAAGAGAGGCAGGGCACAGTGCTGAGCATTCAGCCTCTGCAGCCTGGCCAGAAGGGATGAGATTCTCCAGTCCTGGCAAACACACAAAGTGAGCTCACAGATAAACCAACAGCACCATTTGTTCCAGCCTGCCTCACTTGTGATAAACCAGGTTTCAAGATCTTCTGGTCATCAGAAGGGAATCCAACATAGTTGCTAGCTATCCAAATCGCAGGAATGAGCAACGATACCAGAATGCGTAATGACAGATTTACAATCGATCACATAGCAGTCCTCGGGTTGGGGACAGCTGAAGGGCTTTGTGAGAAATGCTAGTGCATTACAGAGGGCTCCAAAGGAGCACACGGGTCTACAGCAAGGAGTGGAGCCAGGTTGGGTTCAGCCCTTTGAAGAACCATTATAAGCCCAAAGGTGGATTCCTAGACAGGAGAAAGACTTCTGTCTGCCAGTGGGACAAAAATACCATTTTCTTGGGATGGATCAGTTTGGACTGACCCAGGATTTGGGAGCTGACAGTGAGGTAATAATAATTAGTGTCAAACCCTTTTTGGATTCCCGGTCTTTGGTGAGTAGGACAGCATTATGGCCAGGGCTCAGCAGCTCTGGGTTCTGTGCCTCACTTCTCTGCTTCAGCTTGGATAAGTCTCACTGCAGGCTTTATTCAGCAGAGCACTTGGAGGCAGCCCTCAAGACCAGGTTTACACAGAGAACTGTATGTTCTTCAGATAGACTCTGATGGGCTGTTTGGGGCCACTGCTGAGCATACGGCACAGGTTGCTCACCTTCAAAGCCTTTGAATGCACATGAGGAAGGTTGGAGAGTCCATCATACTCCCAGGAGACACAGCCTCAGCCTGCCTTCTGAAAATGAAATCAGTCCACCCATACATAAGTAAGCCGTAAGAAAGGGCAGTATGGAGCTGCAAGAGGAACGAGAGTAATAGCTCATTTAAGGCTTTTAGTATTCTAACCATGAGATGAGGAAGGGGACTGACCAGAAATAATGAAAGCTTGCGTGCAGGGGCAAAGTCAAAAGGTGCCAGCCAATGCTCTGAGGCTGTGGAGGTAAGACAGAAAGGATGTGATGAAGGGTCTTCCTAGGAAAAGACAGAGTGCCTATGGCGCATCAAGTTTGGCAAAGGAGATGATGCCTTGGCAGAGACACCAGGATAAAACACTGATATTAAGGAAATAGGTGGAAATATTTAAAAAGTTTTTGATTGTACGCAGCACAATTTGAGAACAGAGAAGGTGATTGCAGCTTCCAGCAGGACCTGGAAGGAAAGAACTGATGGCAATGTGAGCACAGAGTGGGCTAGAGGACTGTGAAAAATAGGACAGTAAATTGGAAAAGCAGGTGAGTAGGAAATGTAAAAAAGAATGTGACTGAGAAAGAACGAAGGGGTGGTGTTTGGGGATAGAAAGACAGATAGGACCAAGGTCTATGGACCAGGGTTTGTGGATTTGTCGACTGTCAGTAGTGTTCTCATCAGGGCTGGAAGTGAAGAGTCAAGATGAATTCAAGAAGTCGTGGGACAAGAGGATTGAAAGGAGCAGGTCAGGAGTGGCTAACTGAGCTTCCCCAGAGTAACAAAGAGGGCTGACGGCCAACTCAGTAGGTGGAGAACTGGGCAGGGAGTCACTGAGCGCAGAGAGCCCACAGGATGGGGAGAGGGCAAGTCAGAGTGGTGAGAGGATCAGTGAGGAGCAACCCGGAGGAACTCAGTGAGGGGAATTGCCAAGAAGTGGTAAAACTCTCTGTAGGCTTGAATAAAACTCCCCAGCAGAGCTGCTGAAGCTGTCTATCATGTGCCCACTGTAGCCCACTCAAGTGTGGAGATTTGTATGTTAGTTTAAATCACTCTTAAGATGTTCTAAGTCATTTTTGCTTTGCCACCAGCATGCGCCTTGGCTCAGCTGACGTGGCTCAGCTCAGTGTGTTGTGATGTGGTCATTTGATCTCTTGCAGTGAGTCTGAGGAAGGGTGGAGCAAAATCACTTCTTGCATCTGGCGATGTCCAGTGGCACTGGCACATCTCTGGGTGACAGTTCCTCAACAGGCCTGAGCTTGAGTCAGTAATGTTTGCTCTGCATTAAACGCCCTTTGGGTTTAGGAAATGCAAGTCGCTGAGAGCCGGGCAGCCGTGACCACGTAACACCAAGTCAGGTGTGAGGGAAGCACTAATCCTGTGTGTAATTGCTTGGCAGGAGGAGCTGCTGTGGTTTCCCCATAAACTGTTTGTGCCCAGGGAAGCCAGCAGTCTTGAGTCGTGCACCAGCAGCTGGTCAGGCCCTGTGGTCTGCTCCTCCTGCTGCTCTTGTTCAGGCTCTGCTCTCAGGCTCCGGGCTCTCTGGGCATCCTGGTGTTTGTGAGGTCAGAGGGCAACACTTTGTGGAGCAGCTGGGAAACCCATGGTTCTTAAAAGCTGCTTCTTGTTTGAAAGCAGTCTTGGTCCCAGCATCCCCTTCGCCCTCGGCCACTGCCTGTCCCTCCACCTGGCGGTGTGGGGCTCCTGCAGGCAGGGCGCTGGGGTGTGGGCAGCCTGACCAGCACCGCATTGAGTTACAGTCAGGCCCCCACAGGAATGCAGGGCCCTGCCAGTGTGACCCGTTCAGATATCCCAACCAACAGCAGGAGCCACTGGCTGTCTTTAAACCAGATAGGTCAAGTTAATGTCACAGCTCAGCTTTGCCAGAAGGAAGGCTGGAGTGCAGTGTGGGGGAGATAGCTGGGTTTGCTTTTCCTGTTTGTCCTGTATTTTTCCATTCCTTTGTTCAGCCGCTCCTTCCCACAGATCAGCACTGACCTGTTGGGAAGGCACCAGGTTTGGGATGCTGGAGGGCAATGCTGAAGCCCTGGTGGGCCAACCTTTCCCTGGGTTGCTCAGATGGCTTCTGGGAGCTGCTTGAAGCCCCTGGCTGCTACAGCATGAGCCACCAAATAAAGAGACCTCTCAATTCAGAAAAGCCTGAGCAGCAGCAGTTTGTCTGTGCACCCAGCAAGACTCTTCTCAGCCTAAAGATCAGGTCCTGATCAAGCTGCTCGCACCTGCCATGCAAGTAAGGAACGTGATTCCTTGCACCAGCTCCCTGCAAGGAAACTCAGTAAGCCACAGCTGTGCTTGGAGACAAGAGAAGCAGATTTAGGAGCGGAGTGCAGAGATTTATTTTACAAGCATATGAGGAGTGACCCCAAAGGGCGCCCGCCTGTGAGCTGACCCGAAATGCAAACCCGCTGTTCACAGTATCAGCAGGCAGGCGCTGGGCTCACAGCTGATCCACTGTAATCCATAGGCTCTAGGAAAACAATCTAACACGTCCTTATCATTAAACACTCGTGTGAGAGCTCAGGAGTCACTTGTATCCCTGCTTCTGGTTTGTAGCTGCAGCAGAGTTTTGCTGGCAGCACTCAGTGCTGTTTGCTGAGAGAGAGCAAAGCGTGGCAGCTGGCTGCAGCCCTGCATGCTTGTGCCTCCCTAGCTCCGACACAGCCCTCTTCCTTAAGTCACGTTCATTTCCAAGCTGCCATAAGCAGGATGAGTGCAGAACAGGCAAGGCACGGTCGAGAGCCCAGAAGATATTTTGGGGTTGGTTAAAAGGGGATTTCTGTATTCAGCTGCTCTGTGCCCAAGAGCAGCTGTGGCAAGGGGCTGTCAGCAGCAGAGGGCACTGACGGTGACAGCAGCGTGTGGCTGACGGGTACAGGACCAAAAATGATACTTGCATGTCAAGTAAAGCAACTTGGAGTTGTGTTCTTTTCTCCCTGTGATGGTAAAGGAAGGGATTCATTGTTCTGATCTTTTGAAGTCAGTGGAATGGTTTCCTTTATTATCCCAAACTACAAAGCCACAAATGCTCACCACCTGGGGATCAATGTCCATTTCCACTAAGAAACGCTGTGAGACTTCAGCTGCCATTTCGCCTCATTTCTTTTCCTGGTTCATCTTTTTCTCTGCTGTGGTTGCTGAGTTTGTTCATCGTCGTTCCTCCTTGTGCATGTCAGCCACGCCAGTGGTGTCTTCTGGAAAGATGAGCAGTGGCCATTCTTTGCTCTTTCACCCAAACTCTGGAGCATGCAGTGCCAATTTTCAGGTCTCTGAATGTTGCTTTTTTAAGGAAAAAAAGTCCTGAGAAGGACTTTGCTCTTGACGTGGTTGCACAGCAGCAGAACTGAAGGACTCACGCCGGATGGGATGGCAACCACTTTGCTGGGTGGAGCAGCTGAAGGCAGCCGAGAGCAGGAGGGCTCCAGCTCTGCTCCTGTGATGCCCATGGTCTTAATCGTAGCGATGGTGGAAAGCCCCAGGGCTTCCTGCTCTTCTCTCAGAGCAAAGGGTCAGGTCAAGGAGGCACCCACCTGAGGTTGTTATTCTTTTTTGTTTGTTTTGTTTTGTTTCTGAACAGGAGAGAACCACTCCTCCTGGAAGCACTGAGAATATTGTGGAAGAGATTGGTGAGTTGGGCCAAACTCTAAGATTGTGCTTTTGCCACTTCAACCAGAAGTGATGGGGTGAAACACTCCTGGCTTTGCCCTCTCGTGCATGAACATCCAGCTGTTCAGATTCCTTCCTCGTTAGCGCTCAGTGCTGTGCAGTATCTGCTAGGCACAAGGGGAGTTGTTGATTTCAAAACCAAACTTTATCTTGTCCCCTTACAAAGCAACCCTTCCTTCACATGGAAGTGGTGAGACCACAAGTTGAGACTTCAGTGGGCAGGGCTGGTCAAATGAAGGAGAGCTGCATCAGGCTGGGTTGTGTGGGGTTCATGCTTGTCCCAGCCCTTCAACCACCAGCAGGTTCCCAACCAGCCCTCAAAAACATGTGGTCAACAACTGGTGGCAGCTCCTGGAAGCTTTAGATGTTTTGCTACTATCGCCCACAAAACTATTTTTTTTTTAACAATGTGAAATAATTAAATCCATGTTTTGTTTTAGAGGAAATCTTCTGTTGCTGAAAGAAAAGCATTTATCAGTAACGAGATGATCTTAGTTCAGATGCTGTTCTTGTGAGGAAAATATTTAAACCTTTTCACCTCCAAACCTACTTTGGCCTGCCTACTTCCCCCTGGGTTTGGTTGTTCCCCCTTTAGCTTTAGTGGGAAAACACAGTGGGTGTTTCCCACTGGACCCGTGCACTTGGCATCCCATCTGAGGGTGTTCTAGATAGATGCAGTCACTTGGAATACCAGCATTACCTGTTCAACTATTTAAATACTCATGTGAGTATACTAGTCCTATCATGAGCATCCTTGCAAATTCTTGCCTTTGGTCTGCAGCACCTCTAATGGATCTTCATGTCCCAAGGAGCCACTCACCAAAGGCTTACTGCAAAACCAGCTCTCAGACCAGCTGGGCCATGTGTTGGATATTTGACTAGCTCTCCAGCAATTTAGAATTGTGTGTATTAAAAGGAAGGAAGCCCTCATAATTTCAATTTCCTCTGCTTTATCACACACAGGTAAAGCCACTTCACTCGCTTCCTTCCTCTTTTTGTAAACTCTACAGATCTGTGTTTGGAAACGTCAGCTTATTTTTATGCTAACTGCACACACATTTAACATAATAACTGTGTGTGCACCGTTTGACAATGGTGAAATGTGTGTGCGGCACACAGAGCACAGGCACAGATTGTCAGTTCACCAGCAGGTAAGGAAGAGACCGAACAGCGACGCACTGATGGCAGCTCTCCAAAAGGGACCCATTTCTGGCCATTCTGTTTTGTGCTCTTCTATGCTGCATGAACCAATGTGAGAAACAGAGCAGGTGAGGCACTACCTAGGAAAGCAGGAAAGACAGATTCATGTACAGAGGGTGTGCTGCACTCGTCAGGCCTGCTGTTAGCCAGCATGGAGGAGAAGGGAGGCCAATGGAATGGCCACGGAGCCGTTTGGTGACCGTTCCTCTGTATGCACATAAGGACAGCGAGCGTGCTGGAAGCCAATGGCTCCCTAATTCTGCCTGTGTGGGGCCGAGTAAATCACAGCTGCAGAAGCCCCTCCTGGTTCTTGGAGAGTGCGTGCGCTGTGGTCTCCCTGTGCTGTGCAGCAGTTGCGATTTCAGGAGGTCAGTGTGCTGGGTTTCCAAACATACTGGAAAATCATAATCAGGCTGGAGAGGGTAGAGGTATTTTCAGCCAAGGAAAGGGGGCAGTACAGTGTTTACATGGGATGCGGCACTTGGGCAGCCATTCCTAACCTCCTTAGCCCCACCAGCAACTATTGCCACAGAAACTTCTGCAGGGCCTGCTGAAGACTTCAAGGAGCTTATCAACAGAGCTGTCTCTCTCTTTGTCCTGCTTCCAGAACAAGCGGTTCAGGAGACTGTAGACACAGATTTCTATGTGAGGAGAAGACAGCACCCGTCTGCTTCCAGGAGATACCGTGAGGGTCACTGGTAAACACAGCTCTCCGTGGGTACCCTTGTTTTGGCTGTAGCTCTCCTTGCAACCTCCCTCCTTTGTTTTCTTGCTCTCCTGGGCTCCGTTTATGTTAAGCTCAGATGTGTCCTTAAGCAGTCAGGGGGAGAGGAGAGCTGCTGGCACCTCCCAGTAGTGTTGGTGGCCCCGTGGGGAGGCGTTTGGTGGCCCTGGGGCCGGGGGCTGCTGCGGGAGGGAAGAGGAGCTGCAGGAGTGGGTGAGGGAAGGGTGACGTTGTGAGAATGGGGGATGTGGAGGAACACAAAATAATCCTGGGATGTTTCTCCTCCTCTGATGTGTGGCAGAAGCTCGGGCCATGCAGGAGGAGGAGGACTGGAGAGCAGGTGGCACCATTTGCTTCCTTGATGTGGGCCAGTGAAGAAAGGTTTTCATGAGTGACCTGAATTGCTTGACATGTCAGCAAGGGTTTCCATCACTCACTCTGTGTCCTATCTGGGGAAATGCAGTGGAAATGGAGAGGTCTTTCCCAATGAAATGCCTCTGGGTGGCAGCTGAGCCCCTGATGGCACCCAGCATCCAGCCAGCATCCTGTTGGGCTGCAATGGCCATGCAAGGCACTGCACTTGGTCTGCCTTGTCTGAGCTGTGCAGACGTGCTGGGAGTTGTGCTCTGGGTACGAAGAGGAAAGGCTTCATTAGTGTGGCAGAGCCACTGCATGCAGACTCATCCCTCAGAGTCCGCCAGGCTGACGGACTAGGGCTGAGGAGATTGAGAGTGGGCTCAGCCTGGAGTTTGCTGTGACCCAGGTGACAGGAAGGGGAGAAACTGCACCTATGGAAGCCCTGGCTCTCACAGCCAGGCAGCTGTCTGTCCAGTTTCTTGGCCACTTTGGGAAAAGTAGGAGAGCAGTGTGGGTATAGAGTTTGTGCAAACAAGAGAAGAGTGTGACTACCATGTGCTGTTCAGCTACTAAAAAGCACCTGCTTGGGATTCTTTTTCCTTCCCTGTTTCACTGCTCAATATTTAGATGCGCTCAGAGAACACTTCTGTAATCCGCAGCTTGGGGGGCTTGGTTTCACACAGCCACACTCCATCGTCGTGCTTCTGTCTGACGTGGTGCACAGATGGATGTGTGTGCATACAGACACACGTGGCTGTGTGTTCTTCTAGAGCATTGCTCAATTCCTCCTGCTTTAGCACACGTGAATCATTTGTTCGGGTTTCATGAACTAGATGCAGCTGCAGGTGGTTTACATTCGCATGCTTATGGTTAGGTACGCGCTCCCAGCGATGTTTGTGGTGCACTATCTGTATGCAATATATCATATCATGTACAGCATGTGTGTATGGGGTGCATGTATAATGATAGTTTAATCTTGTTTTGGCTCTGCAAGGTAAGCCACCCCAAATCCTCTGTTGGAGCAATTTAGAGCTGACACAGAGCCCCTGAGCATCAGGTTATCTTGACAGCTGAAGTAACCTTCCTTAGGCATGCCAAGTATCTGCCAGTTTATAATTAGAGCCCTTTCCTTGGCAGCTGCACCAGTGCAATGTCAGCTCAGAGAGAGGTGGGGAGAGTGGAGAAGGGCTCTTGGTGCCTCTCAGCACACTGCAGAAAGGGCATTCAGAGAGCCCATCTCCCAGGAGGCAGCGAGCTGGGAAGAGGACATCCCTTTCTATTAGGGCTGCTGAAAGCAAGAATTTCTCATGCTCTCAGAGCCAAGGGTTTAAAGTGTGTTTTGATCACCTTTGCAAATGCCTGGACAAACAGCCTCAGCTTTTCACAGATGAAATGCTCTTCAAGAATGGGCAGCAGGACCCTGCATGCTGGAAGGGCCTTTGACAATCTGATCTGCTGTGGTTGCTGGTTTTCTCATCTGCACTGTCACAGCTCAGCCCTGGTCTTATTTCATTCTGGTGTTAAGTCCAGCTTGGGACACAGAAGCCATTTGGGTTTTACACCCTTGCAAATAAGATGAGAGCTCAGGCTGGAGCTGTCAGTGTACAAAAAGCTCTGCAACCAGGCAGGCAAAGAGCAGCCTGGTGGGGCTGGTTCTCCTCTCTCCCCTTCCCATCCCCAGTATGGCAGTCGGGGCAGAGCACTATCCCAGCCACGCAGTGGGATACTGCCAGCAAGTTCTCACTTTGCTCCCCATGATTTGAGCTGCCATGTCCTTTGGCCATGAGATACATCAGTAGCTCTCACCTGCAATCGCTGGGCTGAGGACCAGTGCTCTGCCTAGCAAGTGTCCTCCCTGCAAAGGTGATGCCACTGGTTTGTTTCTGCTTTAGCTTCAGGATGCAATTGTCTTCCCCTCAGTAATTGCCTGCATATTTTTGTTCTGTTCCTTTCCTGCAGGCCTGAAACAGCCAGCAAGCCTGAGACCGACAGCACTTAGAGCAGTTGCTGGTACGTGTCCCTCCCCTCAGTGCCCATTGCATACAGCTCCATCGTGGTGTTAGGTGGCCACAGCTTGCAATGCCCCTCTGCCGTGGTCATTACACGTGGCTGTCCTGTTAAACCCTGTGTCCATGGACTGAGAATCAGACGGTCCCTGCAGAAGGCCACCTCCCCTCCTGACTTCCTCTGTCCATGCCCAGGGAGCCCCTGGGCAGCACTGCAGGGTGGGAGGGTTGGGCTGGTGTCCTGAGCTCAGCCTGCACTTCCTATAACATCCCCAGCAGGCTTGGGGTCCCAATGCTTCTTCCTGGCCTGCATGCCATTGCCTCCACACCTGGATGCTTAGGGGAGGAGGATGGAGAGAGATCCCATCTCCTTTCTGTCTGTGTTGCCCTACCACTGCAAGGCTCCTGCCTCGGTCTCGTGGTCTCTGTGTTTTCCATGCGTACCTTGTTACCAGTCTAGAAGATCTATGCTCTGCTGGGATACAGCCTGAGCCTGTCTGAGCAAAACAGAGCTGGTAGAGGTGTTGCTGGCTGCAGAACTTTGCAGAGCCACCTGAACAAACCGCCCGCTCACCTGAATTAGCTGCAGTTGCATTTACTCAGTGCCCAGAGAAATCCCTGGGCCCAGCAAGGGGCTGAGAGATGGTGAAAACTCCCATTTGTCAGGAGGATCAGAAATCCAGAAATGGAAATACACCTCTATAGCCATTACTGTCATCTGCCTTGAAGTGAATCTAGCCCTGTAGTAGGGGTTTGCTCCTATGGAGCAGTTTAGGTGCCCACCAGTAGTGCCTGGTCCCATTGGAGCTACCCTTGGGATCTCCCCAGCTTCCTGCTGTCATTCCCAGAAGGCAGATCTTCTGTAAGCCCCGAGTTACAGCTCTCACACCTTGCAGAGCTTTGAGCTCATAGAATCTCTGGTGGAACTGGACACCTGTGCTTAAACACCTGAATTGCGTCCTGATTTCATCGTGTTTCCCAAATAAGTTTACATCTGATGTTTACCCTGCGTGGTGTAGGAAAAGGAACTGCCCCTCCTCTGCCCTTGTGGAGATCTCAGCAGTCTGCTGCTGGGAAAAGACTGGGAAAAGAAAAGAAAGGGAAGGGAGAGGAGGAAGCAGAGCCCACCATCAGCACCAGCTTTGCTGCATTTGCCTTCTGACCAGATCACAGTCCACCAGCACTTACTCGTACTCCTGCAGTCTCTGTGTGCTTCCCACTCCTGCAGCCTCTGTCTTTGGGTACCAACTTAAGCCCAGCCTCACTCCCTCTCCTTCTGTTCCCCAACAGCTCCGGCTTCCATGGCGTGTGGTGGCAGCTTGCAGAACTTAGCGGCATTGCAGCCTTCCTGGAGGAGACCTGGAATGAACCAAGGGGTCTGGGGGGAGGGGGAGGTCAGGGCATCTTTATGGCATACCCAGGTGAGGGGAGGAGGAACATTCAACACTGCAGTTCTACTTTAGGTAGGGCAAAGAGCTTTCCCTGTGCTGAGGCCAGGTCAGGTACATTTGCTGTTTCTTGAGAAATAAACACTCCATCTTATTTGTAAAGCTGCAGTGTTGATCCAATCAGAAATTTACTGGCAGCATCCCACGCAGCTGCTGGGGTTGGCAGGCACCACTCTGCACCAAGAGAAAAAAGCAATGCCTAAAAACAGAAGGCAAAATCTCAAGAAGCACCAAATGATTTGGCCTGGCCGGTTTCTTTTTGAGTTAGGCATTGCAGTAAGTGCCTGTTTCAGGTTCCTTGCAGAATGCAAAGCTCTTCGCTGACCTGAGAACATCGATAGCTGGTAGCTGCCTGGCTTGACCCTTCTGGCTGAACTGAGATGGGGTTTGCACACACACTGCTGACACTGGGGGCTGGCAGTGCTTAGCTCCATCAGGGGATTCGAGGCAAAAGCTGTTGCCTGCTGTTTCGGTTCAATATCTGCAAATTGAGAGAGGAGCCAGGGAGTGCTGGGGCTGGACACTGAAGGGTTTTCCATCTCCAAAGCCCTTTCCCATATGGCAGCACTTGAAAGTCAGAGGAGTTGGATGTGACCAGTGACATTGGTGACAGAGGCTCAGTGGGGAAGAAGAGTAAACAGTAGGTAGAAATGCACTGGGTGCTGATCCATCATCTACTAACCCACTAAACCCCATCCAACAGATTTTCAGTCCCTTCTTTGCAATGTAAAGGCTGCCCTGAAGGCCTTGCAACGCTCTCTCATCTGCTGTGAGCACTTTACATCCTTGTGCTACAGTCCCTGTGATATCACGTGGGGTGCACAGTACCAAGCAATGTAGTCTGCCAGGAAAAGAAGAAAAAAACACCTCTACAGATCTCTCAATTCACAGCCATTCCAGCCAGCAATGGGGGAAGGAAAAAAGCTGAAGTGGATAAATAGTGGGGATTTCCTCAGGATTTCATCTAGGATGGTTGCAGGTGAGCAACGCAGAGGTGCTGAAAACAGCCTCCAAGCAGACAATGGCTGCCAGGGTCATCCTGTGTGTGGTGCTGCCCTTCCAGGCAGGATCCTGGCAGCACACAAAGCCTGCAGCTCCTGTAGCTCTGCCCAGCTCCCCCGCAGTCTTCCTAAGCCCTGACATCTAATCCTAAGGGTGGGGAGCGTGTCCTTGTTGGGGGCTGTGAACTCCTGCCTGAACACTTCACCTTGCCCCTCAGATGGGCTCCTCACTCGAGCAGCAAATGCCTGACATCTCTCAGCCTACAAGGGACAGGCCAGCGGCTCTGAAAGCGCTTTGCTGGAAGCAGTACAGAGGTCTCCAGCTTCAGGAGGGCAGTGCGTGTTAGACTTGCTTGCAGCAGTAGCCTTAGAGGCAGCACATGCAGCAGCCTGCGCTGTAGAAGTAGCAGTGAAATGGAAAGGTCCTGTGAACACAGGGAGGAGCTCAGAGGTGCCTCTGTTGCAGCAGCAGAGCAGTGCTGCTCCACACATACACGGCCAGGCACGGCTCACCACAGCTGGGTGCTGGCACAGGCTGGGGATGGCCCACAACCTCGTGCCTCCCACAGCTGTCCAGGCACCAGCAGCTGGGTGCAGGCTGCCCTCGGTTCAGGGTGCTTGGAAGCCTCCCCAAGGCAGCCTCCAGCAGCACATGTGTCTGTGTGCACAGCAGAGTCAGCCCATTCCTCGTACGAACCACGAGCCATCAGAGCAAAACCAATAAACACTGAGCTCTTAGTGCCTCCTGCCTGCTGGAACTGCTGACCTGAGCCTCGCTGCCCCTCTCTGTTCTTCACCTCCCCACATCCCCTCCCCACTCAGTCCACGTGTCTGGTGGCACCTCGGCCGCATCCACCTGGCCTCACAGCCTTGTCTGGGCACAGTGCCTGCATGTCACCAGCGGGACATGATGCAGCAGTGAGCACCCCCTGCTGAACACCCACTCACTGTCACCTCAGCCCCATGCTGGCTCCAAGCACATCCTTGCTACTCCCCAGGCCCGCTGGCGCGCATCCTGCAGCCAAGGCACAACAGCTGAGCTTGCTCCAACACCAAAGGACTCCACTGGAAGGCTGCAGCCTGCTCTGCCCCCAGAGGGAGCCCCCCACTGAGATTGGACCCCCCCCCCCCCCCCCACGGCAGTGAGAGCTCAAAGCTTTCCTCCTCATGCTGTGGCCCAGGGCTGCTGGCTCACATCCCTGCAACACAGACACAAAGAGAATGCGAGCATCAGCAACAGGGCCCGAGAACATCAGACATGAGTGGGACGTGAACAGGAGGCCCAACCTGGTTCTGCCCCACTGCCCTGGGCTCCCTGCCTCACGCTGTCCTTGCAGTGGGCCTGCCATGTTTTTTGCCTCCCTAGAGCTGTGGGTTCAGTGGGAAAGACCCAGGAGGGGCAGCAGGAGCTTTCTGTGTGCCCGAGCACCAGCAGAGTGCTCAGGGGTGTGAGGGGACATGGAGCAGGCTGGAACCACATGGGGGACACCAGGAGCTGTGGCCACCTCAGGCCAGAAAGGACTGAGTTGGGTTCCCTTGGGAAAGGGATTTTCCCCTCCCAACAGTTCTACACCACCCTTTGTGCGTCAGAAGCCCTGTGATTGCATAAACACGGTGCTTCCAAAAATCACAGAACTGCAGAATCACAGAATGGCAGGGGTTGGAAGGGACCTCAAGAGATCATTGAGCCCAGCCGCCCTGCTAAAGCAGGTTCCCTACAGTAGGTCCAGCACTCCACCACCTTTACCATAAAGAATTTCTTCCATATGTTAACACAGAACTGCCTGCATTCAAGTTTTAGGCCATTGCTCCTTGTCCTATTGCTACACACCACTGAGAAGAACCTCATCCATTTGCCTCACATCTCCCTTTAGATATTTATAAACATGAATCAGATCCCCTCTCAGTCTTCTTTTCCCCAGGCTGAACAGAGCCCACTTACTCAGCCTTTCCTCATCAGGGAGGTGCTCCACGCCCCTCACCATCTTTGTGGCCCTGTCTTTAATGGTAAAAATGAGCAAACCCTGTCAGGAAGAACACGGGCTCACAGGACAGTCAGTTGCAGTGCCTGCAGGCCAGGGCAACTGTGACACTGCAGAGCTCAGCTCAGTGCTCATCACTGCATGGCATGCCCCAGTGCCAGACACCATCGCTCCAACGGCCGTGAGATGCAGCACCCCGCGGCTCTCACTCCCTGTGGGCTGCCCTGCACTGCCAGGAGCACGCCGGGCTCAGCCTCTTCCCAGAACAACTGCAGCCCTTCTGGCAGAGCTTCCCCCTCCTGCCGGAGCCCTGGTTTCCAGTTACAAGAAGGAGGAAAACACCGAAAACAGCAGGCTGCTGAGTCACCAGCAGGAACTCACATCTGGCTGGCAGCAGGAGCAGCACTCCAACAGCTGAGTGCTCAGCTAGCCTAGAGTGGGCCGGCCTGCTCCCAGCAGCTCTGAGCCCCCCATGCTCTGCGGGCTGACCCACTCCCAGCAGCTCCAAGAAACCCATGCTCTGCAGCGGGGCCAAACCAGTGGAGAGGTCGGCACAGGACCCAGCCCCACAGCAGGCCTGGGGGAGCAGGGCACCAGATCGGTGGGAGGAGGGTCAGGAAGCCCCTCACCAGGGAAGGGGAGCCCAGCGCCACCTGGGGGGCTGCAGGCCGGGCTGGGTGCTGGTAGGTGCATGGCACGGACGTGGCATCGGGGTACAAGGGCTCACGGAGGTCCCACGGGAACCCTGTGCCATGGCCACCAGTGTTGGCTGCGCGCAGCCACGCGGCACTGCCCGAGAGCCCTCCAAATCCTGGTTCCAACACTGAGCCGTGCGAGGAGCGACGCACAGAGCTCCGGTGGGGCTGCGAGTCCCATCGCGGAGAGGCAGGCGCACAGCAGACAAACATCCGTCCGTCTGTCCCTCGCCTTGGGAGAAGGAGCTCCTGGGACACGTATGTGGGGACACGGAGCTCGTGGGCGGCTGCCGCAGCTCTAAGGCGGGCTTTTTCCGCCGGGGCCGCGTGGGGAGACACCCGGGTTCAGATGGACACCGCCCGTCGGAGCCGCTCCGGGCCGCAGCGCAGCGCAGCCGCCCCGCCCCCCGGTGCTGCCCCGATGGCGGCGGTGGTGCGCCCGGGCAGCGAGCGGCGGTGAGTGCGGGGACGGCTCGGGGTTGTGCGGGGCTGTGCGGGGCCCCACGGCCTCATCTCTGTCCCTGTCACCCTGCGGTGGCCGCACCAGCATGGCTGCGAAGCGGGGACGAGGCAAAGCCGCCCCGCGGAGTTGAAGGGAGCTGCGTCGGCTCTGCTGCCCCGCAGGCTGTCCGTCCGGCTCCGCGTCGCTTGTTGCTTGCTGTGGTTTCTTGTGGCTTTCCTTCCGTCTGCGTGCAGCCCCGAGCCGGAGCTCCCCCTTCTTTCTCTGTTCTTTAAGTGAAATGGGGAGAGAACATGGAAATGGGGCACCTGTGGGAACGGGCTGAGGGGAGAGGCGAGTTCAGCTTCCATCTCTTTGGATGCTGGGAAGCACCGAGTCTGCCTGTGGGTGCTAACGGGGGGTTTGCAGAGACCCGTGCCTGGAGTGGGAAAAGAGACCACCGTCCCTAGTAAATTCCCATGGAGACAGCTATTAGCAGTGACATCAGTGTTAAAGCTCAGGGCTGTGAAGCCTGAGATGGCTTTGTCCCACTGCAGCCACTGCAGTGAATCTTGACAAACCTCTGAAGAAAGAGAAGGGAAAATTCGAGATGCCCACACATGCAGGGCTTTTAAACCATTAAATTGCACTGCTGTGTTTCTGTGTTTCCTAACTAGATTTTGTCTTTTCTTCCCCCTTCCCCTTCCCCTGCCCCCATCCCGTGCCTTTTTAAGGAGCTGAGCTGGGAAATCCTTGTTCAAACCATCCTCTTCTCAGTTGGATTTTTGTGGGACTGCTGCTTTGCTCACTCCCTGGAGAAGTGCCTCTTGCATCCAGAGGTCTCATCCTGGTGCCCTGCAGTGGCACAGCAGCAGTGTCCCTCTGTGCTGCTCCGGCTGTCAGAAGGACAGTTTTCTCCTCTAGGTCAGAACTGAAGCAAATCCCAGCTATCATCATGAGAGCTGTCTGGCTGGTTGGACTGATGGGGCTTATGTACATCTGGTTTCCCAGAGTTGCTGCCCAGAGTCCCATAAAAAGCCCCAGGGACCAGAAAACAGAGCACACCCTCTTGATCAATGAAATCAACGCTGACACCCCAGGAGAGGACACTTCTGAGTTTGTGGAGCTCTATCACACCAGTGGTCAAACAGCCCCTTTGGATGGCTACTACCTGGTTTTCTACAATGGCAATGGAAACCAAGCCTACAAAGTTCTGAACCTCCAAGGCAAGGCTACTAACAGCCGAGGGTTCTTCCTCGTTGGCTCCGCCTCTGTGAAGCCAGCAATAGTTATTCCTAAGAACACCATCCAGAATGGCCCTGACGCGATCGCTGTGTATTATGGAAAAGGGAGCTACAAGGAAGGCATGAGCGTCACAGGTAAAGGACTGGTGGATGCCTTGGTGCATAAGACGAAGAAGACAGACAGAGCGGATACGCTGCTAGGGGTGCTGACCCCCGGCAGAGATGCTTTGCTGGAGGACTCCACCTTCAGGTCTATGGACGAGTCAATCGAAAGGTGCCATGGGGCGGACGCTCAGTGGTTCTTCCAGGTGGCCGTGCCGACCCCAGGCACAGATAACCACTGCGTCCTCACTCCTCAGCTGAACGCATCTGCTGTCCTGATCAGTGAGGTCCACGTTGCCTCTTCTTTGGAAGATTCTGAGTTCATCGAGCTCCAGGGTCCCCACTCCACTGTGCTGAGGGACGTCGTCCTGGTGCTGATTGATGGTCAGACCAAAGACATTTATTTCACTATGGATGTTTATGGCAAGACTTCATTGGATGGGCTTCTCCTGATCGGCCCAGCACAAAGAGAAATCCCAGGTAAGGGCTGCACGTTGCTGGCTGCACGGAGCCGGGGGAGCTGTCTGCTGAGTCCGGGGTTGGAGGATGCTGTCTCTTTTTATGGTGGTTTGGCGTTGTGATGGATGAATGCGAGAATTCCAGCTCGGTACTTGGTGACAGATAAAAGAGCTAATGAAAGGAAAAGGAGCTGCGTAAAGCAAGTAAAATATTGGCAATTATTAAAAAAGAGAAAAAATTATTAAAAAAGAGAAAAAAAATGAGGAGATATCTCAGGCTGCTCAAAGAGGCTGTGATGCCCCGTGCATCCCTGGAGGTGTTCAAGGCTGGGTTGGATGGGGCCCTGGGCAGCCTGGACTGGTATGAAATGTGGAGGTTGGTGGCCCTGCATGTGGTGGGGGGTTGGAGATTCGTGATCCTTGAGATCCCTTCCAACCCTGGCCATTCTGTGATTCTGTGATTTGATACTACTGTGTAAATCCATTACTTTCTGGTATCTTGTATGGTGCAGTGTCTTGAACTCATAAAGGATATATTAGGATGGGAGAGATTCAGAGAAGGTCAGGAAGGATGGCCAGTGTGGGGCCCTGCTCAGAAGCAGAGGCTGTGCTCTCACCACACCGCCTGCCAGCACAGTTCCCACTCGTCCCTTCCCCTCAGTGCTCCCAGGCAACCAGAGGAGGAGGTGGAGGAAACGTCTCATTATTTTGGGTGCTCAAAAGGAGATGTTGCAGCTGGGGATGCTGACTCTGCAGATGCTTTGTGCAATTCTCTGACTCACCATTTGTGAGTCACGGCGTGTGTTCGTCACTCACAGATCTGGTTCCCACTTGCAATTCATGAAAGCTGAAGAACTGGGCCGTGTTGGAGTCAGCAGATGGGACAGTCCACAAAGCTGAGCAAAGCTCAGGCGAGTGCTGTGCAGGAAGGGGCAAGCTGCAGCAACTGAGGTGTGTCCTCATGATGGCAGCCCCACAATGTGTTGGTGCCCAACCATCACAGAGCTGCATCAGGGGAGGGTTGGAGGTTGGTAGGGAAGGGTGCTGCACCTTGCTGTGCTCAGCAGCTCTCACTGGCTGGCAGAGAAGTGGCTGGGGGAAAAGGGAACACTATGCACAGGGAAGGAAATAGGGAAACCCCACCAAACTGCAGCCTTAATTCTGTCTGCTGGTATTCTGGACTCTTGCTGAGTATGTGTATTCATGCAGAGAATGTGTGTTTGTGAATAACAAGGATTGTTAGTGAAATGCTAGAACAAAGTACTGCTATTTTAAAATATTTTTTGTGTATTGTCAGAATAACTGCTGCCGTAAATCTTAGTTCATTTTGCAGGCATCTTTTTTGAATTAAAAATGAGCATCTGCACCTGTTTTCCTGCTTCCCTGCTCCTGCCTGAAGCAGCTTCACCATCTGCAGCACCTGCAGAACAAGTGCTGCTCAGGATGCCCCTCTGCCCTCCTGCAGCCTGTGGAGCTGCTCATAAACAGGGAAATCTGGGCTATGAGAGTGGGAAATGTCAGGGAGCAGAAAGGTGTTGAGTATCCCACTTGTTTTCTGTGTTACTGTATCTGGAGCCATGCTATTTTCCTGTACAGGGGGAATTGCTCGTCCCTGGCTTGTGGGGCATGGTTTTTGGGGTGTCACTCTCATGTGTCTGACATGCTGTCCTTGTTCTTTTCCTTGCTGGTGTGCAGTGGACTTGGCATTCCCAGAGAACTCCACTCATCCTGTCCTCAGGGATGGCCCCAATGCCATTGCTCTCTACAGAGGCAACAGCAGCAGCTTTGCTCCAGGGAAAGCACTGACAGCTGGCCTGCTGGATGCTTTCGTCTATACGAGCACTGAGGGACCGAGCCCTGAGCTGCTGGACACCCTGACACCAGGCAGACCTGCCTATAGGAGCGTGAGGTGAGAGAGAGCTTGCTGTCACAGCATTCCTTGCTGCCTGGGGTCATCCCTGCCCACATCTTCAGCCCTCCTGAGAGCAGCACTGACTGCCAGGAGGTTGAGGCCACCTGGGAGGTCGGGGTGTGGGTACATCTGTCTCCAGTTGGGTCCCTGCTGCCCTGTGCAAATGAGAGCTGATGGCACCTTGGGTCATCTCACATCCCACCTGAGGTGGTGGGTTCTTGGCATCTCCACTCAGGCCCTTCTAGTACTTGAATGGAGCTTATGAACAGGAGGGGAATTGACTTCTTACACAGTCTCATAGTGACAGGACAAGGGGGAATGGCTTTAAACCAAAAGAGGGGCAAATTAGGTGAAATGTTAGGGGAAAATTCTTCACTCAGAGGGCAATGAGGTGCTGGCATAGGCTGTCCAGAGAGGTTGTGGATGCCCCATCCCTGGAGGCATTCAACCCAGGTTGGATGGGGCCCTGTGCAGTCTGATCTGGAGGTTGGCAGCCCTGTCCACAGCAGGGGGTTGGGACTAGATGAGGTCCCTTCCAACCTAATCCATTCTGTGATTCTGTTTGATTCTGTGATTTTCTGGGTGGGCATGAGAAAAGCCTGCCTGAGACTGCAGTAGTCAACTGTATCAGGAAAGAGTGTGGTCCACTCACTCCTGTGGCAGTCATCACTTAATCACAGCACATTCCTATTCCTTCCTTTGCACGTGTTCTTCCCACTTGTCAAATAAACCTGCACTTGTCCCATAAGGAGGTTATAGCCTTCCCCGAGGAGCTCTGTTCTATGCAGCTCCTCATAGTGGGGCTTCATCCTCTTTCCTTGGAGCTGAGCTCCTGCCTAATCATTTCACCCACAAGTGTTGCATTTCCAGTTTCCCTGTTGTACCCAACTGCCCTTCCCAGTGCTCGCAGCCTGAGCATGAGTGCCTCTATACTAACTTACTTGTGTTCAGATCAGGCAAAAAATGAGTTGCCAGAAGATAAAAGGAGGCCCATGCTCTTCTCTTTTTAAGGCTTAGGGATGTCTTGGGCACCTTTTTTAGACAAGGAGGTACTGATGAGGGTGGGATGACTCTCCAGACCCCAAGAAGGGAGAAGACTTTACTCTCTGGTGAGAATTTTCCCGCTCTGGTGCAGGCAGGTGTGAGTGGTGGGTGATGAGCAGACCGGTCTCTGGCTGGCAGGTTGTGTTCTGTCTCATTCTCACATCTGTATCTTTCAGGCACCAGCTTGGAGATGTGTCCATGAGCCAGTGCAACTGCTGCTCAGTGACTCGGGACTCCTTGTCCTATATCCTCAGCAGACCCACCCCTGGCAGATTCAATGATTGCCCCAGCAGACGCTTCAGTCAGACTGTTTCCTTCTGCCTTCGTGTAGCAGGTGGGTGTTGGTTACCTCTGCTTCTGTAGGCTGGACCTCCTGAGGAGCAGAGCATGTACTCCACGGCCAGGATATCTAGAATATCCACCCAGGGTTGTGCTGGGGTACACATAGGTACACCAAGGAAATGCAGTCAGGACGTCTGACTGTTCTCTGCTGCACTGTTATTTGTGGCCGCCCTTTCTGGGCTGAAACTCTCTACTATTCACTCCCACTCCCGGGGTGAAGTGGAGCCTTTTGGGCTTTCCAGGTGATGAATAGGAGCTGAGTTGCAGAATGTCCCAGGGACCCATGTCCCAGAATGAGCTGGAGCTGTGCCTGAGGCTGCAGTTAGCTTTTTGTTGGGTAACAGTTAGCTTTTTGTTTCCTAGAATGCCAGGAGTGGCTCCCAAAGTCAGAAGAGATCCTGGTGACTCTGGTGCAAGCCCTTGACAGATCCTGCAGTTGTGGAGTTTTTCCAGCCTACTTCAAAGGTGAGGCAGTAAGGAGTGGAGGAGCCTGAGTGCTGTCAGTGGTTACTGCTCATCTGCTTTTGATTTTTAGCCCTGGGTTTCCTTCTGGTTTGCATCCTCCTGGCTTGGATCTCAGCTAACTTGAACTCGGTTCTGATCATGAAAGTGCTGAGGGTTGGGCAGAGTGTGATGCTGTTCTGCATTGTGCTCCATCAGCTCTGGCAGCCAGCACACATCAGTGCTGGTTTGCAAACGTTGAGTGTTTGCTGTCAGACAGATTATAGAAACACAGAATCATAACTGTTGGAGAAGACCAATAAGATCATCCAGTCCGACCATCAACCCATCACCACCTTGCCCACTGAACATGTCCCAAAGTGCCACATCTACCTTTTTCTTGATGTGGCAACAGGGCCAACATCCCAGCTTGGAGACTAACTGTCCTTGTGATCCATATGGACTGAGCCAAGTTGCAGCAGAAGTGAGAGTGGACTTACTGGTCTGTTTTTCTGGTATCCCTGCTAGATTTCTGCACAAATGGGATGGGCACATGTGGATACATGAAGAAAACGGCGTGACTCTGCAGTGTGCATTGTCAGCAACAGCACTTTCAGCTCAGCATGTTTAGAAGCCCCAAAAAGATCATTCTATCTGCTGCTGGGATTGCAAGGCTTCCAAAAGAATGAGGATGTCTGTCAGTGAGCTGTGTCATCTGGTCCCAGACTCGAGCTGCAGGGTGGTACTGGTGGTACAGGCTGCCCCACCAAACCCTTCTCTTGTGTCTGTCTGACCAGGGGGCAGTGGTGGTAGACGAGGAGCGGATGAGCTTCGTGTCCCTTCCAGGTGAAAGTGCATCTTTAGAGATGTGGTGACACTGAAACAGACCTCTGCTTGCCTTGGCAGATCTAAAGGCAGCCTGCCAGGACCAGGGGCTTGTGTTCACCACCCTGCTCACTGCAAAGTCAGAAGCCCAGCTGAATAGCCTGCTGCTTGCCTTCCAGACCTTCCTGGAGAGCCCCAGGGCTGTGAGTTTTGACGAGAGGAATATCACAGCAGAAAGCTCCTGCTTCAAGGATATCCCTGCTCCAGACTTGACCCCAGGTACTGGTCATCATTCTTGTGTGTTGGGGAACACTGTGTTTGAGGATGAGCATGTGGGCCCAGCCCTCCCAGGTTCAGCTCCTTTATTTTACTGGTGTCCATATGCAGACAAGCTGTGAGAAGCTCTGGTTCCTCTGTGTGCAGGGGACACCAACATGAGCTGGTGCGCTGTGAGGGGCAGCTCCCGTCACCTGGGGGGCATCAGGTTCATGTAGGGCTGGCACAGCCTTGGCTCCTAATGGACATTGTAAAGGCCATTGGGAACCTCTGTGTGTTGGTACAAGAGGGGAAACGTGTGTGTTGGGGTGCTGGGCAAACATCCACAGTGTTCTGCTGAATTTGGTCATTCTCCAGCAAAGCAGTGTGCAAAGCTGTGTTCTTTGCAGTGTGGTGCCATGCACAGGGCCACGTTCTGTTCATGACATTTTTGCTTTCCTAGGTGCCCCATCAGCGATACCAAAAGGAACAGCAGAGCCCTCGAGACAAGCAGGCAAAGTACTCATCAATGAGGTGAACCCAGACAACCCAGGGGGAAGAGAAGACACGGAGTACATTGAACTCTTCTACACTGGACAAACATCCTTTGACCTCCAGGGATACTGGTTGGTCCTCTACAATGGCAAGACAGGACGGGCCTACCGGGTGCTGGAGCTGTCTGGACACCACACAGACAGTCTGGGTTTCTTCCTGGTGGGAAGCAGTGCTGTGCGCCCAGCACCCATGGTCAGGCTGCCCCCAAACACCATCCAGAATGGGGCGGACGCTGTGGCTCTCTACTACAGCAGCAGCACGCGCTACGTGCTGAACATGGCTGTGACTGCCAAGGGGCTGGTGGACGCCGTGGTGTACACATCCCGAGGGCCAGAGAAGGCAGAGCAGCTGCTCAAGGTGCTGGTGCCAGGGCAGGGCATCCTGTATGAAAATGACTCACACAGCACAGAGGATGAGTCCCTGAGCCGCTGCCACAGCCTGAGTGCTAGACAGCAGAGCAGCTTCCAGGTGGGTTGATGGCAGATGTCTGCTCTCCATCTGTAGGCACTGAGAAAGCAATGGTCGTGTTTCAGTGTGTCCCTGATTCCCACCAGGGAAAGTGGGGCATTCTGCTGAGCCATTCCACCTCCAGTGAGCTGCTGCTGCTCTCACCTGCCCTCACCTTTCTGACCCTCCTGTGTGCCTCCTGTTGGCCAGATAACAACCCCACATCCCATGCCTCAGAACCAGGAGATCCCTGGGGCAGCTCACATGTCAACAGTCCCAAAACCTGGGGGCCTGCTTCTGGGCAGCATTCTGGAGCCTTCAGTTACCCTGAGCCACCTCTTCAGCCCCACTTGCTTGGTGCCACTCTGTAATGCATGGCACAGCACTTCACATCCCTCAAATCCAGTTTCCCACATGCCGGTGCATGAAGGACCCTCTTTGATCACTGGCAGGATTCAATTTTAATTTGTTCCAGTTGTTCTTTTTTTTAATGTTGAGCATCAAATAGGCCCCGTGAGAGAA